>NC_066584.1:357984130-358297880 GCF_024323335.1 Lathyrus oleraceus | reverse complement strand
TGATATATTGATTATAAGTCTTTCCATTTATTAGGGGTTAGTGGCATACTTGTTGATTGAAGCCAAGTTGGAGCCCTCCCTCTTAAATGTTGCAAAGCCCTCATTATTGGTGGATGTTTGGTTGGGTATTCTCCCATTGATAACAAAAGATCTTTAAGCTTTTGTTAGAAAGCAATTCACCCTTCTTTGAAATTTTTACCACGAACTACGTGGTTTGGATCCCTCATTTTTATGTTGGTACGTAGGCATAAGACCGAAGGTCTTGTCAAACACAAAATTATAAATAATGAATTCTTTTATCATCCCCTCATTCTATTTTTTAGAAAGCATCTTTTTCAATTAAAAAACTTGCACACAAAAAGGGCTCCTTAGAAGTACCTAGGACACTTTGAGTGGTAATACCTTCCCTCTGTGTAACCAACCCCTTTACCTGTAATCTTTGACCTTTTATTAGTTTTGATTTGAAAACTTCTTATCTTTGGGTTTTATTCGTACTTTTGCCATTTTCCTTTGGAAACAATGAAAGTGTGGTGGCGACTCTGGTTTTATCGACGTTGAGTTAACTAATAACTCAATGGTCATGAATTTACCGCTACATAAATAAAGTGGCGATTCTGCTGGGGAGTAGTCCTCAGTGGGTTTATCCTACTTTTTGTGTGTGTGTGTGTGTGTGTGTATATATATATATATATATATATATATATGTGTGTGTGTGTGTGTGTGTGTATTTGATAATTGTTTGTATATATTGTTGTGTGATATTCTCTGTATGTTGTGCTTGGTGATCTCTGTGTGGTGAGATAAGTCCTAACCCAAACTTGAATGTAATTTAAGATAGGAGGGTGGTATAGTCATGTTGGCTTTGAAGGAGTAGTCCTGAAAGAGTTGACATGAGATCCCCCACTCAGTGAAGACCTCTTTGGAGTTACTGATGTCACACGAGTAAGTCGTGGATAGGCATTACTTTCTCTTATTTGGGGGTCCGAGAAGATGAGGACCGTAGAAAATTTAACCTAACTTGGTCTATTTAGGACGTAGTGCGGAGAATGTTTAAGTGTAGACTTGATAACAGTTGTTACGCGATACTACACTCAGACGAGGTTCTCTTGAGAATACTATGGGTTGATGAGTTAGTCATCCTTACCTATAGTATCTGATAGATGGGATCACGATTTTGGGAACTTTTTAGAACATGATCTATAGGTTTTTATCCTTATTACACTCCTTTGGGATGGTTCTTGACCTGACTTCATGCTCGTGACTCGCAATAAGCCCTTTGATTCTTGGTTGATCCAATCAGTCTCATCAATATCAATGGAACTTGGGTGTTAATAAGGTGAAAACTATAATTCGCCAAAATGGATGATTGATCTTAATGATGACTTGATTCATCTCTTGACCTTTGGTTGTGTTTGCCTTGTGTGTGATTGTTGCATTCATGCATACATAAATATCATAACATTAATCACAATAATAAATTTTCAAGGAACTAAGGTCATATTTGTAAATATTTTTCAGACCATGGATTGTGGACGAAGGAACACTAAGAAGTACAGTTTCAGATGTCCCTACATGAAGGAGTTAAGAAAGTTATCATCCTTTGTAGTTGATCCCTTGGATTTCAAGCAACGTTGTGGAAATCTTTTGTCCGTATTGTCTAATGATGTGGTTGAAGGACTTTTGAGTGTCTTGGTGGAGTTTTATGACCCCCTCTATTGGTGTTTCACTTTTCCTGATTTTTAGCTTGTGTCCACGTTAGAAGAGTATGCATATCTCTTGGGTATGCCCGTATCTGACAAGGTACCTTTCAGTTGATTATAGGAGATTCCGAGATCTCAAGTCATAATCAAAGCTCTTCATTTGAAGAAATATGAGATAGATGCTAATATGATGAAAAAAGGAGGAATCCAAGGTCTTACTTTTGAGTTTTTGATTAGGAGAGCTACTGTTTTTGCTCATGTTGGTAGTATGGACGCTTTTGAATCCATCTTTGTCTTGCTCATCTACGATTTAACATTGTTCCCTAACATTGACAACTTTGTTGATGTTAACGCCATTAGAATCTTCTTGATTGGGAATCATGTTCCTACTTTGTTGGGTGACACATATTTCTCTTTGCATTTAAGGAATTCTAAAGGTGGTGGAACCTTTGTGTGTTGTGTTCCTCTTCTGTACAAGTGGTTTATTTCACACTTGCCTCAGACGCCAGTCTTCTTGGAGAACAAACAATGTCTACGGTGGTCTCAGAGACTTATGTATCTACTAATAATGATATTGTTTGGTATGATTTTACATTTGATGGCTTGGAGATTATTAACAGTTGCGGCTGAGCCATCAACTCTCCCCAACCGGGATATAGAGGAGTTGGAATATACACTCACCAATATGAAGCAATAGAGGGACCTTTGGGAAGAGCGATTCCATGCTTTGAACTGAAAGCATGTCGAGTTGCAACTTGAGTCGAAAGACAAAGATGCACTCATATAGGTTCTTGAAGAGTGTGCCATGAAGAGACAAAGAGAGTCAGGGGATTTATTTTCCTCTAGTATTCCTCATCCTTCCAATGCTTGGAAGAAGGTTGTTGATCAGCTCAGATGAATACGACTTTTGAGTCAGAGATCAGACGCATCCGAAAGAAGTATACACCCTTGGCTAGTTCATCTAATTCATTTGCTAGGGATCCTTAGGATGAGACTCTCCTTTCCTCTTGTATTTGTACCTTTTGGTTTCTGAAATTGTACTCGGTGTAATCCTTCCAAAATTTTATGAATAAAATGAGAGATTTTTTAGGTAAAAAATTGTTGTTACTGATTATTATTATTATTGATTATTGAAATATTTGCAAGTAGGACTATATATGTTCCTTGAAATTAAAATTAAAAAGATTGCATTTAATGCATCATTTTCATAACAGGTTTCTTGCATTCCAGCCTTCGACCAAATGTCTTATTGTTCTTCCTCTTTATATCAGACAAGCGGACTCATCACTACAATACTCGAGCTAATCGCCAAAGAAGAAAGGATCATATAGAATAAGAGAACCGAGAGCTCAAGGAATATATTGCTAGGCTCTTTGCTTTGATGGAGTCTGTCATTGCTGCTGAGAATCAACAATCTTTGCCGCCTGCAACTCCTCCTTAGAGGACTATTATTTCTAAAGTTGTTTCTACACCAGTGCTTGTAGTTACCGATAATCAGTCCGCGCCAGCTATGCCTGTCGGATTCCCGTGGGGAATGCCACCGAACTTTATGCCTGAAGGATATACTCCAACTTTTGCTCCTATCCCGACATCTAGCCCGGTCATGTCTGTTCCTCCTCCTTTCATACATACTTTGCCCCGTGTTAAGGAAACCATCTATTATTCTGAGCTGTCTGAGGGCCCTGATATTTATGAGAATATGGACGAGATAAAAGACAAATTTCTTGAGTTGAGAAAGGAATTGAAGAGCCTGAGGGGTAAATATTTGTTCGGTAAGAGTGTTGTTGAGTTGTGATTGGTGCCCAACATCAAAATCCCTGTCAAATTCAAGGTCCCAGACTTTGAGAAGTATAAGGGAAATATATATCCTTTTAGTCATCTTGTAATGTATGCCCGCAAGATGTCTACTCAGACAAACAATGATCAACTACTCATCCACTATTTCCAAGACAACTTAACTGGTGCTGCACTTCGGTGGTATATGGGTTTGGACAATGCAAGTGTTTGTACTTTCAATGACTTGGGCGAGGCCTTCGTCAAGCAATACAAGTACAATGTTGATATGGGTCCCGATCATGATCAGTTATGGTCGATGTCTCAGAAAGATAAGGAGACATTCAAGGAGTACGCACAAAGATTGAGAGAACTTGTTGCTCAAATTAGCCCACCCTTGGAGGAGAAAGAGATGACCAAGATCTTTTTGAAGACTCTGAATTCATTTTATTATGAATGTATGATTGCCAGTGCTCCTAATGATTTCACTGAAATGGTGAACATGGGGATGCGGTTAGAAGAGAGTGTCTGAGAGGGCCGTTTGTCTAAAGATGAAGCATCTACAAGCAAGAAATATGGCGGTAGTTTCTCCAAGAAGTAGGAAGGGGAAACCAATGCAGTGACTGTAGGGAGGCGGAAGAGGCCTCATGTGAGGAAGAATGCCAGACCTCGCCAACAACATCATTAAGTATCATTAGTTATTCCTGTTTTTACCAACAATTCGGTAATTCAACCAGTACCCATTCAACAACAACATCAACAACAACAACAACGTACCCACAACAATCACTACAACAACAATCAACAAAATTTTGAGAGGAAGAAGGTCACTTTTGATCCTATTCCGATGACCTACGTAGAATTATATCCTTCTTTGGTTGTCAAGAATTTGATTCAACCAAGAAATCCTCCACATACACCTGAACCTTTGCCATGGTGGTTCAAGCCTGATCTACACTGTGCTTTTCATCAGGGAGCCCCCGGCCATGACATTGAAAATTGCTTTCCTTTGAAGCATGAGGTCCAGAAATTGATTAAGAGTGGTATGGTGTCCTTTGAGGACTGTGCGCCTAATGTCAGAGCTAATTTGTTTCCCGCTCATGGCAATGCTTCTGTGAATATGGTAGATGGTTGTCCTGAGAATTTTAGGGTTTTTGATGTTCGTCATATTCACCAGTCTTTGGTAGAGATCCATAGAACTATGTGCTTGATCAGTGATTGTGAGCATGACCATGATGGTTGTGTTATCTGTAGTGTCAACCCTCGAGGATGTGTGATTGTCAAGAGGGATATTCAGAAATTGGTAGATGAAAGTGTAATTCAGAGCCAACAATCCATACATATGGGTAATGATGTAAATGTTATCGTGTCAGTGTTTAAAGCTCCTGAGCGAATAGTTATCCAGTATGACAACAACAAGATTGACAATAGATCGGTATCACCGTCGATAATATGGTTACTGGGCCCCGTCCCATATTCATCCAATAAATGTGTACCTTATAAATACAACGCTACTATGATTAAGAATGTGCAAGAGGTTCCTCTTCCTGCTGCAAATTCGGTAGTGAGCATTGCAAATGTCGTTAAGGTGACCCGTAATGGTCGTGTGTTTGGCCCAGTATATCCTAAGGTCGTGGAAGATGTTGGAAATAAGGAAGATGTTCCTTTAGTTAATCTTGTTAACTCTCCAACTTGTCAGTCTGGTGAATCTAGCGGGTTAAAGGTTAAAAATAATGATAATGATAAAGTTCTGCGATTAATCAAGAAGAGTGAGTTCAATAATGTGGAGCAACTGCTTCAAACACCTTCAAAGATTTATGTGTTATCTTTATTGATGAACTCCGAAGTGCATAGAGAAGCTTTACAGAAAGTGTTGGAGCAAGCATATGTAGAGCACGATGTCACATTAGATCAGTTTGGTCACATTATTGCCAATATCACTTCTTGCAACAATTTCAGCTTTTATGATGAGGAGCTTCCCGAGGAAGGAAAAAATCACAACTTGGCACTCCATATATCCATGAATTGCAAAGAGGACGACTTGTCCAATGTTTTGGTGGATACTGATTCGTCATTAAATATGCTACCAAAATCAACTTTGGCAAGGTTGTCTTATCAGGGCGCACCTATGAGGTACAATGTTGTAGTGGTAAAAGCGTTCGACGGTTCTCGTAAAATTGTCATTGGAGAGGTGGACCTTCTAGTCAAGATTGGTCCAAGTGAATTTCATATTACTTTCCAAGTAATGGATATTCATCCAGCCTACAGTTGTTTATCGGAAAGGCCATGGATTCATGAGGTTGGTACCGTCACGTCAATGCTGCATCAAAAGCTTAAATTTATTAAAAATGGAAAGCTCGTCGTTGTTGGTGGAGATAAAGCGCTTTTGGTGAGCCATCTATCATCCTTCACCTATGTAGAAGCTGAAGAAGAAGTTGGAATGCCATTCCAAGCTTTGTCTATTGCTGAAGAAGTTCAGAAGACTAGGGCATCCATGTCTTCTCTAAAAGATGCACGTGAAATTGTTCAGGCTGGTGGCACCGACAAATGGGGTCGTGTTGTAGAAGTCGTCGGGAACAAGAACATAGATGGTCTGGGATTTTAGTAAGGGTTGTTCAATGGAAACGTCAAGGCTATGCAATAAGTTTTCAGTAGCAAAAGGGTCATTCATGAAGATGAACAACACTCAACTGCAATTATTGAAGATGACGATGAAGATAAAGCTTGTGCCAATTTTGTGACACATGGCCAGACTTGCAACAATTGGGTTGTTGTCTACATTCCTGTCATTATACATTATTCAAAGTAATTTGTTTTATTATAAAATAAATCCTTCTCCTATGCCTAAGGGAGAAGTGAAACATTGTTGGGCATTTTCAATATTATCATCAATAAAATACAATTTTATTCATCGACATCTATGATGTTTTTACTTTTTGCTTTTTCTGAAAATTGTAATCATAAAAAACATAAATAAGAAATAACTTTTTCTGCATCTGCATAATATTTGTTTGCACTTCTTATTTCTAAAATCAAATTATCAAATCATTATGCAGGCTGCTTCTCAAACCCATTGAATATAATGATCCTACTCCCTCTCCAAACTTTGATTTCCCCGTGTTTGAAGCTGAGGAAGAGAATAATGATAAAGACATGTCTAATGAGTTGTCCCGTTGGCTTGATCACGAGGGAATGGCCATTCATGCGTTTGAAGAGCGGATTGAGTTGGTGAACATGGGTTCCGAGGATGATATTAAGGAAGTCAAGATTGGGTCGCAACTTTGACCAGAGGTTAAGAAAGGGTTCGTTGATCTTCTCCGAGAATATTCTGATGTGTTTGCTTGGTCCTATCAAGATATGCCATGTCTTGATACTGATATTGTGGAGCATAGATTGTCGTTGAATCCAGAATGCTTGTCGGTCAAGCAGAAATTGAGAAGAACTCATCCTGATATGGAAGTGAAGATTAAGGAGGAAGTGCATAAGCAGATTGATGCTGGTTTCCTTGTTACCTCTGAGTATCCGCAATGGGTGGCCAATATTGTGCATGTTCCTAAGAAAGACGAAAAAGTCTGTATATGTGTTGACTATAGAGATTTGAATAAAGCTAGTCCGAAAGATGGTTTTCCTCTGCCACACATTGATATGTTGGTAGACAATACAGCTAAATTCAAAGTCTTTTCATTTATGGATGAATTTTCTGGTTATAATCAAATTAAGATGGCACCCGAAGACATGGAGAAGACCATATTCATTACGCCTTGGGGAACATTCTGTTATCGAGTGATGCCTTTCAGTTTAAAGAATACTGGTGCAACGTACCAGAGAGCCATTACCACTCTTTTCCATGATATGATGCATAAAGAGATTGAGGTCTATGTTGTTGATATGATTGCAAAATCAAGGACTGAAAAAGAGCACGTTGAGCATTTATTGAAGTTATTCCAGCGTTTGAGGAAGTATAAACTCCGCTTGAATCCCAACAAGTGTACTTTTGGTGTTCGCTCTGGTAAGTTGTTGGGCTTTATTGTCAACGAGAAGGGTATTGAAGTTGATGTTGCCAAGGTCAAAGCAATACAAGAGATGCTTGCGCCCAAAACTGAGAAGCAAGTCAGAGGTTTTCTCGGTCGCTTGAATTATATCTCAAGATTTATTTCACATATGAGTTCCACATGTGCGCCTATATTCAAACTCCTTCGGAAAGATCAGTCTTGTGATTGAACTGAGGATTACCAAAAAGCTTTTGACAGTATCAAAGAGTATCTGCTTGAGCCTCCGATTTTCTCTCTGCCTATTGAAGGAAGACCTTTGATCATGTATTTGACTATGCTTGAAGAGAGTATGGGATGTATTCTTGGTCAGCAAGACGAATCTGGTAAGAAAGAATATGCAATTTACTACCTCAGTAAAATGTTCACCGATTGTGAGTCTCAGTATTCTATGCTTGAGAAGACATGTTATTCTTTGGCTTGGGATGCTAAGCGTTTGCGTCAATATATCTTAAATTATACTACTTGGTTGATATCCAAGATGGATCCAATCAAGTACATTTTTGAAAAGCTTGCTTTAACTGGAAGGATTTCCCGTTGGCAGATGTTATTATCTGAGTATGATATTGAATACTGAGCTTAGAAAGCTATTAAAGGTAGTGTCTTAGCTGATCATTTGGCTCACCAACCTATTGGTGATTATCAGTCAGTGCAGTATGATTTCCCTCACAAAGAGATATTGTACTTGAAGATGAAAGATTGTGATGAACCATTGCTTGAAGAAGGGCCAGAACTTGGTTCCCGTTGGGACATGGCATTTGATGGAGCTGTTAATTCTTATGGTAATGGCATTGGGGTAGTGATTATTACTCTTCAAGGCATTCATTTTCCGTTTACAACTAGATTAACCTTCAAATGTACAAATAATATGGCTGAGTATGAAGCTTGTATTATGGGGCTCGAAGAAGCCATTGATCTTAGAATCAAATATCTTGACGTCTATGGAGATTCAACTTTGGTGGTTAATCAGATCAAAGGTGAATGGGAGACGAAGCAATCCGGTTTGATACCATACGAAGGTTATGTAAGGAGGATATCAAATTTCTTTATAAAGGTTGAGTTTCATCATATCCCTTGAGATAAAAACCAGATGCTAGATGCTCTTGCAACATTGGCTTCCATGATCGTGGTGAAGTTTTAGAATGAAGTTCCCAATTTGACTGTGATGCGTCTTGATTGGCCAGATCATGTGTTTTCTGTTGAAGAAATCAAGGATGATAAGCCATGGTATTATGATATCAAATGTTTCCTCCAAAGTCAGATTTACCCATTTGGGGCATCTTTGAAAGATAAGAAGACTTTGAGAAGATTAGCTGGCAACTTTTACCTGAATGGGGATGTGCTTTATAAGAGAAATTTTGATATGGTTCTGCTCAGATGTGTGGATAGACATAAAGCAGACTTATTGATGACAAAAGTCCATGAAGGTTCCTTTGGTACTCATTCCAATGGACATGCTATGGCGAAGAAGATGTTGAGAGCAGGTTACTATTGGCTGACAATGGAATCCGACTGTTGCATGTTTGGGAAGAAATGCCATAAGTGTCAAATTTATGCGGATAAGATCCATGTTCCTCTAACACTTTTGAATTTCATATCCTCTACATAGCCTTTCTCCATGTGGGGAATTGATATGATTGGCATGATTGAGCCTAAAGCATCAAATGGATATTGTTTCATTTTAGTGGCTATTGATTATTTCATAAAGTGGGTTGAAGCGACATCGTATGCTAATGTGACCAAATAAGTTATTGTAAGGTTTATCAAGAATCAGATTATATGCCGTTATGGTGTGCCAAGTAAGATCATTACTGATAATGGATCAAACTTGAATAACAATATGGTGGAAGCTCTTTGCAAAGACTTCAAGATTGCACATCATAATTCTTCCCCCTACATACCTAAGATGAATGGGGTTGTTGAAGCTGTGAATAAGAACATCAAGAAGATTATTCAGAAGATGGTTTTGATGTACAAAGATTGGCATGAGATGCTCCCATTTGCTTTGCATGGGTACCGTATATCCGTCTCCACTTCAACAGGGGTAACCTCTTTCTCTCTTGTTTATGGTATGAAAGTTGTACTCCCCGTAGAGGTTGAGATCCCATCATTGCGTGTGTTGATGGAAGCCAAGTTGACTGAAGTTGAATGGTGTCAGACCAGATTTGATCAACTCAATTTGATTGAAGAGAAGAGATTGATTGCCATGTGTCATGGTCAGTTATATAAGCAAAGAATTAAGAAAGGTTTTGATAAGAATGTCAAACCTCGTGTGTTCCGAGAAGGTGACCTCGTGCTCAAGAAGATCTTATCTTTCAAACTTGATTCTAGGGGCAAATGGACTCCCAATTATGAAGGTACATATGTTGCTAAGAGAGCCTTCTTAGGCGGTGCATTGATTCTTACAACTATGGATGGGGAAGAGTTCACTCGTCCTGTGAACGCCGATGCAGTCAAGAAATACTTCGTCTAAAAAAAGAAAAGAACAACTCGCTAAGTTGAAAACCCTAAAGGGCGACTTAGGTATAAATGAGCGTCTCGGTGGGTTGAAAACCCGAAAGGGATATCCAGGCAAAAGTTAGAGACATAAAACAAAAAAAATCATCCCGGTAGATTGAGTACCCAACCTCGGAGAAATCTAGTTTAAAATTAGGGATCATGGAAAGTAACTGCATCTGGCTAGATCTGATTGTTGAAGTAGTTTTTGACCAGTTATTTGGTTCTGATTCATCATTCTCAACCGAAGACAAGAGCACAGTGGATTTCAAAGTTGGTAGGGAAAGTAGTGGTCATTGTATTCAATGTAGCCCTTTTCCATATAAATTACCATTTTCAAACTTTGTAAAGATCCATGAAGTCTTGCCATTTGCGGACTACCATTATATTAAATAAAGTTGAGCTTTTATCAAATTATTTGTTACTCTTACTTAGTTTTGTTTAATAAAATTGTATTTTTATGATGATAATTTTGAAATAAATAAATCAATGAATAAACATTTTTCTAAAATAATAAGTTAAATAAATCAAAGGACCTTAGACAAAAAATTTCACAATTTTTAGAAAGTCAGAAGTATTTTAATAATATTTAAAACAAGTTAAAAAATCATTTAATTCATGAAAAATATCAAAATTAATCCAAAAAATGATTTTAATTCAAAATATGGAAGAGGGAAAGATTTAAAGATTTTTGGTGAAAGTCCCATATTTTTTGGATTAAAAATGAAATTAATATGAATTAAACAAAATAAAAGGATTAAATGAAAAATCAGAAATTAGAAAAAACAAGGGCCATCAGATTTCCCTCATTAATTGAGGTGGCATATCTGATGGCTAAGTGTGCCCGTTCCACAATGGTCATTAGTAAATGCATCATATGCATGGTAATTAAAAGGAAGGGCTTAGATTAAAATGTTTCAACACGATGAGATGGCCAGGAGGCACGCCAACACATCACCAGAGCCCTAGCTTCGGTCGTCTTCTTCGATGGACCTCACCGGACTGGTCCACCACCAAAGTTCACTAAAATAAAAAGTGCATACACTATTTTAAAGAGAAAATGCTTAGGAGCTCAAATATGGCATCAATTTATCCTAATTCCAAGGATATTGAAAGTTACAAGAAATTGAATTTTAAGGTATACGATCTGAGTTGCTTCAATTTGACCCCAAAACAATTCAATCTTGTTGCCTACATTGGTAGAAATTCAGACAACCAATAAACAAGTAGAATTATGGAGAAATGAGAGAGAACCGAACACTTGGAAATCTGGAAAAATCACCTTCGGGTTGCAGTGATTTGGGTTTATCATGATGCAATTTCACTTGGTCCTTCCTCCTCTTGCTTGCAGTGATTGATTGAGATGAAAATGACTATGAATCCTTGGAGTTCTTGTTCACAAATCGAAGTTGAATCAAGAACTCGATTTCAATGAAATCCTCAAGGTATTTTATGGAATGAGGTTCTGAGATTGCTTGGCAAGGCTTGGGCAAGGTATATCCTTCAATCTGAGGCCAATGAGTTCATTATATAGGCCATGGAATGTGATATCTACACCATTTGAATTTTGAGCCAAAAATAGAAATTCAAGTGCATGGGTGCATGGACATGTGCTAGGCCCAAAATGATCATTGCAATCCACTCCAATTCGTGCACAAATGCTACTGGTGTCATAACATGGAGCCATGCAAAGGTAGTTTGAATTTGAGTTCAAAAGTTGCCAAAATAAGTCATGAGTATCACCCATGCGCAAGCCTCTCAATTCTTGTCCAAATGAAGTGATCTTGGATGCTTTAGAAAGGTGACATGAAGGGGAACACCTTTAATGTTGAACACTTTTCTATTTTGAACATGGATCATGATGAATTTTAAGGTGGAAGTTGGAGAAATCAAACACGGTTGAAAATTTTCTAAGTACAAAGTCAAATGACCACTTCTTCCACCTTGAATAACTTTTGCTATGAGCTTTAAATGAAAATGGTTTCTTTTACAAAGTTGTAGCTCCTTCGTTACTCTTAAATTTGGTCACAAACTTTACAACATTTGTATTTGGCATGAGGGAGTTCTGGATTTTATAAGTTGAGTAAAAATGCTTGTTCAATGATAATGGCCCAAAATGACTTATAATCTTTCCTCTTGGCACATGCCCTTGCAAGTAGAATTTTACATTTCTCAAAGAATAAAAGTTGGAGAACGCATCTTGAAATTGATCATGAAACTTAGATGGAATTCATATCATACAAATTGATCTAGTTATGGTCCTTGGAAGTTGACCTCCTAACTAGGGCACAAACAAAATGACCTATAATCTTTCACCATAAAAAATGACTTTCAAAGAAAAATTAGCTCTCGATGTCAACATGAAAGTTGTTTGAAATGTCATAAAGAGTAACTTTTCTCTTTGAGTAAATTTTATATGACAAATATTGTAGGAGATAGAGTCTAGGAACCCTAGATTTGACTAGTTGACTTTCTCTAGTCAACTTCTTTGAACCAACTTGCAAACTTGAGGTTACTTTGATCTTTGGGGACCATGGATAATAATATATGCTTGATATTATGTAAAATGGAGTATACCTTGATATCTTTGACCAATTGATGAAGAAAATTGTTGAGGAAGTCTCACAAGATACCCAGATGAATTAGGGCATTCAAGGCAAACAAGCTTCAAACTCTTGATGAATTCTTGATCAAAATGATAAATGAAGAACATGGGGATCCATATATGATGCTTAGAAACATTTTGAACCTTTCCTTACTTGATCTATTGCATTGAGGGTCTCAAACCCTAGGTATGAACTTGGTCGAGGCACAGATGGACACACACACACCTACAAAAGAAACAAAGACATACATAAACATATTTTTGGAATTTTGGTTAGTGAATAAATAAAAATAAAGTATGATACAATCAAATGTGATTAGTGATCTCTCCCAATGCAAACCCAATGAATGAGGGGCAAGGAGGATACCAAGGTGTGATCCCAAAGCCAATGCAAATGATGAGATAACATGAGGGATCTTAGGGTCAAAATTACGGTCTTACAACTGCCCCTATTTAAGGACATTCTAGATGAGGATGGGAAGATTAAAATCTTCGTATCAACTCAGCAGAATGGACTTAAATAACAACATCTAGGAACAAAATTTGGTCCCTAAGAGACCTCATGATGCATATGATATGTATGCAAAAATAATCTTTGTGGGGAATATATTGCCACAAAGGAAAAGAATCCGGGAGAGACTGAAAGTCTACAAGAGCATAATCCATTCCATAAGGAACACTCATTGGAGAGACAGAGATTCCGAGGATAAAAGCTATACGTAGGCCAGACACGACTTGAAAACTGCTAGAGAAACAAAGGGGATTTTCCATGAAAATAAATTAGTGGAAAGACTCGGTTGGAAAAAAGGAAATTTGCATGTATTGGAATAACACCAATACAACAAGAAACACCCGCTGGGGAAATACGAGAATCAGAACTAGTCTAAAATCAAGGATGATAAGCCATGATATTATGATATCGAATGTTTCCTCCAAAGTAAGATTTACCCGTCTGGGGCATCTTTGAAAGATAAGAAGACTTTGAGAAGATTAGTTGGCAACTTCTACCTGAATGGTGATGTGCTTTATAAGAGAAATTTTGATATGGTTCTCCTCAGATGCGTGGATAGACACGAAGCAAACTTATTGATGACAAAAGTCCATGAAGGTTCCTTTGATACTCATTCCAATGGATATGATATGGCGAAGAAGATGTTGAGAGCAAGTTACTATTGGCTGACAATGGAATCTGATTGTTGCAAGTTTGTGAAGAAATGCCACAAGTGTAAAATTTATGCGGATAAGATCCATGTTCCTCCGACACTTTTGATGTCATCTCCTCTCCATGGCCCTTCTCCATGTGGGGAATTGATATGATTGGCATGATTGAGCCAAAGCATCAAATGGACATAATTTCATTTTCTTGGCTATTGATTATTTCACAAAGTGGTTTGAAGCGGCATCGTATGCTAATGTGACCAAACAAGTTGTTGTAAGGTTTATCAAGAATAAGATTATATGCCATTATGGTGTGCCAAGTAAGATCATTACTGATAATGGATCGAACTTGAATAACAATATGGTGGAAGCTCTTTGCAAAGACTTCAAGATTACACATAATAATTCTTCTCCCTGCATACCCAAGATGAATGGGGATGTTGAAGTTGCGAACAAGAACATCAAGAAGATTATTGAGAAGATGGTTGTGATGTACAAAGATTGGCATGAGATGCTTCCATTTGCTTTGCATGGGTACCGTACATCCGTCCGTATTTCAACAGGGGCAACCCCTTTCTCTCTTGTTTATGGTATGGAAGTTGTACTCCCTGTAGAGGTTGAGATCCCATCATTGCTTGTGCTGATGGAAGCCAAGTTTACTAAAGCTAAATGGTGTTAGACCAGGTTTGATCAACTCAATTTGATTGAAGAGAAGAGATTGACTGCCATGTGTCATGGTCAGTTATATCAGCAAAGAATGAAGAAAGCTTTTGATAAGAAGGTCAAACCTCGTGTGTTTCGAGAAGGTGGCCTCATGCTCAAGAAGATCTTATCTTTCAAACTTGATTCTAGGGGAAAATGGACTCCCAATTATGAAGGCCCGTATGTTGTTAAGAGAGCCTTCTCAGGCGGTGAATTGATTCTTACAACTATGGATGGGGAAGAGTTCACTCGTCCCGTGAACGCCGATGCAGTCAAGAAACGCCTAAAAAAAGAAAAGAACAACTCGCTAAGTTGAAAACCTGAAAAGGCGACTTAGGCAAAAATGAGCGTCTCGATGGATTGAAAACCCGAAAGGGATATCCAGGCAAAAGTTAAAGACATAAAATAGAAAAGTTATCCCGGTAGATTGAGTACCCCACCTTGGGGAAATCTAGGCAAAAATTAGGGATTATGGAAAGTAACTGCATCCAACTAGATCTGATTGTTGAAGCAGTTTTTGAACAGTCATTTGGTTCTGATCCATGAAGTGCTGCCATTTGCGGACTACCATTCTATTAAATAAAGTTGAGCTTTTATCCAATTATTTGTTACTCTTACTTGTTTCTGTTTAATAAAATTGTATTTTAATGATGATAATTTTGAAATAAATAAATCAATGAATAAACATTTTTCTAAAATAATAAGTCATTCACTTTAAGAACATCAAATTCAAAAAGGAATGTCAACAACAATCTAAGAACGGTAAGTCTTGATGTGTGAAACATTGTTGTTTTCCCCGAGCAGTTGTTGGTGATTTAATCTCCCTAATAGTTCGTCGTTCATCCCCAACTTGGGTGATGAGTTGCTCCCTAAGCAGTTTATCATTTATCCCCCGTGGAGATGATGTGTTGTTCTCTTTAGTTCATCCTTCCCCAGCTGAGGCTTGCATGATTTTCATCCTCAAGTTTGAATTTGCGATTGAACCCTGGATCTCCGTGGAACCTTTACTTGGTTTTCAGATCCCTAACATACCTCTATTTTAGTTACTATATAGTCGTGGTAATTTTTCCCCTGCAAGAATCTGCAGATCCGGTTGATACTTTTTGTACCTTGGAATTGGTTTATTTCTCAATCTCCAAGAAGAGTCTTGTGACTGTTGTTTTCCTCTTGAGGAAATGGTTGCTGATTGCATCCTTCTTTGGTGTTTGCTGTGTCCTGGTAGATTTTGAATCCCCAATGAAATCCCCCACAAAGTTGATTTTGTTTGTTGGAATCCGTAACAGTGTTTGATTCTGAGCAGCATTGATGTAATCGTTCCATGTAGGGTTGTCTCCCATTTGATATGGTGTTGACCTAAAATTCCCTACAATGTTGACTCGTTGCCTTGAAGTGTATATATCCCTCAGCTTGAAGATGTGGATCCTTAGCATATCTCTCATGTCCTCGACATGTTGGTTGATTTTCTCAGTAGTGCTTTCGTCCCCTGGCGAATTTGTCAAGCTGTATTTTCTCCTCTCCCAAAGAGTTGAGTTTTAAGAAAGATCTTTGTCAATCTTGGCCCCTAGTAGTGTCTCCTCCTCTCCCGAGAGTTGAGTTTTGAGTTGGATTTGTTTTTATCTCTATGATTACTATTGATATAGATATATTCTTAGTTTCCTCTGAGCGCCGAGTCTTCAACAATTTTTGGCCGGTTGTATGTTCTCCATGTCCTTCCCCAACCATAGTTGAGCTTTGATTTAGATTGTGATATCCCCAGTCTTCCTTGAGCATTTGGTTGTGTGACATTCCCAGGGAATTGAATATATTTGAAGTTAGGATTTATATCCTCGATGGTTTATTCTCATCCCTAGCAGGATCTCCAGTTGGTGTTCCCATTTTGTTGAGATTAGTCGAGTATCTAGTTATGATGATTGGATCTTCCTGTTTGTATCCTTTGTGCTCGTTTGTCAACATAATCATATACATATTCATGCATACACATGCATAAAACATAACATCAGATATTTCATTCTACATTTTATGCCATTGACCTATTTTTCTGATCCCCTGCTTTGGTGATATCATTTCCCCATGCAGATTTTGTGTGTCTGTCCTCTTTCAATATAGAGCGTCAACCCCTTAAGCAGAAAGAGTTTATCCTTTCTCCTTCCCCACTGAGTTATTTCCTTGTGGATGATTATTATTTTTGTCTCCTCTCTAGTTCATTATCTGGATGGAACCGCTCCCTTTGAGTTATGTCCTAATTGGTTTGAGTCTAGTTTGACCGTTTCTTTCTAGTTCTTACCTAGATAGATCTTTTGGTCCCTAAGAGTTTATTACCCAGTAACCAGTAATATTCTTCTTAATGTTGAGTACTTTACCTGTGTTAATTTACCCAGTAACCGGTAAAAGGTAATTTACTTCTTTGTTTTTTCCAGCGGATTCGTTTTTTCGTTTCCCCAATAGTCTATCCTTGATATGTTCACCTTAATCGGTGACAAATATTCTTCCTTCCGAGTTTATCCTTGATATTTTCACTTTAGTCGATAATGAGTACTCTCTCTTTGGTCTTCTACCCAGTAAATTGGTAGTTGTAAATCCTTCTTTCGCAACAAGTCTATCCTTGATATGTTCATCCTAACTGGTGACGAATATTCTTCCTATTCGGTATTCTATCCAATAAATGGTAGATATAAAGCCTATTGTTTTGAGGACGATCATCTTTGTTAAGCTGCCCTAACCGGTAGTTGGTCACTCTCCCTTTAAGTTTATCCTTGATATGTTCAATTTAACCGGTGACGGATACTCTCTCTTTGGTATTCTACCCAGTAAACCGGTAGTTGTAAATCTTATTTTCCCCGGCAGTCTATCCTTGATATGTTCAACTTAACCCGTGACAAATATTCTTCCTTATGAGTTTATCCTTGATATATTCAATTTAACCGGTGACAGATACCCTCTCTTTGGTCTTCTACCTAGTAAACCAGTAGTTGTAAATCCTATTATTTCATTTTCCCCAAGTAGGCTATTCTTACCCAGTAACCGGTAATGAATATTTCTCATTTTTTCTCAGCGAGTCATCCTTGATATGTTTACCTTAACCGGTAACGGATGTCTCTCTGCTGGAGTATATTATCTTCTTACCCAGTAACAGGTGGTAGATAATATATCTCTTTTACTCCTATGTTGAAGCTTCTTCTTCCCCAGTTGAGTTTGGATTCGTATTTCTTTGTGAAATCGAATTTCCTTTTGGTGTTTGGATATTTCAACTTTGTTTTGATTTACGCATTTCCCCAGCGGGTGTTTCTTGCTGTATTGGTGTTATCCCGATACATGCAAATTCTTTTTCCCTCAGTCCGACTCTTTCCATTGATTTATTTTCATGGAAATCCACTCGTGTTTCTAGCAGTTTTAAGTCGTAGCTTGGCATACACCTATCTTTTATCCCCCAGAGTCTCTGTGTCCCTAGTGAGTTTTCCTTACGGAATGCATTATGCTCTTGTGGACTTCCAGTCTCTCCGGATTCTTTTCCTTTGTGGCAATGTATTCCCCACAAAGATTTTTTTTGCATTCGTATCATACGCATCATGAGGTCTCTTAGGGACTAAAATTTGTTTCTTGATGTTGTTATTTAAGTCCATTTTACCGAGTTGATACAAAGATTTTAACCTTCACATCCTCGGCTAGAATGAACTTAAATAGGGGCAGTTGTAAGACCCCAATTTTGACCCTTAAGATCCCTCATGCCATCTCATCATTTACACTGGCTTTGGGATCACATCTTGACATCCTCCTCACCCCTCATTCATTGGGTTTGAATTGGGAGAGATCACCAAGCATTTGTAATTGTATCATACTTTCTTTTTCTTTGTTTACTAATCAAAATACTAAAAATATGGCTAGTGTAGTGTTATTTCTTTTGTAGGTAGTGTGTGCATCCACCTATGCCTCATCAAGCTCACAACTAAGGTTTGAGACCCTCAGTGCAAGAGAATGATAAAATAAAGGTTCACATTGATTCAAAGCATCATATATGGATCCCCATGTTATTTATTTATCATTTTGATCAATAATTCATCAAGAGTTTGAAGCTTGTTTATCAAGGAAAACCCTAATTCATCAGGATATCTTGTGTACCTTCCTCATCAAGTTTCTTCAACAATTGGTCAAAGATATTATGGTATACTTCATTTAACTTAATCATAAACATATATGACCCTCCTTGAGCCTCTAAGTGCAAATGAACTTTAAGTTTGCAAGTTGGTTCAAGGAGGTTGACCAGAAAAGTCAACTGGTCAAATCTAGGGTTCCCTAGACCCTATCTCCTACAATTTTTGTCATATGAAAAATATTCCAAGATAAACGTTACTCTTTATTACATTCCAAACAACTTTCATGTTGGCATAAAGATATAATTTTACTTGTAAAGTCATTTTTTATGGTGAAAGATTATATGTCATTTTGTTTGTGCCCTAGATATAAGGTCAACTTCCAAGAACAATAACTTGCTCAATAACTTCCAACTTTTATTCTTTGATAAAGGTCAAATTCCACTTGCAAAGGCATGTACTAAGAGGAAACATTATAGCTCATTTTGGGCCATCACCATTGAACAAACAATTTTCCTCAATTTCTAAAGTCCATAAATCTATCATGCAAGCTCCAAATGGTGTCAAATTTTTGACCAAATTGAAGAGTATTAAAATAGATACAACTTTTAAGAAGGAACCAATATCATTTGAAGCTCATAAAAAAAGTTATCCAAGGTGGAAAAAGAGGTCATTTGACTTTTAACTTAGAAAATCTTCAAGTATGTTTGATTCCTCCAACTTCCACACCAAAATTCATCATGATCCAAGCTTCAAATGAAAAAAGTTCCAACATAAAAGTTGTTCCCTTTCATTATAGATTTCCAAAGAGTCTAAGATCATGGCATTTGGATTAAAATTGAGGGACTTGTACATGGTTCCACTGCATGGCCCTATTTTGGAATTTTTGAACTCAATTTTCAAACAACTTTGCATGGCTTCATGAAGTGATCTCAGCATCAATTATGCACGAGTTTGGCCTTGTTGCAATCATCATTTGGGCCTAAATGCATGGCCATGCACCCATGCACATCACTTGCTATTTTTGGATTCAAATTGGAAAGGTGTGATTATCACTTTGCATTGCCTATATAATGAGCTCATTGGCCTCAGAATGAAGGAGGGCCTTTGCCCATGCTTTGTTCATCAATCCCAAAACTCCGTTGAAAGAATACCTTGAAGGTTTCATTTGAAATCGAGCTTCTAGTTCTATTTCCATTTTTAAACTAGAACTCCAAGGATTCAAAGCCATTTGTGTTCTAATCATCTCCTGCAAGCAAGAGGAAGCAGGGCCAACTCAACTTGCATCGAGATCTAGCTCAGAATTCATCACCCGAAGGTGAAATTTCTCAAACTTCAAGTCTTCAATTCTCCCTCATTTCTCCATATTTTTGCTTGATTTGTGGTTGGATGAAGTCCTACCAATGTAGGCAACAAGATTGAGTTGCTTTGAGGTCAAATCGAAGCAACTCAGTTTGCATACCTCATTTTTCAATTCCACATATCTTTTAATATAGTGAGATTTGGAAGAAATGGAGGTCAGATTCAAGTTCGCCTCGATTTTCTCTTTAAAACCATATATGATCTATCCATTTTGGTGATGATTTGGTCTTGACAGTCCGACAAGGTTGACCGGAGAAGATGACCGGAGCTAGGGCTCCGCTGGTGCGCTAGAATGATCTAGGGCATCTGATCTGGTCCCCAACTTCTAATCATGGCCCTTCCTTCTGATTACCTTGTTTGTGCACGCATTGACTAGTGACCACCATGGACTTGATGCACGTGGCCATCAGATCTGCCACCTCAATTAATGAGGGAGATCTGATGGCCCTCATTTTTTCTGATTATTTGATTTTTGATTTTAATATTTTAAATAACCTTTTCTTATTAAATTCATAATAATTTCAATTTTAATCCAAAAAATATGGGACTTTCACCAAAAATCTTTAAATAATTTCCTCTTCCATATTTTGAATTAAAATAATTTTTTCTATTGGGTTTGATATTTTTGTGTGAATTTAATAGTGTTTAACTTGTTTTTAATTAATTTTAAATACTTATGACTTTCCCAAAATTCCCAAAAAAATTGTCTAAGGTCCTTTGACCTTGTTTGACCTAGGATAAACCCCTTGGCCATTTATTTGATGATTTGAAGGGGTTTGAGGTTTTTTCTCTTTTAAAACATTTTTATTCATTTAAAAATTGATTTTAATTTGATTAATTATTTAAATATTATGTTGAGCTATTTGATTGACCTTGTGATGTTTCATCTTTTGTTTTCCCTTGATCATGGTTGATTTAAACTTCCATTTGATCAATACTATTGGATTTAGGGGGTTGATGAAGTGTAAACTTCATCCCTTAAGATGAATGGGTAAAATTGATCAGACGAAAGTCCTCCCTTAATCAATTCGGGTTTCCCTTTTTACTTTTTCTCTTCATCTTCATCTGATTCTATCCCAATCCATGATTGACCAATGACTTATCAAATATTCAAATGCTAGTTGATTCATCAATGACCTTATGTCAGATGAATCAACATGAGCTTGATTGAGATAGGTTCATCCCATTTTATTTTTTGTGTGTGGTATGCTTTAGGAGCTTGGTCATTATACCTTGTCTCTAGCATGCATTAACGCCAATATTTTTATTGTCCAATCTCAGATAGTTGTGACTTCTACATAAGTCCAATAACGATTGCTTAACATAGATCTAAATTTGTCCCAAAGGCATAACATTTTTGTAAGTGAGATTGTAAGTCTCACATTCCTCATGGTATTGTATGAAGATTTAACCTTTTTTCCATTTGTGAGAGCTAGTGGCATACTTGACGATTTATCCAAGTTGGAGTTCTTCTCATGGATGATGTCTTGGTTCATATCTTCATGCTTGTGAGTGGGTGGTTAAGTGTTCTCCAAAGAATGACTTAAAACAATTTTCTTCTTTCACTAACATTGACCAATATCTTTTGTATTGACTTTATTTTTCATGTCATTTACTTTAATGCAATTTAAACTCTTGTACTTTATCATTCATTGCTATTTACATATCATGCAATATGTTTATGTTTTAGTCATTTTTACTTTGCTCACTTGAGCCATATTTTATGCTTGTATTATATTGTGTGCTTGTGATTTTGTTCTGTTTGTGGTCTTAGGACCTTAAAATACCTAATAACAACAAAAAGCCTAAAAAGTATATCGGTGGACTATTGGACCTTTTCCCTTGACTTAATATGAGCTTTTAGACTTAGAATAGGAAACATCCATATGCTTTTAAGGACTTCTCCAATGCCATTATTTGAGACTGAATTATCTTGGCCAATGTCATTCATCTGATACAAGCCTTGAGAACTCCATTGGTTTATCAACTATTTTGTCTTTGTGCTTAAGTTGTTATTTTGATCTTATTGTTTATATTTGATGATTGTTTTTATGAGTTTGCCACAAAGAATATTTCATCTGATACATTTGAAGGCACTGAAGACTGCTTGCTTTTGGAGCGCTTGCTTGGATTTTGGTTATCTTTATTTGATGCCTTTAATCTTCATATTGACTGCTTGGATGGTTATGCTTGTTGCTTGCTCAATTGTCCAAAGGAAATGGGTTTCTATTTGATATTCTTGTCTTGTGGATTGCATCCCATTGATCAGATCTTTTCAACTCTAAACTTTTAAATTTTGTCTAGGATAATCCCTTCATCTCCTCCCATTTCTTTAATTTTAAAATCTCTCCCCCATTTTCAAAACTTCTTTGCTTGTGTTTTCAACTTAGACTTGTTTTAATGAGTAGAAACTTTGGCCTTATGCCATTGATTTTTAAAATATTTTCTTAATCAAACTTGTAAATAAACTTAATCATATTGACTTTAATTTAAAAAGACAAAAAGAACTAATAACCTCATCTAATCCTTTTGGCCATTTTTGTGCCTTTTGCTTTTACACTTTTTAAAAAAGAGCATTTAGATTTGAGTTATCTTTGGTTGAGATATAATTCTCCCATTCCATAATATATTGATTATAAGTCTTTTCATTTATTAGGGGTTAGTGACATACTTGTTGATTGAAGCCAAGTTGGAGCCCTCCCTCTTAAATGTTGCAAAGCCCTCATTATTGGTGGATGTTTGATTGAGTATTCTCCCATTGATAACAAAAGATGTTTAAGCTTTTGTTAAAAACCAATCCACCCATCTTAAAAATTTTTACCACGAACTATGAGGTTTTGATCCCTCATTTTTAGTTGGTACGTAGGCATAAGACCGAAGGTCTTGTCAAACACAAAATTGTAAATAATGAATTCTTTTCTCATCCCCTCATTCTATTTTTTAGCAAAAAAATTTTTTTCAACTAAAACACTTGCACACAAAAAGCGCTCCCTAGGAGTACCTAAGACACTTTGAGTGCTAATACATTCCCTATGTGTAACCAACACCCTTACTTGTAATCTCTGACATTTTATTATTTTTGATTTGAAAACTTCTTATCTTTGGGTTTTGTTCATACTTTTGCCATTTTCCTTTGGAAACAATGAAATTGCGGTGGCGACTTTGATTTTATCGACGTTGAGTTAACCAATAGCTCAATGATCATGAATTTACCGCTACAACTGACCATTAGCTACATATACTCTACTTTGACTTGTATATGATTTCTTGGTATGTAAGTAAGAAGAGTTAGAGGAGAGGTAATGTGAAACACCTCAATCAACAAACCATACCTGGCTTTTAAGGTCCATATGCAAAGAATACTCATGAGCATTTGACATCATAAGTAATGCTTGAGGATTTGAAGTTGAGGCTTCAAGCTTATTAGTGGAAGTATTTGAAAACTCAAATGCTTTCAGCTATGTTGGTGTAGGTGTAAAGTGCTCATCAAACCTATGCCAACAATCCACTACATCAGGACCATATATACCACATAATTGACATGTAGGTTTGGTTCCAGGTGAGGCACACCCTCTACCATATGACATGTGTCCTCGGCCTTGATTGCTTGAAGTATTATCACGCACACCACATGTTTGTTGATTTGCATGCGTTATATTTGCTGATATAAATGACACATCTAACTCCTGTCAAAATTTATCAAGTTGAGCCTCCTGAACATAGATGAAAGCTTCCATATCATAGAGAGGGCGAGGCTCAGAAGTTCCATACATTTGTATGATAAATGGATTATATTCCTCAAGAAGTCCATCAAGAATCAAATCAATTTGATATTGTTTTGATAAAATATCATCCACTGCAAGCAACTAATTTGTAATAGCTTTAACACGTAGAACATATTCAGTGATAAAACTGTTACATTTCTTGACGAATTTTAATTCAATAGGAATTTACCGGACTTAAGCTCTCATGTGCGCATTGAAATGCATGCTTACATGATAGAACACAATGTAACACTACTTCTGAAACAGTGGAGAGAAGCCAAATGAAGATAACTTAATCTTGCACTGGCCATGTTTCATACTCGTCAGAAACTTTGCCTTCAGCTTGATCTTGCATAGTTTTGAACTTCTAAGTAATCTGAGGGTTCACTACTACTTTGTGCACTCCTTGAGAGATAATTACACTATCCATTTGTTCATTCCATAATAGATAGTTATTCTTCTACAACTTGATTGATATTTTTGGTCCAAATTGATGTGAGGAAGACGTCTCAGATGCATTGATTGCAAAACTCTGTGAATTTTGGACCATGCTTCTAAGTGGGACAGCTTGAGCAAAATGAGAAGATTCATCCACAATGAGTCAAGGAAGAAAAAGCAGTTACGTAGCTGAATTTTATTAGGATAGTTAGAGAATGAAAGAGATCGACTAGGTGAATAATGCCACGATAGAAATATAATTTTGAACATTATTGTAATTTTGCATTTAAAGATTGTTAATTATTATAATACTATGACTCTTAGATTTATAAAATTTCATGTATGCTAACTTAGCTATGTTATTCATTCACATACATAATGATTAATATTAATTAAATACTTATTTATGAGTTTCATGCACATGCTACTGCAGTGTAATGCTTTGCTACTTACATTCCAATATACTTTTCTAATATATTAGCTCTCATATAATTTTCATGAAAACATTATGGGGACACTTGCCTCATTCCAATGCAAACAACTATTTCATTGACAGTTGTGGTTTGAGACACGTCATTAGTCACATTCTCAAGAATCAGGCGAGTCATTCATAGAGGGATGACACGTTTGAGAAATGAACGGACATCATAGACATCCAGAAAATCTCTCACGTAGACGACGTACCACCTCGCCTATATTGAGAGGCTACACACACTCCTCTGAAAATACATTTACAGTTATACCAATATCATATATTTTTCTTAATTTTAATCAAATTTAGAAATATTTTTGTTTATTAAATTATACAAACTATTTTATAATTAATTTATATTTTAATGATCTAAAATAAATAATCTGAAGTTTTTAACAAATCCTCTAAAGTGACAACTATATATCACGTGCCAAAATATTACGCAGGCATGGTTACGAAAAGAAATATAATAATTATTTAATTTGATTAATTATTATGAAAAGAAAAGTTACACTAATTTCCCTTAAATCTATTTAAATAACACAAGCACATCTCTCATCTTAAAATATGCATTAATTTTCCGTAAAATTTATTAAAATGATATTAACATCCCATTTATTTTTTAGTGACAACTATTTATCTATTGTTTTGTTTGTAACTAAATTCTTCTATTATTGTTACATGTATGCTTAAAGAAAATTAGTTTATATTTTAAAATTGGAGGGAGGTGTCGTGACATTTTAACAATCTTTGAATGCAATTTTCCATTATAAAAACTACTTTATAAATGAATGGGTTAAACGTTGACATTTAAAGAAGCAATCTAGGAGTAATACCAACACTTAATACATTTTTGTGTATGTTTTTAAAGGACACTAATTAATTGTATTTGACTAATTAAAATCTTGTTACAGTTTTTTTAATTACATCACATTAAGTAGCATGAGATTAATAAATTTTGCAATTAATTTAGATGATACACATGTATGATGCATGCATAATACAAGTAGCTAATTTGAAGTTGCACATGAATAAACAGATGTATAATAATTGAAGAGCAAGCCACTGTATTGTTGTTGTTCCTAGTTCCCACAAAATTGGGACCATTAAGGGACCCACCCTTAAGGCAAGGGACAAGGTCTACATAGTTTGTTATCTTCCTTACACACATGGCTGTTACTCTGCTACGCTGGCTGGAACAGCTAGCTAAGGGGATCCAGGTTGTAACCAATTGGGGTCCATCTTTGTGATGGGATGTTCCATTTTATTGGTAGAAAAAATCAACGGCTCAAATCAATCCTAAACTATATCTATCACCTATCCAAATGTCCATTTTGTGTTGCCTCTGATATCTCATGAATGAGTGAAATGATGAATTTATACACACAAAAAATGTATCTAATGTCTTAAAATTTTTGATAGAGATACGACATCTTCTTCTTTTATTGTTCCGAAATATTGATTTCATTGTTTCTTCTGACTTATTTGAACAGTCTGACACTATCTATTCGCGATGTGAGTACCATAATTTTCCCTACCCTATATCCCATTAATCATTTATAGGTATCACTCATGACAACTTTTTCCTTGAGTATATGATTGAAACCTTAATTTCAATGTCCCCTCTACTCTATCCAATCGCAATATCTAGTACCAATTCCAAGTTAAAATAAAAATAACTTTTCCTCCATCCAATCTTTTTAGGTTGAAGAAAAGAGACATTTTTGTAAGACCATATGGGTAGGTTGTTAAATCTGTCTTTGTTTGCTTGTAAATAAAATCGGGGCCAGGAATTATTTGAGCAGGTTGTTTTTTTATTTACAAAGATAGCTAACAACATCAAGTACCTATTTAAGATTAGTTCTTCCTCTGCACATTACACATGCCATGTTTCATTTTTCTTTTTCTTTAATTTTTGCAATGTGTCGTCATCATTGTTCAGATTCTATTCAGTACTGTTTGATGCATGGTGGAGCCATTATTCGTGTTTTTTCATTTCCTTTACTTTTGGATCTACCATTGTTTCCTTTTCATTCTCTTCCTATTATTGCCAATTATTGTTTTTATCCATGATTCTATATGTAATGTCCATTTTCTCCTTCTTCTCTTTTGTTGATGAGTGGGAATCTATCAATATTTGAAATTTTGTGTGCTGGATGCCACATATTTCTTCACATATATTTTTATAATATATTTTCCTATGATTGAATTAGTTGGAATTTAAATATATGAGATGGTTACATATATATAATTTTTCTTGTTTTTTCATAACCTAGGACATAAATGAAGGGAAAACTGTGTTTTTAATGTAACTCTATGCTAGTATAGGATTAAGAAACCTCATTATTGGTAAGGACTTGATATTTGGTATAATATGATTCTTAATAATTCGCCAAACATTCTTCTTGAAGGTAGTTAGGCTAATTTGGCTTAATAAAACCGAACAACTTAATTATTGCAATGCATAACTATAATATAAATGAAATTCAATTAAAGCAATATTCTAGAACCATACTACTATTTAGAAATATAGGTAGTTAACTACATAATTCGTCTCAATTGATTTTATTACAACCACAATTCATCTTAAAACAGTTTATATACAATGTGATCTTCATTTTACAAGTTAGTTTTCTAAAGATAAATTAGATCAAATTCTAATATGATATTATAGTCTATCGAATAGATTATGAGCTTCTCACCGTTAATATTCACGCGTCAATCTCAAAAGAGTATACGGCATGAGGGGTGTAGTGAAAAATCTCAAATTCACATTAATAAGACATATATTTCTTCAAAAATTTATATAAATTAACACCTCATATCTTACGAGCTGGTTTTATAAGAATAAACTAAACTAAATCTTAATAAACCCGAATCAATGGTCTAGATAAATTAGAGATAGTGGTCTAAATACCCGAATATATTTATAAAAACTTTGACTATCAATTTAAGTGCTAGTTGTGTAAGAATATTAGACTACTTCAAAATATTTATATGAGAGAATGTAACCTTCAATCTAACACAAATCTAAACCTCGATTAGCCACCTTACTAATTAACAAATTTATATAAAATTTAGACAACCAATTCGGATTTAAAAAATTAGGTTCACTGAAACCAATCCAATCTAAGAAACATGTATGTAGCCGAGGAGGCATAGTATGACCCGGAGTTCTAAAGATTCTTCTCTTATAAAATTACTGTTCTAAGATAACATTTATTTTATCCTATAATATATAAGTTGAAGTTTGTGATGCACGTCTTCATCTAACTCAGCACTTACTAATATACTAGTAGTAATAATAGTATCGATATAACCACTATATCATATATGATTTATTATTTCAATTGACGGCTCAAATAAAGTACTATAGGCTTAATATTTTATTTATACAAATGAGTTGGATTAATATTCTACATTTAAATTAAATTAAATTGCCTCGTATTCGCCACATTTTATCCATTATGTGGTTTTGTTTATCTTTTCAAGACCTCTCTGCAAAAACTCTGTGGGATGCACGTGTCTTGTGGATTGGATTTCATGTGGAGATGCTCACCCATGTGCATGTACTATAACCATAACCATATACTAATTAATAATAATACACTAATACAGCTTAATTAGGCTGTGATCTACTTACTCTGCTGCTAAATATCTGAACAAGTTTGCTAATAATGTATCACTTTCTAATTCATATTCAAATTTCAAATTCACATCTTATATATATATATATATATATATATATATATATATATATATATATATATATATATATATATTACCCTAGTTGATTGTACTAATATATATGTGTGTCAGTAATGTGTTCATTAATTCTCTGAATATGTATTTAATGAAACTAGATCTATTTGCTTATGAGAAAAAATAATAGTGTAACAGTTTGGATGTTATGGAATACCAGTATATAGTTGTTTGTTTAGAGGAATAATTAAGTTACCAAGCTATATAATAGATGAATAATCATTTGAAATTTCAGTTTTAATAAAGTGCAGTATATTAGTAACATATTTTAACCAAAAAGTTGGCACTAAGTTAGGTCTGCAGGAAGAATAAATTCTAAAAAATGTTAATAATTGGTTGAATGAGTGGGAAAGTTAGATCGGCAGGCTCCCAAAAGTGAGAGGCTGCGTCTAGAGAATGATTCTTCTATCAGTCATCAATTTGATATTAAATAATTAAGAAAAATATCATATGTTAAATTATTTTAAAAGAATCTATATTAATGCTTAAGATCTAGGTTTTAAAAAATGGTTGCAAAAACAAAAATAACCGTGACAAAATGATATCGGTAGATATCAATATTATTATTATTATCATCGGTTTTAGATTAAAAAATAAATTGTAGTTAATTTAGATCGCTGTGAATATCCGTTCGGATCAAAATTACACACTGTGAATTAGAAATTTTTGTTCGATTTTGCAAAAATAGCATAATTAACAAACAAATCAGACTTGCTCGATCCAGTCCAATTTTGTCACCCGTATAAAAGTGAAAATTGAAAAATTGACCGAGCATGTATTTCTATAGGTTCAAATTTTATGTGTGAATGCTATTACATTTTGTCAAGGGCCACAACTAAAGTCAAAATTTTATACAATTGATGTCAGGGTTGCCAAATGGGTCGATTCAACTCAACTTTCAAAACCATTGACATTTGACAATTCATTTGTTAGTCCTCATCAAAGCGATTCACTAATAACAACATTTTTTTTGTACTTACATAAATTTAATAACCGACCTTATGACTATGTAAGGTCACATTTTTCAGTGTTATAAATGTCAATAATAGTACTTAGTTACCTATGCCAAAAAATGAACATTAGAACTATAGGTTATTAAATTCTACATCCAAAAAGAATAGACATAAATCATCTCATGTTGGTCTTTACTTATTCTAGCTATATCACATTAGTACATAGCATAAATGAAGCATAGAGTCTCCTCAATAATTGGAAAATTTTAAGATTTTTTTGAATAGAAAAGTTAGACATGAAGAAATGAAATCCCTCGTGGGATGTACCCTTTTTTCTACATCATTTTGAGCCCCCCTTAAAATAAATCAGCCTTTGTTAAAGTCTTGTCTTAGAATAATAATGAGTATAGTTGTAAGATAAAAAAAAAGCTCTTTTTAAATTATTATTTTTTATAATTTGCTTGATAAATATATTCTCTTTTTATTTTTTGCTGTAAGAAAATAAAGATATTATTCTTCTGAAACCAATCCTTTGTTAAAGCCATTACCACACCACTACCAATTGTTTGATGAAGCTTTGAGTATAAATGTTAAAGTAGAAACTTGAATGCAAAGTCAAGCATCCATTTATAGTATTTTTTTTTATATTATTAGTAAATAATATTGTGCTGGCTGATACATGTTATTCATTCACTTTTAACTTTGTATAGGATGAGAATATTTTTTAGAATTAAAATAGTAATTAAATTGAATGGATTTAATTGTTTTATCATACCATATCCATAAATTGAAGATACCACTTCTGACACTATAATGATAAAAAGAATACTTTCAATTAATTTGCAGGCCTTTTTATTGCACTTTGAATTATTATTGTTATTATCACTGAGGTCCATCTTGACTGGTGAATAATTCCTCAAATCAAATGTTGAATTTGTGAAATATATATATATATATATATATATATATATATATATATATATATATATATATATATATATATATATATATTGTAATTTTTGGAGTGAGGTTTTGTTGGGTGAGCACATGCTATGCTTGGGTGATTACTCATGAATTTAGAAATGGATCATTATTAGTTTACATGTCACGTGATTGTCATTATAATGCACTTTTCCTTGTTCTTAGCCAACAACTCTATTGGTATTCTACTTCTTGTTTAGGATATTGGTTATTCTTTCCCGTTTAAGAAAAAAATAAATTATACTAAGTTGTTCAATAAATCATAAACAATGAGTTAACCACGTAATCAAGTTATATTATATTTTTATTTGAATCAATATGTATAATCTTATGTATCTGATGTAGTAAGATAGTAAAATATAATTAGGCATTTATATAAAGCATAAGTAATTACAACATACAGTATGTCCTTTGTAAATAGTTATTAAAATGATAAATAATTTCAAACTTGCATCTATTCTTTTTTATTCATGTTTTTCATTTAACCAATATTTTTTCTCACCAGTAATGTGATTTTTTCTACTTTTCAGCATTCCAGTTACGGCAAAGGGACCACATTATTGTTGAAAAGAACAGTATAAGAGTTAGACTTTGCTGAGTTTGTTTAAGTTAAAAACTAATACAGTACTAGTATCAGTTAAGAATTGATATGCAAACATAAGTAACTATCATATGTCATTCTACAAAAGTAGAAACAAATATATTGAATTTTTTTTATAAGTAAAAGATTGTATATTAGCGTGAGTACTAGGGTACTAGCCTATTAAAAGAATTTTAATAATTCTTGTAACCGGTGTGTAACCGACTAGAGGCATGTCAAAAGGTCAAATAAATTAAAGAAAAAGTGATTATGTAGGTTACGAATTCGTAGTAATCGGTTACCACTGTTTTTATTTTTAGAGTTATGGTTTTTGTGTAATTGGTTACAAGTTCGAGAATTCATTTTTTTTTCTTCCAATTATTTGATGTTGTAACTTGTATATCCCAATCCAACCGTTTTGTGTTTAAATGTCAAAGGGCATCCTCATCTATTGTTAATAAAAATTAATATCCCCACCCTCAATTACTCTCTCTCCAATTACAATACACTCTCTCTCTCACTTTCTCCCTCTCCACACTCAATTTCTCCATTATTCACCAATTTTGTAGTTTTAAGTTCTAACAATTGACATCAAGAGACTGATTCTGATCCACAAACACCTAGTTTGCAACATGAATTATGCCTCAAATAAAAGAATCTCTGCAAATTAACCTACCAATCCTTGATGCGAAGAATTATGACAAATGGTGCAAACAAATGAAGGTGTTGTTTGGTTACCAAGATTTTCTTGAAGTGATCAAGAACGGGGTGAATCCTCATGTCGAACATGTAATAGACGCACAACGAGCAATGCATAAGGAAGAGAATAAGAAAGATTTCAAGGAACTATTTTTTATCCATCATTGTGTGGACAGTGACAACTTTGAGAAAGTCGGTGATTGTGAATCATCGAAGAAAGGGTGGGAAATCTTAGAGAAGACGTACGCGGGGGCTGACAAGAGGAAGGTGACGAGGTTACAAACTCACAAATGTCAACTTGAATTGATTCAAATGGAGACAAGAAGACGATAAATGATTTCAAGACGAGAATCGCTCGATTAGTGAATCAAGTGAAGGCATGTAGAGAAACGATCACAGAGCAGTATGTTGTCGCAAAAATATTATGTTCATTAACGCCAAGATTTGACAATGTGGTCGTAGTGATTGAGGAATCAAAGGATCTTGTGACAATGATCAAAGAGGAGCTATTAAGCTCTCTTGAGGCTCATGAGCAAATGATGGAGGAGATAAATAAGGATACGACAAAGACGAAGATCACTTTGCAAGCTAATTTCAATGAGAAGGGCAATGGATTGGAGGGAAATGGCCCACTAATAGTAAAGGGATTTTTCATAATTTTGGTGGAAGAGAGTTCCAAAGTTCCAAGAATTCGACTTGTCGAAGGGGTGAGAGCAGCTGCAACAAAAATCAATCAAGGTAACTTTAGAGGTGAAAGGAAGTGGATTGACAAAATTAATATGTTGTGCCTTATTTGTCAAATGCTCGGTCATTTTGCAACAGAGTGAAATGTGATCAAGAAGGAACCTCAAGGAGATGAAACCAAGGTTGTAAGACAAGAGTTTGATGAAGAGAACATACTCTTGGTCATGATCACAGAAGGGGAATGCAGCAACAACAGGCTGCGGGACAACAACAACAACAATTTTGGAAATGCTACAGAAATATGTTATAATCGGTTACGTAATAGCTGTAACTGGTTATAGGCGGAAGAAAATGTCATGATGAGCACGAAAGGTTCATTTTAGTGCAACGAGGAATGTTATTTGAGCTCCGGGTGTTCTGCTCATATGACAGGGAGGAGGGATTGGTATGTTAAAATCAATCATGTCGTGAAGAACAAAGTGAAGTTTGCGGATGACACCACTCTAGCAGTCGATGGGAACAATGATGTTTTGATCATGAGAAGGGATGGTGGACATTCCTTTATTAAATATGTATTGTACATTCCAGGAATCAAGTGTAACCTTCTAAGTCTTGGCCAATTACTTGAGAAGGGTTACAAGATTCACATGGAAAATAAGATGTTACATATTATGGATGCAAACAGGGTTCTGGTCCTAAAAGCTCCTATGGATGCCAATAGAACTTTCAAGGTTGAGCTGAAGGTTATGGAGCATAAGTGTCTTGCTACAACGGATAGTCGAGAGAAATGGATATGGCACTACTGTCTTTGGCATCTCAAAGGGCTTGCCTTGAACCATTCTACCTCGTTTGAGTTTATGCTCTATATTTGTGGCCAAAGGGTTTGGTCAAAAACCTTTTTGATTAATTCTTGAGCAATATTATATTGTTTTACTTGAATCCTTCTGGATGTCTTATGCCTTTTATAAGGCGGATTTTAAATAAATGTGTATGTTTCTCTTTGATGCCCTTTCTACCTTGGTTGTATGGTGTTGATTAATGAGTTGTGGTGACGCCTTAAGGCGAAAATATAAAAATGGAATAGTTGTACCCTATTTTGTATGGTTGTTTATATCTATATTTTTGGGGAATTTAGAATTTAAATAGGTAAAATTGGCGATTTTTGAATCTATTCAATGGGGAGAAAAACGCAGAAAATCGCGTGATGACATAGAAGGGGATGATTGTCTTATTTCATGCACAACTTGAGTTTCGTATGTATGTTTGAGGTGTTGTTAGTTGTGTTAGAAATATAACGGAATAAAATTTCTTTTTAAATGGATAAATTGAGTCTAAGAGTGCTACAACAATAGCAGATCGTTAGTTTTTATACCATATGCGTAGTCAACTTCAGTCAGCGTTGGTCATCATGTTTCACGCGTAACTTGAGTTTCGTAAGTCTACTTGGGGTGTCATCAATTGCATTAGAAAGAGAGTTTAATGATATTTTGAACTGGATAGTTTCATAATTTTATCATAAGTATGTAATTTTTGGTGCTATTTTAAAGTCAAACATTCTATTTTAGAGTTTCAATCGTGTGATTGATCGAGTTAAACCAAGAATGTTGAGTTTTGAATAGTTGGTGATTTCGGTGACCTTTGATTACCTTTTTGATGAGTTTAAGAGTCTTATTTTATTTGGCTAGAGTTGTTATAGATTTTTTGGAGTTTCTTTTGAGTTGTTTAGAGTTGGAAATCATAATATAGGATACACTTGAGTTTAGTTTAAAGCCTTTTGACATTATAAGGTTGATTTTTAGTAATATTTTTATTTGTTTAAGGCTCTCGAGCCAAAAGAGTTAAATTGGGTTGCTGATTAATTTATAATAATATCATTGAGTTGAGTTGATATTTGAGTAATTTGATTCTTTAAAGTTGTTTTGATAAGGTTATAGTTTCCTTGAATATTTGCTGCATTACATTATTGGTGGCCTGACATAAGTAATAATGTGAATGACTCAGCTAGTGAGTAGTATTGTGATAATATGTCAATACTTTATATTGTTGATGAGTATGTATGAATATGATATATTTATATGATTGAGTTATAATTCTATAACATATTTTTGAGTTGTGTAGTTCAGACAGAACTACTATGTTGGCCTAACATTGGAAAATTATGGTTCAGAGAGAACATTATCCAGGGAGGACATGTTGTTCATAGAGAATATTTTTCGAGAGTGAGACGTGAATGTTGTTTCTTTGATTTTTGAGTTAATTGTTGCTTATGTGTTTTAAAAATTATTGTTGAGTCTCATGCATTCATGTATATCAAAGATATGTAAGACTTTGGTCTGACAAGGTCTAGTGATCTGAGCGACCCAATGACAAGGTCCGATGCTCAGAGAGAGAAAGTGACGAGGTCCAGTGATTAGAGAGAGCCAGTGGCAGTCTCATTGTTTAGAGATAACAATTTCTAGAGAGGAATTAGAGATGTGGATAATTCTGTAAAATAACCCAGACATCTATATGTTTGGTACCACATGCATTTTTGGAGGAGTACATTGTACTAATATATTCACATTGTGATTCGTTATTGTTGTTTGCGTATGATTGTGTTGTGTCCATGTATGCTATCCTTCATGACTAATACACCAATAACTTATGAGAAGTTATTCTCACCCCTTTTTGTTGTTGTATGGCTTGTTAGGCATATGTTGAAGGTACAAATAGCGGGCAATAGTTGTGAGTTGGAAAATGACGCATATTGTCTTTTTCTTTATTTATGTTTTCGAGTTTCATTTAGTTTTGCGGTGTCGCTCTGATATGTAACACTATAACATGATTCTTTTTTATTTGTGTTTTGTTTTCTTGAGATTTATGGGATTGTTCTTACATGCTTGAGTATTGAACTATCTATTTGGATTTATTCAGTTGAACCTGTTTGATATTATCCGCTGCGTATTTTTGAAAATATTTTGAGAAATATGTTTGCGTTAAAGAGATGTGTGACACCCTTGGAGTTTAAAATGTTTTATTTTCATGATTTTAATTAAATAAGAGTCATGCTTTTTAGGGTGTTACATAGTTGTTATTAGAGTATGTCGATCCATTCGGCCTAGGTTTTTGAAATTTATTTATTTACCTTGCATATGACATGTGTGTGAAACTGAACGGAAATGTACCCGAACGCGTCGCACGGTCGAATATACAATACAATCGCCACCGAACTTTATTTATCCTAAAAGAGGGAAGGAAAAATATCGATAAAACCCAGGGGGAACATAGAAACGGGTAAGAAAGTCTGTTCTGAAATGGGAAAGTATTATCATCCCTCACATCCATGATACTCCATGAGAACCGTTTCTAAATGCTCTTGCTCGGATGCGTATTTCTATCTTTTATATTTTTGAAATATTTGTACAAAAATTCTGAAATAGATTTTAAACATACATTATACTCCAATATATATATATATATATATATATATATATATATATATATATATATAACAGAAAAGAATCGTTCCTTTGCGGATGAACGATTGCAAATTAAAGAACGGTGTATTAAAACAAATATCCATTGTTTTCTTACTCAACTTCTTTGAAATCTACGAAGAAAGGTAAAAGTCTACATCGATATTATGGCTCAAAAAAAAATTCTTATTGTAGTGTTTGAAATGATATAATTCAGAAGGTTCCACCATGTATTCAATTTGCTGCCATTATTTCTTGGCCACTTTATTATTGTATTGTATCTAATACTTGCAATGATACCGAACTTTTGAATAGGGGTGTTAATAATCTCATCTTCTAGCCAAATGTCAAAGCGGTCGGGCTTCCTTTGAAATGGATCTCCAAAGGCAATTTGAACCATATTTTAAAAGCCCAAACATATTTATTTTTAAGGGGAATGCTCTCTACACCCTTAAATTAAATTAAATTAAATTAAATTAAATTAAATGCATATCACACATTTTTAAATTTTTTAAAAATGCTCTTCAAGCGTCTAAAAATGTATTTCAGGACACACTCAAAATCACACAAGACTTTGTTTTTTCCTGAGATCCATACCATATTGAACAAAATATGGTCCGGGGATGCATCTTTGTATATTATTTAAATGTATCCGGAGATTCATCTCTGAAATGTCCATCGAAGTCCTTTAAAATGTATTGAAAACGTGTTAATGGCACAGAGAATTATTTTTGGATATGTATCTCTGGAAATCCTCCTGAATAATTTTAGAGGAGTAAGATTGTCTCAACATTGTAATTTTTTTAGGCGAAGTTATATTAAAGTAAAATCAAACTAAAATCAAGTTTCACTAAGATTAAATGAAAGTAAAAAACCATACATTAATTCAAAAAGTTAACACCATAAATAATATTTGTCTGAAAATACAAAAAAAAATTCAAACATAAACTATTGGGTTTGTCGAACCCCCTGCCTTCTCATCTCCGCCTGTGTATTGCACGATTTTTCATAACTCGACAACCATGTTCGCCACGAGAGCCAACGGGGGACTGCCATCCTCAAAGAGTCTTGCCTCTATGTCTGCTCTATCCATCTCTCAAACACACCGATAATGTATGACACTCTATAGAACAATGTCATGTAGCCATCTGTATAGGTCCACTGTACATGAGCTAATACCCTAGGATACTCCTCTGATACTAGGTGACTCTCAAAATCGTCAAATATCACATTGAGATTTCTGCAGTGGATGGTGGGAAGAGCGGACTCATAGGGGGTCTCAGAATAATATACAGATAGGCAAGCTGCCACATCACTCGCTTTGACAGATAAGGATACATAAGAGATGACCCATGTGCTATCCATCTAGAGTATAAGGATATGGCGTCAAATGGATGCATCTTACGGTGACCGCTGTATGGGCAGAATCAAATGTCACATGTCACAAGACAATCAAGATGGACTCTGAATGGCTCTATCTCATTATTCCCCATGTACTAAATATATACGACAACATGCGGTCGATACTCGGTGTAGACAATCATAACTTCAAACTCTGTGATGCGAGGGAAGTTAGAGATGATCCATTCTTGAAAATGGTTCATATATAATATTAATAACAAGTGTAAAAATGAATTATAAAAATATTAGTAACAGTAAATTACCGTAAGCAACATGCAACTCCCTATTATCTATTTATCTTCCAAAAACAATTTGTGCCCAGCTTCGAGTGTAGGTAGTCAAACAGGTGTTCCCCTAGTTGTACTCATGAATTGACGTCAAGTCAACATAGGTTTCACTTTTGTCCACAAAAATAGATGTGTCAACCAAGAACAAGTGGCAATACTTCAATGTGCAAGTCTGGTGGTACTCAACCTGCATGTAATCGCCTTCGGCGTCCATAGCCTTTTGCAGATCGTCTTTATAAATATTTTTCAAAAACTAAAGCTAGCATGGACACATATTGTGTCAGGTGCCTCCTGTGAGACCTCAGCTGGTTCAACCCCCAAATGCGTGACCACCATGTCGACGCCTTCCGCTCGACCGATCCTCATGTGGCAAAGTAATTTTCCCTTGATGGGAAGATGCATGAGACATGAGACGTCATCTATGGTGATGGTCATCTCACCTCTAGAAAGGTGGAAATATGACGTCTCTAAATGCCACATCTCCACAAAACCCACATGCATGTTATGGAATATGGTCATGTACGCAGCAAAACATAAACCGACAAGACCAGAATAACGAAGAACATGCCTGAAGCAATTAGCAGTGGGATGCCTAACTCCAATATCTTTCGTCCATGGTTTAATGATTTCGAACATATACGCTTTTGTAAAAATAAAATATTACCATCAGTATCGATTTAATTAGTTGAAGATATATGTATTGCAAAACAAAACAAAAACTCTTCTTCCCAAACATGCCTAGCAGCATGATTTACATGGAGATGAAGTAATTAGGTGTTAAATGAGGCTCACGGATAACTCTCTAATAGGCCACTGACTTCTTCGTGGCCTTCAGGGACTTCAGAGACTTATGCATCATCTAGGGACTCATGTTCCCGTGAAGCGAATGTGTGAGAGAGGCGACTACGAGAAGCGAACCATCAAACGAGTCATGATTAACATGTGGCTTCTTGGTCCTAGATGCAGCCCTTTCAAATCGTACTAATGCGGTTGGGACACACGTCTCAACCTAACTCTGCTAGGGTTTTTTTCCAGTGTTTTTATCAACCATTGCACATGTGTTACAAACCGAAAAATAAAAAACAACATGTCAGGACAAATACCGGTGTTGTTGCTACCAGTATTATAAGTATGATTTTGACACCGATTTTGAAAAAGGTATGGTAAATCGATTTACTATTGATGATAAACTGGTGTTATAAGTGTTACGTATGAGTGTTAAAAATAATATTCGACACCTTTTTTCTCCTTCAAAGAGGTGTAAACACTTAAAAATCGTACTTACTTTTTTCAAAAACCGGTGTTAAAGTTTAATGGAGAGTAGTTTGATTAGAAACGAACTTATGACACTTGTTTTTACCCAAAAAAGATGTATAACATATATATCTTACCAATTTTCTCCGAAATTGGGTGTTAAAAGTTTAATGAAGTTATTTGATTAGAAATCAATCTTTCACACCTTTTTTTTCTTCTTAAATTGGGTGTATAAACTTTTCTTATAATTTTTATATAGCGTATGTATCACACATATTCTTTATTAAAGTTAGTGTTATAAATGACATCGAATGTGATTTGATTTTAAATGAACCATCAACAAATATTATTCTCTAAAATGTATGGGAAAAAATACACAACATAATTGTTTAATCTTAAATCAAGTTGATGTTACATTTTGCACCTCTAAATTTTTTATTATTCTTTTAACTAAACAAAATTAAACTCACAAATTTTGATTTAAATTTAACAAATTATACCAAAGAGTGTAAATTCAAATTCAAAAACAAAATTATATTAATAAAATAATGTTAATTAATAACTCAATGTTAATTCTTATAAAACATAATTTTTCATCTAACTCCTTGTTTCTTTCTCTTCAAGTTGATATTGTTCTTCAACTATTTGCAAAAATAACTGAGCTCAATGTTGTCGGACATTATCAATAACATATTTATCATATGTGAAGCTAGCGGAAATATACCCAAACGCATCGCACGCTCGAACATACAACAAAGTCGCCATCAAACTTTATTTATTCCCGAAGGAAAGGAAAAACATCGATAAAACCCGGGGGAAAAAGATATGTTGGGTAAGAAAATCGGTTATGGAAGGGGAATATATACTTTTAAACCAAAGGTAAAGGTGTATTGGAATCCATATGAGAAATGTAATTTGTACCATAGAGAGAAAAATGGCATGAACCACAAGTGAGGGGCCTAAGGCATGGTATCATTGTATGGTTGGACCAAAAAAGAAGAATTAAATGTTTGGATACAAGCCAAACAACTCTAGGTACAAATGCGGACTTTTCATTAGGCGTCCTAAAAGGGTATATATGGATATCCTAAGAAAACTGTATTTCGGTTTCAAAGAAACAATATGTCACTAGGGTGAATAGTTTTATGATCGAAGGTAGATAATGGGTTATGAAAGATATGAATGGTGCCTTAAGACGGAAGGAATAAATAAGTATGCTCACCAAGGATTCACATCCTTGTGCCTAAGTATTCTCATTGTGCAATGAGAAAACCAGAGCAGTCGTAGTTCGTGGAACTACGAAAACAAAGGGAGGAAAAGGAAGTGTTTGTCTTAACAACTAGGACTAACAAGACAAACAACTTCAAGAGTATGATTGAAGTGATTGAAAGTATAACTTATACCAACAGAATGGTAACATGGGAACCCATAAAGGCGAACTGGCTTTGAACCCCAAGAGTAAAAAGGTACAGACTAAGATGTGGAGTGACAGAGACATGCCCACTATATTGTCTTACCAAAAAGAATGAATTAAGTGTTTGGATACAAGCCAAAAAACCCTTGGTTCACAAGGTGGACAAATGTCCTAAAATGATGAGTATGAGACCCACAAGAAAGTATTGTTTGGATACAAGGAAAAATATATCACTTGATGGGGAACAAACAAATTGAAATCAAGGGAGAACAATATCTTGGATCCATGAAGGAATAAACTTTGAACCAAAGAGAAAAAGAGGTATTGACTAGGATGTGGAGGAAACTAGGCATACCCACTCTTGTCATAACAAAAAACAAAGCGAATTAAATGTTTGGGTACAAGCCAAACAACTCTTGGTTCACAAGGTAGACTTTTCATTAGGTGTCCTAAAAGGGTGTTCATGGAATCCAATGATAAGTGATGTTCGATATCAAAAAGATGGTATTGATTTAATGAGTGAAGAATGATGGATTAATAAGTAAGTAAGCTCACGAAGAATCTAAATTCTCCTGCCTACGTATTCTCATTGTGCAATGAGAAAGTTAGAGCTTTCATAGTTTAGCTTGCTAAGGCTGACATCAAGATGATTGAGGCAAACGAAATGATTGATTGATAATGGAATATGAAGAGACTTAACAGTTGATCGATAAGAATCACACTAAAGTATATGAATAAGGTAGAATGCTTTGAATAGCTAGGGCCTACGCTCCGTACGCAAAGTCATTCTAGAAAAGGGTAGGAGAAACTATGTCTCATCATTCCTTATTACTTAAGGCTCATGGCCCGTGATACTTCTCATAATTGACAAGTTGTTGGCGAAGAATCCTCATTGCTGCTCCTTGAGTTGATGTTGCTTTGTGTGAAGAAGACTTTGTGGTTTATTCAATTTGTATTGCACTAAAGTCTATGAATAAGGGCAAACGTTTTGAATAGCTAGGGCCTACACCCCGTACACAAAGTCGCTCTAGACAAGGGTATGAGAAACTCCATCTCATCATTCCTTATTACTTAAGACCCGTATCATTCAATTTGAATCGTATTTACCAAGTGTTAACCTTTGATTTATCTTGTATAATCCGCTGCTCGATGTGATTGAGATATCTTGCATGAAAGACTTGTCTTGAAGCTTGGAGATCCACAACGTTAGAATTAATCTTATCAAGTGATCAAGTGACTTTTTATCACTTGATTGGATTATGGGATTATACACGATCAAAAGATTTAATTGATCAAAATTGCTTTTGATCAATCTGAATCGTAGGGCTTGAATAGACTCGGAAACTATTACTAATCCCAATCCAAGAGTTAGAAATTAACAAAGGCTATTCCTAAGGGGATCATGCAATGGTTAGTCAAAAAATCGATTAAAAATTCTAAGTTAAAATTCCTAAGGGAGCATGCATTTGTTATATGGCTAAAATAGCAAAATAAACCCATAAGGACAAAATGGTCATTTCACAAGAATATCCAATTAGGAACAAAAATTTAAACTCTAATTAGAAATCTAACTAAATCCATTTTTTTCTAGAAATTCTACACCTAATCAAATTCTAATATCTAATAAAACTAAATCCTAAGTAAATCTAATCAACTCAAAAATCTAAAATCCTAATTAGTTATAGAATTCTAAAAACTCATCTAAAATAAATCCTAAAATATCTAATTAGTTTCAATTACAACCTGATTCTAAGACTTAATTATCAAAACTAACCAAAGACTAAATAGCCTAAGTAAAATCCTAATTAAAAACAAGAAGATGATTAGCATAAATTAAATGGGCTTCAAGAAGAGAGGTTCGTAGGGCCAGGTGGGGGTGTGACACATGAGGGGCGCATGGGCCCTAATGGTTTCAAAGCCCAAATGATTTAAGGCCAGACAAGGGGTACACCGGAGGTTATACATGAGGTGCAGAAAGGAAAAGTTCAGGCTTTAGGCCCAACCCAAACCACAAACGTTAAGGACCCATGCTCGACTTTGATGTTCAGAGTGTTGAAACTCAACTAACGTTTCCATGGTGTCGTCGGGTCAAGAAGACAAAATGAACTGCAACGAACACGATTTTTCATTGCACGGCCATAAATCCCCGTTCTTCATCCAAGACTTAGGAAGGAAAGACAATAAGGATGAAAGTGAATGGTTTTGATTATCTATTCTATTTCTGTTATGTGAAAAAACACGTTAGTTGGTGGTTAATGTTAGAGGTTAGTTGGTTAACTGATTTTGAATGAAAAAGTTTGTACAAGGCTGCTTGGACAGGTCATGATGAGTTGCATTGTTAATGTATGATATAAACTGTGCATTATTATTGGACTGTTGTTGGTGATACTTGTTGACCGATACTTATTGGAAGTGATTGAGATTATGCTTGAAATTTCAAATGAATGATTGTTGTCATGGATGTTCAGTTAATGAATGAGATTATGTTTGAGATCATGCTTGAAATTAGATGTATGATGCATTGCTATGTATGCTTGTAATATTGCAGGGATGGTTTATGAATACAAGGCTTGCTTGTAATGGAATGATATGGAGTCATATGCTTGGAATAGATTTGGATGGAATTGTGTAGAAATTGTGGGTTTTTGTAATTGGTGAATGGTAATGTAAATGTGAATGTAAACTATTAATTTGAACTATGGAATGGATTTTGAATTTGATTGTGGTTTGTAAATGAAATGTGTGAATTTGGTTCATGTTTAGAAGTTGAATGGTTGTAATTTTTTTTTTTTTTGAGATTTGAATGAATGAGGTTTCGTAATGAGAAATCAAATGGTATTGAACTATGTATGTTGTAAGAGATGAATATTGGTTTTAATGGTTTATGTATTGAAAATGAATCATGGTTTGAAATGGTCATGTGATCATGTAAATGGTTAAAATTTATTATGCATTACGAGAGTTTAAGATGGATATGAACAATGTGGTTTAACATGAAAAATGAAAATGACTTTGTTTAAAATAGATCATGGATTATATGGACTTGGATCTTAAGTGGGCGATGGTAATCGTAACAATACCATGGTGATTGAAGGATGAAAGCAAGGTAAGTTGACTTTGGTCAATTAATTGACCAAAAAGTCAATAATTGACCAAAAGTCAACTTATGCAAAAAGATGATGTTATTTGGTAATTTTTCTAATGCAATGTATCTGAACAATGCCATGAATGAAATTAACTTCCTTGGTTAAAAATGATTGCACAAATGCCACCATGAACCAATAGAATTCAACTTGACCAACTTCCCAATTCAATGCCACCACTTGGAAACAAAATGAATTGGATCAATGAATGATAATGAACCCTAACGATCATGCCATGACTTTACCAAAATGAATAATGAAACCTGGATCAATGGACCTCAAGCACACCTTGACACACTATGGGAATAATGAATGACCTTTGGACTAGAGGATGACCAAGAGATTCAATGGATTGAAATGCATTAGATCAAATTGGACCAATGCCAATATGAAATGAAACATGAATGTAAGCATGCCTTTTGGCCAATCACAAGGCCCCAAGGACTAGGAGTTATCATGGACTGAACTCCAAGATCTACGTTCCAAGGCCTCAAGCATCTATCAACTAGGGTTTTGATGAATCTCAAATCAAAAGTCAACCAAGCAAGGCACATTAATACCAACTACCCATGAATAGGGTTCAGAAGCCAAGTCAATGCATAGAAGGTCAAGCAACAAGATCCCAATGGAGCATAGTCAAGAATTAGGGCCAGGATGCACAAATGAATGTCATGATATAGACTTCAAGAGTTAAGGCCCCAAAGAATCAAGCAATTAGGGTTTCACCCCATATGATGAGGAAAACCACAATCTTCAAACCAAAACCCTGATTTTCATCAACCATGAACCCTGAATCTATGATGCTTGTTAGCCAGTGTTAATCATGAATGAAGGCCGCACATGAATGAGGCACGAATGAGTCTCAAGTCATGAGTCAAATGAAAAGAAAAAAGGGAAGACAAATTTTGGGGTACAAGAATATGATGATGAATCATCATATATCTACAAATGCAAACAATAAAATAATTAAATAAAAACATGTTAACACATGAAGTGATGTAATTTACATATTAAACATTGAAATATTTTGTTATTACAACATGTAATCCTTGAAAATCACCCATTTGGATAATGTCGAACATATTTTTCATTACATAAGAACTACAGAGCCCAACTATTGTCTTGTTGATGTACCTACAAATTAAATGAATAGAAAAACATATAATCATTTATATATAAAATTAGGTTTTTTATTCATAATACAACATCTCATGATGTCATAACCTCACACCGGATAACCCAATTAATATCTTTATACTGACCGAAATCGCAAAAGCCATTACGCGATCGTGACACGACTGCAATGAGACCATTTTTTAAAACCCATACTGTGTAGCCATTATATTGTTGTCAATCAATTTGCTGACGGAAACCAACTTTGTGATATTGTGTTGCATATGTATTATGCTAACAAAGTAGAAAATAACTAATAAAATTATGCATAATAGATAAACTAGAGATTAGAATTGTGGGATATAAAACCTCCTCGCACGGAGAGTCTCTCTGTTGAGTATATAGTAAGATATGTTATGAAAAACATTTAAAATAGACTAATCTTTTTTAATGCATATAAATAGGTGGAAACACAATAGGAGAGTGATTAAAAGATGGAGTTTGTATTTGCAACTTATGATATGATTAACAATAAGTAAAAGGCCATAGGACAATAATTTTGATACGATGGCGTGAGTTGCAAGCATGAAGGAACATCGAACATGTGCGAACAAATCGAGATTTATTCTAAATCGATAGTGAAACTGATCAACAATTCCAATTTAAAGAAAGAATTAAGCCTAAAAGAGAGGGATTACGTCTGTGATTAAAAAACTATTTTGAGAGAGTTTTTTATTTTGAATATTTTTTGAGAGGATTTTCCAAGTTTAATTGATTAAGAGAAGGATTGAGAGACAAGATACAACCGTAATTCCAAATTTGAGAGAATGAACGTTTTATGTGATAAGTTGCTTAAGTTTTTCAGAAGCGTAGGTTTTTCAAAAACCCAAATTTTGTGAAGAAGCGGGATTCCCAACGCTAATTTTAATCATTTGTTTATATAATTTTTTTATCATATTTATAAGCGGGATTGTATTAATTCTTTTAGGAATATATTTAATATTTCCGAATCAGGTACAAAATTTAATTTTTCTATCACATTTACTTTTTTATATATAATATTTAAAATTTTATATATTTAATTTTTAAATCAAGTATCTTATATTAAACAAATTTATTTATTTTAAAAGTAACATGCATTAGACACTTGTTTTCATAAAAAAATGGTATCATTTATGTATATATTTTTGCTATCATATTTATAAATGAGATTTTTTTGGTTGGTTTAGAAACATATTTATTTTTTCTAAATCAAGTAAAAGTTTAATTTTTCTATCACATTTAATTTTTTTAATATATATCCCGAAAATTATTTTTACCAACCGGTGTGTGAAATCGAAAAAATTATGTGATGGTGTAAGGATGGTTTGGGTAAAAGTCGGGTAGTGGCCATAGCTAGAACATGGATTCTCCTAAAGGATATTCGAGGTATAAATAGGCTTAATAAAATCATCGTCTGACAAGGTTGAGGGGTCGAGGTGGAGATACTCATGTCGTCGGGTATGGAGCTCGGATAGGTCGAGATAATAGTTGGACAAAAGGCCTCCATTTCAAAACGGTCTCAGAAAGTGAAAGGTCATAACAATACCATAGTGGTGCAGGCGTTACTAGCTATGAAGAAGGGAATAAATGATAAGCGGCGGCGATTTTTAAGCTTTGAATGCAAGGAGGAATACGAAAGGGTTTTTTCAGAATTGTTGGGGGTGAGTAATGAACCTATATAAGGAAAATTAAGAAACATAGATAAGGAGGACCTGAATGTTTTTTTACAGACACTTATCCAATCATTTAAGGCTCTCCCTGAATAGCATCGGGGAAGTCTACCTTTTAGTTTTTTTAGCAAGAACATTTGGTGTCCACCATGGGGCCTAGGTAAAATTTTCCCAAGGCACACAAAATCATCATCAAAACCGCTAATAGCCCATCTGTGCGATGTTCGAATCATCCCCGAGCTGAAGTGATCCACATCCGCCACCCAGATTTAACCCAATTGCTCGTAGTGGGGAATGCTCTCCGTTAACAAAATGAAACATTGCAAGATAGTGTCTATATTTTGCAAACACAAAGTCAATTGGATGTAGATATAGAGGAGGAGATTTTGGATTCCCCACCATTGTCTGAGGCGATCTAGGATGATCAAGTTCCAGAGAACTTCAAACCAATCATGTTGGTATCTTTTGATGGAAAAACCGACCCACAAGAGCACATTATTACAACCAATAATAAGATGGAAATAGTAGGGTCCTCTGACTCCCTTAAGTGTAAAATCATGGCAGGTACCTTTAAGGAAGGGGCTCTGTGATGGTATATGAGCGTACTCGGGTTCTCGGTCGTTAGCTATCAGGACCTAACAAAAAAGATGGTACAACACTTTTTAGCAAGCAAACATAGAAAAGTGTAGTTTATTCAATGTTCGACAGAGGTACTCGGAGTCTCTCAAAGAGTATCTAGAAAGGTTCAATGAAGAAACCATTAAGATGTCTCATCCGAACCAGGAGATGTCCGTCGGGTTATTCCAACATGGTCTCAAAGTCGGGCAGTTCAAAGAATCCCTAGCACAAAAGTTGACATCTATCATGGATGAGGTTATTACCAGAGCAAAGTGCTATATCAAAGGAGAGGAAAGCAACATGGAAAAATATCTCGAGACGCCAAGGAAAAAATATGAGCTAAAGAATAGGGGGTCAGACATAGGAAGGAGTACCATAAGCTTGGACCTAGAGACCATACAACGATGATACCATCCCGACGACCGTTTGACAAAGATGTCGAGTATACGAAATTGAATGCTAGACATGAAGATATTTTGAGAGAAGTCTATCACTCAAATTAATCCCCATCTCGGGGCATCCAAAATGAGTCCACATAGTGATGGGAAAAGACGAGAATGCATGGTGTACATACCACAGACTTCATGGCAATCACATGGAAGATTGTCATCAACTCAAAAGATAAATTGAGATCTTAATTTAGAGAGGTAATTTGTTGTCTTATGTGAAAGATGTCGGAGGACATCCAGGAAAGAGAGGTCCTCCCAAGGGGGATATTAGCTCAAAAAATCATTCACAAAAAAAGGGGAAGAATACAGTTGAGGTCCGTGAATCATGAGTGACCCGTCACATATTGAACACCATTGCTAGAGGATTCAAGGAGAAGAAGAAACTAGTTCATCCAGGAAAAGATATGCCCAGGCAGTGATGCATATCAGACAGAATTCACTCTCAGAAGAAGATGAAAACCTTGTCGTAATCAGTTTTTTCATAAAATATGCCGAAGGAGTATTGACTCACGAGAATGACCCAACGGTAATTAAAGAAAATTTGTGACTGGAGCATGAAGCGAGTCTTAGTAGATCCGGGAAGTTCAACAAATGTTTTGTATTGTTATGCATTTAAAGGTATGAGTTTCGATGTCGCCGAGTTGTTACCTTTTAAAGGTTCTTTAGTCTGTTTCTCTGAAGAACATGTGAAGATTCTAGGTCATCTGCCCATGATGACAACTTTTGGAAGTGGAGATAACGCAAAAAGTGTCAAGCTTAGGTATTTGATTGTCAATGTTGCACCCCCTTTATAACATTATTATTAGCAGACTATCATTCAATGCCTTGGGGACGGCATTATCCACTTTATAGATCACACTAAAGTATCCTCTAGAAGATGGCCGTGTAGGGGTAATTAAGGGTGATTAGGGACTAGCAAGGAAATGTTATAAAGACAGTCTGAAGCTAAAAACGAAAGCTCAAGCTGATGAGCCAATAAAAGGTGATCATTTATAGGTGAATCTAGTTGATATTGATCCGAGAGAAGACCCAGAGGAAGATAGTCTGACACCCATTGAGGATGTGAAGAAGGTACATATTGGTGCCCAAATATCCCAAACGACTCAAATTGGTTCTAATTTGGCTCCAGAGGAGGAAGCCGAGATCATAAGAATATTGAATGAGAACATAGATCAGTTCGCATGGAAACCGGTTGACATGCCCAAAATTGATCCAAACATAGTTTGTCACCATCTGGCGCCGGGTCCCACCATCAAGTCGGTGTCTCAGAGAAAGCAGAAGGTTAGCAAGGAGAAGAGAACAGAAGAGCAATAGAATATAAAGTCGAAAAGCTTGTGAAGGCCGATTTCATTCAGGAAATTAAGTACCTGACCTGGTTGGCTAATATAGTCATGGTAAAAAAGAAATTGAGAAAGAGGCGAATATGCATGGATTTCACTGACTTGGATAAGGCATGTTCCAAAGATCCTTATTCGCTTCCTCACATTGAACGACTCATCGGCGGGGCTTTTGGTTTCCGTCTTCTCAACTTCATGGATGCTTACTCGGGTTACAATCAGATATAAATGAATAAGTTGGATGCTCTCAAAACGGAATTCACGATGACATGAATAATTATTAATTATGAGGTGATTCCTTTTGGACTAAAAAATGCAGGGGCTACCTACCAAAGACTAATGGATATTGTATTCACTTCACAAATAAGGCGGAACCTAGAGGTACATGTGGATGATATGGTGAATAAAACCCTAGAAAATCGGGAATACATCAAATATTTAGAAGAAACATTTGCATCAATCAGAAGTTATAACATGAGGCTTAACCTGGACAAGTGCACTTTCAGGTTACAAGCTGGGAAATTCCTTGGGTTTATGTTAACCAATCGGGGAATAAAAGCAAACCCAGATAAATGCCAAGCAATCATTTATATGAGAAGTCCATCAACAGTAAAAGAGGTAAAACAGTTGACATGATGTTTAGCCGCCTTATCTCGCTTCTTGTCTTGTGTAGGAGACAAGTCGATTCATTTCTTTGCTGCAGCAAAAAAGTCGGTGAAGTTTAAGTGGATGGAAGAATGTGACGATGCTTTTAAATAAGTGAAATGTTTCCTGTGTGCACCTCCCATCTTGATAAGGCTGAAGGAGAACCAACCTATCATCCTATACCTAGATGTTTCAGACAAGGCTATGAGTTTCGTGTTAGTCCAGGAGACGGAGGAAGGAGAGAAGCCGATATATTTTGTTAGTAAGGCTCTAAGAGGAGTAGATATGCATTACCAAAATATTGAACGTCTTGCATTGACAGTAGTGATTACGACTCAGAAGTTGAGATACTACTTTCAGGGACACCCTATCATTGTCAAAACCAATTACCATATCTAGCAGATCTTGAAGAAACCGAACTTGGCATAAAGAATGATGGTCTAGGAAGTAGAATTTCAGAGTATGATAAAATTTTTGTGTCTCAGAGTAGCATAAAATCTCAAGTGCTTGCTGATTTCCTAGTTTAATTGAATGCTTCGGCCTAAGATGAGTCATTATGCAGATGGACTTTATCTATTGATTGATCCTCTAATCTTAAAGGAAATGGATCCAGGATAGGATTGGAGGGCCCGGGTAACATGGTCTTAGAATATTATTTGTGTTTTCATTTTCAGGATAGCAATAACCGGGCAAAGTATGAAGCTTTGATTGTAGAAATGAGGTTGGCAAAGGAGGTTGGAGTGACACACTTGCTTATTCAAACTGACTCTCAATTAATCTCCATCTAGGTCAGATGATAGTTTTAGACGAAGGATCCATTATTAGTCAAATACTTGCAAAAATCTATCAAGATGTCTCAAGCGTTTGTGGAATTTGAGGTAAACCACATTTCCAGGGAGGAGAATGTCAGAGCCGACCTCTTATCCTGTTTAACGAGCACCAAATGTTCCAGTTTAAACAAGACAGTAATTCAAGAGACCCTGTAAGCACTGACTACAGAGTTTGAGGAAGTTATGACATTGGATAATGCAAGGAGCTGGATGTTACATATCATTCGGTATTTGACCCAAAATGAGCTACCAGAAGAAGAGATCGAGGCTAGTTGCATTAAAAGGATATCTTTTAGATACCTCATCGTTGCTTATCAGTTATATAAGATGGGAATACCAGATCCTATGTTGAGATGCATTTCAGAGGAAGATATTATGCTGGTTATGAAAGAAGATCACGAGCGGGTATGTGGAAGTCACATTGGAGAAAGGACGTTGTCGGAAAAAATACTTAGAGCTGGGTATTACTAGCCGAGTATGCTTCAATATTGTGCATGGTTTGTAAGCCGGTGTGAGAAATGTCAAGTGTTCTCTCCCTTCATCCACTCTCCTGCAGAATTATTGCATTCAGTATTTTCCCCATGACCGTTTTATCAGTGGGGTCCAGACATTCTAGGCCCATTTCCTGTTGCAGTTAGACAACTAAAGTTCTTGATAGTAGTTATTGATTACTTCACTAAATGGGTTGAGGCAATATTACTGGTGCAGATCACAGCGGAAAGGGTGCGCCGATTCTACTTGAGAAACATAATATGTTGTTTCGGCCTTCCCGGGGTCATTGTTTTAGACAATGGCACGTAGTTTTCTAGTTTTTCAGTAGTAGAGTTTTGTAAGGATTTGGGGATACAAAAATTATTTATTTTGGTGGAGCATCCTTAATCTAATGTTCGGGCAGAGGTAGCAAACAAGATCATTCTATCCGAGTACTTGCACAAGATCTTATGGTCTTATCATACTACACCTCATTTGACTACTCAGGAAACTCATTTCATGATGGTTTATGGAGTTGATACAATGATGCCGGTAGAAATCAATACTTCAACTTGGAGGCGTATTTATTTTGATGAGAATGCCAACTAAGACGGTCTGGAAAATTCTGCAGATTTATTGAAGGAAGTCAACGAAATAGCCCACATAAGGGACTTCATAGCCAAACAAAGAATTTCTAGTAGATTTAATATTAAAGTAAGCCAAAGATAATTTAGCAAAGGAGATCTGATGTTGAAAAAGATGACTGACCCTAAGAAAAAAGGCAAGCTAGATCCGAATTGGGAAAGGTCTTTTCGTATTCAACAGAAGTTGAATAATGGGGCTTATAAGTTAGAAAGTTTAGACGGTATTGAAATACCTAGGACTTGAAATGTAATCAACCTTAAGTTTTATTTTAGATAGAATATGTAATAAGCATCATGAATAAAATTGTGGGAATGCACTCTTTTCCCTTGCAAGGGAAATGGTTTTTAATGAGGCACCCATAATTAAAACAATTTTATTGTAAATTTATAAAGTAGGCAAAACGGTCCTAGGACATAATCCAAGATTAAGCCCGAAGTTGGTGAGTAATCATCCAAAGGTCGAGGACTTTCAACATAATGGGTTGTGGCTGAGCTAAGTTAATTGAAACCTCTGGTCTAACTAAAGTCCAAGTTAAATGAAACCTCTAGCATAATCTACTGTGGCCGGTCTAAGTTAATTAAAACATCTAGGCTAACTAGAGTACAAGTTAAATGAAACCTTTTGAATAATCGGTTGTGGTCGGGCTAAGTTAAAAGAAATCTCTGGCATAATCGACTGTGGTTAGGCTAAGTTAATTGAAACCTCTGGCCTAACTAAAGTCCAAGTTAATAGAAACCTCTAGCAAAAATGGGTTTGACTAAATTATAAATGAGAAACTCTTGGCCGAGATATGCTTATCATGCCTGAGGTCTTTGATTTATTAAATAACCGGTGTTTTTGTAAGTGCTTCGAGTTATCTTATGATTGTGACCATGCTTCGTAGAGCTACCCGAGTGGTTTATAAAAATAGAAATATCCAAATTGACTTGTATTAGCCTTGTCCCTAGTTGGTAAGTGGGTTTGACTGAGCCACTTATGTTTAAAAATTTATATTTAGAACTTGGGGCTTCTATAGGGAACCACTTCAGAAAACCAGTTATAAAGATAAATTATGAAAGGAAGACAACCAATAATATGGAACAAAAAACGAGATTGTCATGGATGTTAAAGATCACATCAGGATCCGGATACAAAGCAGAAAGGTAAAGCAGACAACATTCTTTTAAAACATTACAAAACACATCATAATGGATGACTAACAAAAAAGGGAATATATATACAATATTATTCTTTATTCTTGTCCTCATCAACGACTTCGGCAGAAGGCTCGCTTTCTTCCATGTCCACGGGACGACCATCCACCGTAACTTTAAAAAAGTCATCTCAGACAAATAAATCCCGGGGTAGAGGCACAAGAGTTGAGCCTTTTCCATGTGAAAAACATTATCGCCTACATCAAGAACATCAACTTGAGCTTTCTGCAAGGCTTTATGCAGTTGGTCATTTGATTCCCGAGTTGACTTAATCTCCTTAGATTTCTTAGTGACAGTTTTAGCGGGAAATTCATGATCATCAAGCTATTGACAAGCTAGAGATCAATTAACAAGAGTCACCACCGCACTTTTATTGTTTCCAAGGGAAAAGGGAAAAAGTACGAACAAAACCCAAAAAGTAAGAAGTTTTCAAATAAAAACTAATAAAAGTCAAAGATCAGAGGTAAGGGGGTTGGTTACACAGAGGGAAGGTGTTAGCACCCAAAGTGTCTTAGGTACTCCTAGGGAGCCCTTTTTGTATGCATATGTATTTTGTACAAAGTGATGTTTTACAAACAAATAGAATGGGGGGATGAGAAAAGAATTCGTTAATTTTATTTTTGTGTTTGACAAGATCTTCGGTCTTGTGCCTACGTACCAACATAAAAATGAGGGATCAAAACCTCGTAGTTCGTGATACAAATTTCAAAATGGATGCATTGCTTTTAACAAAATTTAAGTTTGAAAGGCACAAAGGCCTAAAATGGTTTGAATGAGTTAGTTCTTTTTTGGATTTTTGAAAATTTAAGTCAAGTATAGTTAAATTTATTTACAAGTTTGATTTAAGAAAATTAGTTTGAAAATGCAATGGCATAAGACCAAAGTTTCTATATTTTTGCAAAAGTGGTCAAAGTTTAGAACAAAAATAGTTCACACAAAGAAGATTTTGGAAAATGGAAGGAGAGATTTTGAAATTAAAGAAATGGGGTGAAGATGAAGAGACTATCCTATGTACAAAATTAAAAGTTTAGAGTTGAAAAGATCTGACCAAGTGGGTAGCAATCCAATAGACAAAAATGTCAATAGAAACCCAGAATTCCCTTGGACTTTTAGAATCAAGCAACACACAACTGCACAATTATATTATCTTGAAGAGCAAGGCAACAAATAAAGATGACCTCATCCAAGCTTATCCATTCCATGATCTTCTTTAAAAATTGCCCATGTAACAGATGAATTCCACAGGTCGCAGACTCAAAATAACAGCTTCACAATGATCATGTTGCAGATGAACTTAGACAGGTCTTCAGAGATGTATCAGATGAAGTTCAAATTGCAAGCTCTTGGTTCTTCTACAAGTTGGCATTGGCCAAGTCCATTAGCATAGGAAAGGTTGCTTAGATTCTAAGTCCATTTTTCCAAGATCAAGCCAACGGTCCATTCAAAAGTTTTTTAGGTTTTTTTTATTATTATGTACATTAATGGTCAAAGACCACACACACAAGCAAAATATACACAAACTAAATATATCACACAATATGGTCCAAATGGACAAAGTGAAAATTGCATTAACATAAACAATTAGAATGATATGAACAATGGCATATGAAATAAAGTACTAAAAGTAAATTGCATTAAAGTAAAAACTTGAAATTAAAAGTTAGTAGTTAGTAGGTTAGAGGTTAGTATTGTTGCTTTTGCTTTTCATTTCAAGACATTCTTTGGAGAACACTCAACCCACTTATCACAAGCATGGATCATTGAGCCATAACATCTTCCAAAGGAAGTAAAGAAGGCCAAGTTTCCACACAATACCATGAAAGAGGGGATACGTACAATCTCACTAACTAGAATGCTTATGCCTTTTATGTCACAAATTTAGCATTATGTTAAGCAATCGTAATTGGACTTATGTAGAAGTCATAACTATTTGAGGTCGGGCTATAGAATTTTGGTGTTAATGCATGTTAGAGACATAGTATAATGGACTATGCTCATGAAACATACCACACACAAAAAATAATATGCAAAAGATATGGCCTAATCTCATCTATACTCATATCAATTTTTCAATCAACTAGCATTTAGGACTTTGAGATGTCATAGACCAAATAGAATGAATGAATCAAGAAGAGGAATGAGATGAAGTGGGAAGGGGATGAATGAAATCACAAATTGGTCAAAGGAGGACTTTATCAAATTAATATCATTCATTCATTTTGGGAGATGGAATGTACATTTCATCAATCCCCTAAATCCAATGATATTAATTTGATAAAGTCAAATCAACCTTGATCAATGCCCAACAACAATAAGCAAACTCAAACAAGTCAATACAAGTGCTCAACAAAAATAATTGGCATTTATTCAATTAAAAATAATAAAATAATGCATTTAAATCAAATATGTTTTGTCCAATTCCTAAAATCACATCAAAACACCAAAGAAATAGCCATGGGATTTATCATAGGTCAAACAAGGTCAAAGGACCTTGGAGAAAAAATTTCATAATTTTTGGACATTTAAAAATATTTTTAAACAATTAAAAGCAAAAGCAAAATCAATTCATTCATGAAAAATATTAATAATGATCCAAAAAATAATTTTAATTCAGAATATGAAAGAGAAAAATATTTGAATTTTTTTTGGTGAAAGTCCCATATTTTTTGGATCAATATTAAATTTAATATGAATTATTGAAAATAATGCAATTAAAATAAAAATCCAGAAAATCAAAAATACGTGGACCATCTGATCTCCCTCATTAATTGAGGTGGCAGATCAGATGGTCCCTAGCGCGCGTTCCACATGGACTTGAGTCAACAGCGCTGCATAGGTGGTAATTAAAACCAACGATCAAGATTAAAACAAAAGGAACGAATCATGTGGTTCAGAGCTTTGCCAACTCATTTCCGGAGCCAGAGCTCCGGTCATCTTCTCCGGTGGACCTCACCGGACTGATCCACCATAAACCATCACCAAAAAGAAAAACAAGGACATGATCTTAAAGAAAAAATGGCACTGAGCTCGAATCTGACCTCAATTCACTCTAACTCCAAGTATATTGAGAGATACATGGAGTTGAAATTTGAGGTACATGAACTGAGTTGCTTCGATTTGCCCTCAAAGCAACTCAAACTTCTTGCCTACATTGGTAGAACTTCAGACAAACAAAGAATCAATAGAATTGAGCAAGAATTTGAGAGAATCGAAGAGTTTAAAACTTCTGGAAAATACCTTCAATGTAGGTCTGGATTCAATTGATCGTGGTCTTGTTTATGCTTGGTCTCACTCCAGTTGCTTGCAGGAGAAGGATTGAATGATTAAGAAGCTAGGGATACCTGGAGAATTGAATTTCAAAACAATGGAAGTTCAAGCTCAAATTCAAGAGAATTTTTCAGGCTTATCCTTTGCAAAGTGAGGGTTTGAAATGGGGGATCAAAGCTGGCGCGTTTGTGTGTGAGTTACTGAGTAATTGAAGCTCTATTTATAGCTGAAATGGTTGATAATTGCACACTTCCAATTACTTTCCAATTTTGGCAAATGGTGATGCAATGGTGCATGGGCGTGCATAGGCCCATGAAATGATTTCTTGAGGTCCACAAATGAATATCAGATGCTCTGAACTAAGCTTGGATTGCAAGGAAAATGCACATTGATGTTTGAAGTTTGATCCTTGCCAAGTGATGTCACCCTGTTTAAGCCATGTGCAGCCTATGCATTTCTTATCCAAAATGAATGAATTTGAGCTCTTTGGAAAGGTGAGATCAAGAGGAACAACTTTCATGTTCAACACTTTTTCATTTGGAGCTTGGAACTTGGAGAAATTTGAGGTGGAAGTTTGGAAAGTTTTGACATATGAAATTTTTTCTAAGTGTCAAGCCATATGTCTCAATATTCCACCTTGCTTAATTTTTTATAGGAGCTTTAAATGAGAAAAGTGTATTCATAAAAGTTGTAGCTCTCTCAAAGAACTTAAAAATGGTCATAAACTTCATGTCATTTGGATTTGAAATGATAGAGTTATGCATTTTTGAAGTTTGGAAAAATCACTTGATCAATGGTATAGGTCAAAAGTGACCTATAATGTAACCCCATATCACATGCTCAAAAAAGTTGAATCAGCTCCCACTCCAAACATAAAAGTTGAAGTAGACACATTTAATTTGATTGTGAAACTTGGAAATATTTAATATCATAAAAATTGAGCAAGTTATGGCCTTGGGAAGTTGACTTTCAAATTAGGGTTTAGACAAAATGACCTATAATGTTTCAACCTAGAAAATGATTTTCCAAGCAAAACTAGCTATATGTCTCAACATGAGAGTTGTTTGGAATGTCATTTAGAGCACGTTTTCTCTTGGAATTATTTTCATATGGTGAAAATTGTAGGAGATAGGGTCTAGGGAGACCCAGTTTTGATCAGATGAATTCATCTGGCCAACCACCATCAACCAACTTGCTAATTTCCAATTCTCTTGACTTTCTTGGATCATGGTAGATCATATATGCATAATATGATGACCTTTGAGGTGTCTTTTGAAAAATTTGATCAATTGGTGAGATAGCTTATTGGAGAAGTTACTCAAGATACTCAATCAAACTACGGTTTCCAAGGCAAATCACCCTCAAACTCTTGAAGAAAACTTGATCAAAATAACATGTAGAGAACATTGGGACTCATATATGATGTTCATAACCATTCTTGAATCAATTCTTTGTTGTGCTCCTTGTTCATGAGGGTCTCAAACCCTAGATGTGAACTTGATGAATCAATGAGATCATGCCCTTCCTACAAAAGAGTTAGACAAATGCAAAGACATATTTTTTGTATTTTAGTTAGTGGAATGATAAAATATTAGTATGATATAATCATAAAGTGCTTGGTGATATCTCCCAAAACAAACCCAATGAAAGAGGAGTAAGGAGGATGCCAAGTCATAATCCCAATGTTAATGCTTATGATGTAATTGCATGAGAGATCTTAGGGTTAAAATTGGGGTCTTACAGCTGCCCCTATTTAAGGACATTCTAATTGAGGAGGTGAAGGTTAAAATCTCCGGCTCGACTCAGTAGAATGGGCTTAAATAACAACATATAGAAACAAATTTTGGTCCCTAAGAGACCTCGTGATGCATATGATGTGAATGCAAAAGTTAATGCTCTGTGGTGAAATATTGCCACAAAGGAAAAAGAAATCAGAGAGACCAAAAATCCGTAGGAGCATAATGCATTCCATAAGGAAAACTCGTTGGGGAGACAAAGACTCTGAGGGATAAAAAGGAGTTATGCGTATGCCAGGCTACGACTTAAAACTACTGGGGGACTAGAAGGATTCCACAAAAATGGGAAGACTCAGCCGGGGAAACAACAACATCTGTAGGGAATACGAGTAAGTCAGGATAAAACTGAAGTACTTGACTCACGCAGGGGAAAAACGATTTCACTAAGGCAATGCGCACTCAACTCAACTGGGGAGAAATGAACTTCAACACAGGAGGAGCATAAATTTATTATTTACTACCTGTTACTGGTAAGGAGATAATAAAGATCTGACAGAGAGGACATCCGTCATCGGTCAGGATGAACATATAAAGGATGACTCGCTGAGGATTCCAGGAGAGGAAATTCATTACCGGTTATTGGCGAAGAATAACCTTACTGGGGAAAACTGCAGAAATTAGGATTTACAACTACCAGTTACTGGGCAGAAGACCAAGGGTGAGAGTATCTGTCATCGGTTAGGATGAACATATCAAGGATAAACTCAACAGGGAAGAAAATCCGTCACCGGTTAAGATGAACATATCAAGGATAGACTTGCATGAGGAATGTCAAGAAGGATACCCGTCATCGGTTAAGATGAACATATTGAGGATATACCAACTGAACAAAAAGGGTAGGAATTACATCTATCGAAATATGGATAGAAAACCTTCGGAGAGAGAATCCATCATCGGTTAGGATGAACATATCAAGGATTATCTCTGCGAGGAGACAAAGCAGGATTTACAACTACCGGTTACTGGGTAGAAGACCAATCAAAGAGAAAATCCGTCACCGGTTAAGATGAACATATCTAGGACAGACTCTGAAAAGGGGAGCAAAAATAGGGATTACATCTACCAGTTACTGGATAGAATACCAAAGAAGAGAAAATCCATCACCGATTAAAGTGAACATATCAAGGATAGACTTCTGCGGGGGAAGGAAAAATATCCGTCACTTGTTAAGATGAACATATCAAGGATATATTTCCTAGGGACTCCACTGAGGAGAAAAAGGGGTACTTTTGCCGGGTATTGGGCAAGAAGTAACAAACTGCAAACTAAGAAGAATATTACCAGTTACTGGGTAATAGACTCTTAGGGGACCAAAATATCTATCTAGGTAAGAGCTAGAAAGAAAACAGTCAATCAAGACTCAACCCAATGAGTACATAACTCAAGGGGAGTAATTCCATCCAGAAAATTTACCAAAGAGGAAACTGAATTTACAACCACCCACGAGGAAACAAACTCGGTGGGGAAACAGAGAAAGGTTAAAGTCTTTCTGCTTAAGGGGCTGACACTCTACAATTTGAAGGAAGACAGACACCAGATTTGGTATGGGGATAAAGTATCACCATAATAGAAAATGAGAATCTCAAACAAATCAAATATGAAGATGCAGGATATGCAAATTATAAAATTATATGAATGTATATGTATATGTATATATGATGATTATGCTGACAAAACGATCACAAAGGATACAGAGGTGTCGCAAAGAAATTGAACCACCGGTACAATCTTCGATCAATCCACAAAATATGAAGACAATTGTCGGAGAACAGAGAGGTCAACATCCCAAGGGCTCAACTTTAGCTGAGGACGGAGGAGATCTGCTGAGGATAGAACATCCAAATCTGTGGGGAATTTTAGGTCCACACCATAAAAATGGGAGACAACCCTACAGAGAAAATAATCAACAAAAGCTGCTCAGAAACCATGAGGAAACTCTGACGGGGAGCAAATGCAATCTATTGGGGAAGATCAATCATCTCTGAAGGTTAACCTTGCTGAGGAGATACGAACTCCGCTTGGAGAAGGCAGAAACTCTGCTGGGGATGTACAAGCCCCATTGGGGATGTACAAAAATTCTGTCGGGGAAAACAACACGCCGCATGGTACTTGAATCTACCAAATCAGCTGGGGACGAGGAAAGGAATTCCACTGAGGATCAAACATTCCGCCGAGGAACTGAATCAACACAAACGTCTAGGGATACTCGAAGAGTTAACTGTTTGGGGAACCACAAATGTTTCACACTTAAGGACTTGCTATTTTTTGAAATGCTGTTGATATTCTTTTGAAAAAGTTCTTGCTTCTATATTTTAAAGAAAACTTGATTTTGATTTTAAAAAAATTAATTTCAAAATGATCATAATAAAATTTAAAACTATTGGCTGAAGTAAATAAGAGTAGAAACAATTTGGATAAAAACTCAACTTTATTTAATAGAATGGTAGTCTGTAAATGACAAGACTCCACAGATTTTACAAAGTTGAAAATGGTAATTTACATGGAAAAGGGGTACATTGAACACAAATGATTCTTAATCCTTCTACCAACTCTTGATATCCACTGTACTCTTGATCGCTGCTGGGATGATGAACTGATGTCAACCCTTGTGCTCAAACAAGTCTTCAAAATCACAGAAGATTAGCAGAATGTAGTTACTTGCCATAATCCCTAATTTTTGCATAAGTTTCCCCAAGGTGGGGTACTCAACTTATCGGGAAATTCTTTCTGTTTTATGTCTCTAATTTTTACCTAGATCGCCCTTTCGGATTTTCAATCCACCGAGACGCTCATTTTTGCCTAAGTCGCCCTTTCGGGTTTTCAACTTAGCGATTTATTCTTTTATTTTTTAGGCGAAGTATTTCTTGACTGCATCTGCATTCACAGGACGAGTGAACTCTTCACCATCCATAGTTGTAAGAATCAATGCACCGCTTGAAAAGACTCTCTTGACAACATATGAGCCTTCCTAATTGGGAGTCTATTTTCCTCTGGAATCTGGTTTGAACGTCAAAATCTTATTGAGCACAAGGTCACCTTCTCTGAACACTCGAGGTTTGACCTTCTTATCAAAAGCTTTCTTCATTCTCTGCTGATATAACTGACCATGACACATGGCAGTCAATCTCTTCTCTTCAATCAAATTCAACTGGTCAAACCTGGTTTGACACCATTCAGCTTCAGTCAACTTGGCTTCCATGAGCACACGCAACGAAGGAATCTCAACCTCTACGGGGAGCACTGCTTCCATACCATATACAAGAGAGAAAGGGGTTGCCCCTGTTGAAGTGCGGACGGATGTACGATACCCATGTAAAGCAAATGGGAGCATCTCATGCCAATCCTTATATGTGGCAACCATCTTTTGGATAATCTTCTTGATATTCTTATTCGCAGCTTCAATAACCCCATTCATCTTGGGTCTATAGGGAGAAGAATTATGATGTGCAATCTTGAAGTCTTTGCAAAGAGCTTCCACCATATTGTTATTTAAGTTTGATCCATTATCAGTAATGATCTTACTTGGCACACCATAACGGCATATAATCTGATTCTTGATAAACCTTGCAACAACTTGCTTGGTTACATTTGCATACGATACCGCTTCAACCCATTTTGTGAAGTAGTCAATTGCCACCGAAATGAAGCGATGTCCATTCGACGCTTTGGGCTCAGTCATCCCAATCATATCAATTTCCCATATGGAGAAGGGCCATAGGGAAGAGATAACATTCAAAAGTGTCGGAGGAACATGAATCTTATCAGCATAAATTTGACACTTGTGGCATTTCTTCACAAATTTGCAACAGTCAGATTCCATTGTCAGCCAATAGTAACCCGCTCGCAACATCTTCTTTGCCATTGCATGTTCATTGGAATGAGTACCAAAGGAACCTTCATGTACTTCAGTCATCAACAAGTCTACTTCGTGTCTATCCACGTATCTGAGCAAAACCATGTCAAATTTTATCTTGTACAGTATATCACCATTTAAGTAGAAATTATCGGCTAATCTCCTTAAAGTCTTCTTATCTATCAAAGATGCCCCAGGCGGGTAAATCTGACTTTGGAGGAAACATTTAATGTCGTAATACCATGGCTTCTCGTCTTTGATCTCTTCAACAACAAACACATGAGCTGGCCTATCAAGACGCATCACAGATAAATTGGGAACTTCATTCCAATATTTCACTATGATCATTGATGCCAATGTTGCAAGAGCATCTGCCATCCGGTTCTCATCTCGAGGAATATGATGAAACTCAACCTTTGTAAAGAAAGTTGAAATCCTCCTCGCATAATCTCTATATGGTATTAAACTGAGTTGATTCGTATCCCATTCACCTTTGATTTGATTCACAACCAAAGCTGAATCACCGAAGACATCCCAATACTTGATTCTGAGATTCATGGGCTCTTCAAGCCCCATAATGCAAGCTTCATATTCTGTCATGTTGTTTGTACACTTGAATATCAATCTAGCTGTAAATGGTAAACGCGTGCCTTGAGGAGTAATAATCACTGCCCCAATGCCATTTCCATATTGATTAATAGCTCCATCAAATACCATGCCCCAACGGGAACCAGGTTCTGGCCCTTCTTCAAGCAATGGTTCAGCACAATCTTTCATTTCCAAGTACAAAATCTCTTCATCAGGGAAGTCATACTGCACTGACTGGTAATCTTCAATTGGTTGGTGAGCCAAATGGTCAACCAAGATGTTACCTTTGATCACTTTCTGAGATCGGTATTCGATATCATACTTTGATAATAACATCTATCAAAGGGAAATTCTCCCAGTTAAAACAGGCTTCTCAAATATATACTTGATTGGATCCATTTTGGATATCAACCAAGTGGTGTGATTCAACATATACTGGCGCAGACGCTTATCAGCCCAAGCCAATGCGCAACAAGTCTTCTCAAGCATTAAATACCGAGTCTCATAGTCGGTGAACTTCTTACTGAGGTAGTAAATTGCAAATTCTTTCTTTCTAGTCTCATCTTGCTAACCTAGAACACAACCCATACTATCTTCGAGCACTATCAAATACATGATCAACGATCTTCCTTCAATAGGTGGAGACAAAATCAGAGGTTCAAGCAAATATTCCTTAATACTATCAAAAACTTTCTAGCAGTCTTAGGTCCAATCACAAGACTAATATTTCCGAAGAAGCTTGAATATAGGCGCACATGTAGCAGTCATGTGTGAAATAAATCTTGAGATATAATTCAAGCGGCCAAGAAAACCTCTGACTTGCTTCTCAGTTTTGGGCGCATGCATCTCTTGTATTGCTTTGACCTTGGCAAGATCAACTTCAATACCCTTCTCGCTGACAATAAAGCCCAACAACTTACCAGAACGAACACCAAAAGTACACTTATTGAGATTCAAGCGGAGTTTATACTTCCTCAAACGCTGGAATAGCTTCAACAAATGCTCAACATGTTCCTCCTCATCTATCTATTTAGCAATCATGTCATCGACATATACTTCAATCTCTATATGCATCATATCATGAAAAAGAGTAGTCATTGCTCTTTGGTAAGTTGCACCAGCATTCTTTAGACCGAAAGGCATTACTCTATAACAGAATGTTCCCCAGGGTGTAATGAATGTGGTCTTCTCCATATCTTTGGGTGCCATCTTGATCTGATTATATCAGGAAGATCCATCCATAAACGAAAAGACTTTGAATTTAGCAGTATTGTCTACCAACATATCAATGTGTGGCAGAGGGAAATCATCTTTCGGACTGGCTTTATTCAAATCTCTGTAGTCAACACACACGCGGACTTTTCCATCTTTCTTCAGAACAGGCACAATATTGGCCACCCATTGCGGATACTCAGCTGTCACAAGAAAACCGACATCAATCTGCTTTTGAACTTCCTCTTTAATCTTCCAGCCATATCAGGATGTGTTCTTCTCAACTTCTGCTTGACTAGCGGGCATTCTGGCTTCAACGACAATCTATGCTCCACAATCTCTGAATCCAACCCAGACATGTCTTGATAGGACCAATAAAACACATCCGAATACTCTCGAAGAAGATCAATCAACCCCTTCTTAACATCTGGACACAGTCGAGACCCAATCTTGACTTCCTTCACATCATCTTCGGAACCCAAGTTGACTAGCTCAATCTGCTCTTCAAACGACTGAATAATCTTTTCATCTTGCTCAAGAAGACGAGACAATTCATCACTCACTTCCACATCACTTTCTTCCTCGGCCTCAAACACAGGGAATTCAAAATTTGGAGAAGGAGAAAGATTATTGTATTCAATGGGGTTAGGAACCAACCTGCATAATGATTTGATATTTTGATTTTAGAGAAGTGAATTTGTGACCAAATATTATGCAGATGGACAATTATATTGTTTATTTATGTTTTTTGTGATTACCATTTTTCAGAATAAAGCAAAAAAGTAAAAATAAACATCAAAGATGTGGATGAATAGAATAATTTTATTGATGATCAATTTAAAATGCCCAAACAATGTTCACTTCTCCCTTAGGCGTAGGAGAAGGATTTTTAAAATATAAAAGCAATTACTTAGATCGATGCAAAATAATAGGAATATCAACGGCAGTCCAATTGTTGCATGTCCTTCCATGCGTTACAAAGTGGGTGCAGTCTTCCTCTTCATCACCCTCTAGCACAACAGCTAAGTGTTGTTCATTGCCATGAATGGACCCTCCTCTATGGAAGCTAAGTTGCATATCTTTAGATCTAACAGCCGATGAGCCTTTCTGGAACCCCAAACCAGTTCTTCCTTTGTTGTCGGAGACCTCTACCATGCACCCCCACTGATCAACAGTACCTTCTTCAACAATCTTCTGAGCATCTCTCAGTGAGGACATAGGTTCCCCAACTCTCTTCTCAACAACAATAGATAAGGCTTGGAACGGAGTCCCAACCTCATCCTTAGCCTCAACATACGAGAAAGATGACAGATGGCTAACCAACATCGCCTTCTCTCCTCCCACAATCACTAGCTTGCCATTCTTCACAAATTTGAGCTTCTGATGCAGAGTGGAGGTAACAACCCCTGCCTCATGAATCCATGGCCTTCCTAATAAACAGATGTAGGCCGGATGGATATCCATTACTTGAAAAGTAATATGAAAATCACTCAGACCTATCTTGACTTGAAGGTCAACTTCACCAATAACCGTTTTACGTGAGCCATCGAAGGCTTTGACAATTACCCCACTGTACCTCATGGGAGCTCCTTGGTAAGATAGCTTTGACAAAGTTGACTTCGGAAGCACATTGAGTGACAAACCGGTCTCAACAAGCACATTTGACAAAGCATCTTCCTTACAGTTCATTGAAATATGCAAAGCCAGATTATGATTTCTTCCCTCCTCAGGGAGTTCTTCGTCACAGAAGCTCAAATGATTGCATGAAGTGATGTTAGCCACGATATGATCAAACTGATCCACAGTAACATCATTCTCTACGTATGCTTATTCAAGAACTCTCTATAGTGCTTCTCTGTGTGCTTCAGAGTTCAAAAGCAGAGACAACACTGAGATTTTTGAGGGAGTCTGGAGCAACTGCTCAACCACATTAAATTCACTCCTCTTTATCAGTCGGAGTACCTCATCATCGTTATTGGCTTTCAAGTTGCTGGATTCACCAGACTTATCCTTTGAACAACCAACCGGATCTACATTAGGTATCTCCACTTTCTTACCAACAATCAATTCCTCTGGGACCACCGGCCCAAACACTCGACCACTACGGGTCACCTTCGTAACATTAGCAATGCTCACTACTGAACTAGTCGTAGGTAATGGGACCTCTTGACCATTCTTCATCATTGTAGCATTATACTGGTACGGTACAACCTTATAAGATGCATACGGGACCAGGCCCGCTAACCGTATTACCAATGGCGATACTGATCTTTGACTAACATTCTTGTTGCTGCTACTATCATACTGGATTATCAGTCGCTCTTGTTGCTTGAAAACGGGCATTATGACATTGACATCTTCATCTACATGATGAGATTGAACAATCTGGATCATGCCTTCATCCATCAGACGCTGGATGTCCCTTTTCACCACATCACACTCTCTTGGGTTCACACTGTCGCATCCGCGAAAAACAACCGGCGGGAAAAAGACTAAACAAACAGAGCCGCCACCGTGCGTTATTTATCCCAAAAGAGGGAAAGGAAACGCTCGAAGTAAACCTGGAAAAGACATGGTCTCGCGACCAAAGAGAGATGGGATCGGGAGTCGGTTATGCGAAGGGAAGGTATTAGCACCCCTACGCATCCGTCGTACTCGACGGGATCGACGCTCAAAAGGATAGAAGAAAGGTTGCTAAACACTGCTCAAAAGAATGCACGCACACTGGAATAAAACACAGATGGAAGAAGAGGGGGAAACGGGCTCGCTAGGATATCACATCCTATGCCTACGTATCTCATCTGGAATGAGAATCAGAGCTACCGTAGTTCGGCTAACACACGCCAAACAAAACACAAACAGGAAACCGACTGCCAATCGCTGGACTTATGTCAGACTCCACACAAACACACTCAGGAAACCGACTGCCAATCGCTGGACTTACGTCAGACTCCACACAAACAAACCACACACAGGAAACCGACTGCCAATCGCTGGACATACGTCAGACTCCAAGAAAACAAGAGGTTAACCGGACGCTGAGTCGTCAAAAGCAACAAAAAAGTTGAACAAACAAGCTAACAGTGAGTCTGGTACTCGAGCCTGCTAGCTGTCAAGCAAACACACACAAAAAAGGAAAAGTGTGCCCAGAGAGATCTCGCACGATCTCCTGCCTACGTACCTCATCTGGTATGAGGATCAGGGCGACGTAGTTCCCCGGAACAGGGAAAGAACTTTTAACCTAACCAGAGACTGGGAAATGACAAACTAGAAGGGAGAGTGACTCGAGCCTAATAGTTATCATGCATACAATCCCTATGTTAAGGTTTCTATCTAACTTGCACAGGGAGCAAGCTATCCTAAACAGCACAAGCAAAGTCATACAAGCACAAAAAGCAAGCACACACACTATATGCACACAATTGGGCTCATACAAGGTTAGGCTGTGAGACACAAGCCAACTGGAATCGGGTGTAGTTAGCTCTTAACCCTAACATTGAGAGTTAGGGTGAAGCAGATGAAATGGGAAGTGAGGGTAAGACCTCACAGCTCTTATCCCTGGCCTGGGAGAGCTTCAGACAAATGAAAGTGTGGGAGTTCAGAATGTAGGAACTCTTCTCCACAGATGACTGACACAACAAAGATCTTGGGTTATTATCCACAATGCATCAACACAATGGTGTGTGAGCAAAGTGAATGACACACTGAGTAGCAGGAGATGGATTACACATCTCTTTTATCTGCCAATTGCCTCTTAAGAGGTCTTTACCTGCTTGGCACAAAAGTAAACATTCACAAGCATTGCCTCTGAAGGAGGGCTTCAGACAGGTGCCTGCCCACATAACAGGACAGGTCTTCCAGACTACATGAAGAAGAGATATATACCTCAATGATTAAGCAACCAAGCAAAACAAAGTTCATAATGAACTTAAAGCAACTTATGTACCTGTGGAAACATCAAGCAAATCAGTACAATACTCAGACAATCAAACAACAGTCAATAAGCAACAAACAATCCCAATGTACAAAAATGTGTAAGCCAAAGGTCAAACTCAAATGAGTTGACATCAACCTACAAAACACACAAAGATTAGTAATCAAAGGCAAACATCAATGCTCAAATGATGGAGCACCATTAACCATGAAACTTGGATGTTCAACCTGAAATCAAAGCTCAAAGATAAGCAACAAACCACTAGGTCAAAGCCTATGGTCAAAGATGGAGAAAAAATTCAAAAAAGAAGCTGAAAATTAACATGAATTAACTTCAAACACATCTTGAAACAATCCAAAAGGTCTCACATCAATATCATATACCAAAAGCATTTCATAATCAATTGAAATTCAAAGCAATTTTAAAGCTCAAATGTGATCAACCAGAATGAAAAATCTCAATTAAATCAGAAATGATTCAAATAATTCCAACAAAATTCATGCTCATTCACAACATTCATAACATGCATCACACAAAAAATTAGGACAATTGGAGATCATTTGGCATGGTAAACTCATCATTCAAGTTGAACATCAAAAGGTGTGACACAAATTGTCACACCAACTTAACATGATCATAAAACAGAAATGATAAATGGTAAAAATACCAAATCAACACCGAAATGTCAAGCAACATGTCTAGTTTCATCATGCAAATTTTCAGAATCATTGGATTAAAGACCAGCATTTCACAAATGTATAAGCATGGCAAGGTATCAATAGGACACATGATCAAATACCCCAGCACCAAACAAAATCCAGCCAAGCACAATTTTGGAAAAAATGATCAAAAAATAATAGACAGAGCAAGGAGCAAGTAGGAAAAAATTGGGATCAAATTGATGCATTTTTCTATTTTTTATGATTTTATGAAGTTGGAGAAAAAAATAAAAAACATGTGAAGCAAGCATATGAAATAAGGAGGGAAAGTGGAAAATATGTGAAAGCATTTGAAATATTTCATCCGCTGGGAATCAAACCAAGTGCCAATTCAAAAGTAGCGCTCAACCTAAACGACTGCGTTTCGTACTCAAACCCTAGCGCGCGCATGCATGGCATTTAAAAAAATCCGCAGGAAACCACATGAACTCGTAGCTAAATCCACAGGAAAACCTATGCGTTTCCTAGCTAAATTCGCAGGAAAACTGGAGAATGTATGAACACGATGAAGATCATGAAGATCTTCATCTGGAAATTTCCAGAAAAATTCAAAGTGTCCAGAAATCAAAACTGAGCATAGCATTGTGTAGGTCTTTCATCATACATCAATAATCCACAAACATTTCATCAAGAAACAGTCAAACATGCACGGATCGAAGCAAATAAGATTCATCATCCAAAATTCAATCAGTCATATCTCACTCAAAACAACATGGAATTTCATGATTCAAAGCTCAAAATCATCAGCATAACAAGATCTATAATATCATGGCAAGGAAAGTAAAAAATAAGAGAGTTGATTTGTAACCTCTTGAAGAGCAGATCTGGAATTGGATGGATTCAAGGCTTGTGATAGCTTCAATGTTCCTCTAGGATGCTTGTATAAGTGATTGGAAGAGAAAATGGAGCTTAATTGTGCACGAATCCACCAAAACTTTGAATCACCATTGTTGCTTCAAGCTTGGTGTATGCTTCAATCTTGCACTGCTTGTTTCAATTCCACGTGCAAATCTTCTTAATAATGCCTCAGGAACAAGAATCGAGCAAGAGAATTGGCTTGGATATGAAGAATTTGCAAGAAATTTTGAGAGGAAATTTTGAGAACTTTGATCTAGATTTGAAAAATGAATGCTAATCTGAAAAACAGTTAGGGTTTATGCTTATATAGGTCATGCTAATCACTCTTTAATCATGTTTAAGCCAATTGGTAAGTGAGTTTAGCAAAAATGTGGTGTAAGTGCAAATTGCCTTTTTCACCTTATGCATGAAATGCATGTGAACAATGCACGAAATCTGATTTATTTTCACTTAAAATCTGATTTTGGAGCCAATGGCAATAGCACAATGTTCAAATAATGCACCAAATTTAAATTTCATGTTTTCCCTCCAAAAATCAATGAATTAGCAAGTGCTCATGTGATGATAATTTATGCAATGCAATGCATGGTTTGGAAACTAGAGGTTAAAAGAAGAAGAATGCAAAAAGAGCCATCCATTTTGGAGCTTTGGTTGAGAAGTTATGTCCATTTGAAGTTCCATGCATGCTTTGCCATGATTTGATCATATCTCCTTAACCACACATGAGAAATTGATGATCTTGGACTTTTTGGAAATGGGAGAGAAAGATATACAACATTCATGTTCAACAAAATTTCATTTGAAGCTTTCTTGATAATGTAATATGAAGTTGAAGTTGGACTAAAACCTTTCCATTTTTGGCAAGTTTGAATTATAGGTCACTTTCTATTTTTGGCAAGTTTTGACCTGACTTCAAATTCTTCAAAGTTGATGTTTGAAATGTCAAATGAGACTTGTTTGAACATGAATGAAGTATTTCTAATCCCTCCCCACCTCCAAATCCATAGTTGACTTTGCAGTTGACTTCTATTGACTGTTATGATTGACAGATGACTTGAACATGCACAGATGATTTTGAGCCTCAACCACTTGATGAAATAACTCCAAAATGAAACCCTAGCTTATACAAGCTCAATAAAATCATATGATGATCTCCATCTCAATAAATACCTCATCTCCTTGAAAAACCCTGACTGGTATAATGCAATTGATTAGGGTTGACCAGAGGTCAAAACCCTAATCCCAAGGAACCTGATCAGAAATAATGAACCATGAAGATGAAGATGTACCACTTCAACCAAGATAATACTCAATCTCCTTGAGGAATCAAGAAACCCTAATTGAAGAGCAACCCTCAGATGATTAGTGACCAATTTATGAGACCCTGAGGCTTGCATCTCTTAACCTCTCCATCTTCTACGAAAGACTTAGGAGGGTGACTTGCTTATTTCACATGATATGCAAAGATGTAATGCCTAAAGTCCTACAAAATGAAATGCAATATGCTAAGCTAGTCCCAAGAGAGGAGGGCAAATTTTGAGGTGTTACAGCTGCCCCTATTCAATCCACTATGAACCTGTTGATATGAATAGCCTCGGCTTTTAGATGATCATGATGAAGAGTGATTGAATACCAAGAACAGACGAACAATTTGCACTCTGATGGGAAATAATTAACAATGCCTGTCAGAATCGGCAAAGAAGTAATCTTAAAAGAAGAATCCGTCTGGTATGGAGAAAGTCGGCCTGAATACCGAACAGAAATTTGACCTGTATACCAAAATAAATGGTAACACAGGGATAACCATGGCCGGAACGCTGCTCATTAGTCTGAATACTGAGCATCAGAATATGAGAGTAGTGATATCGGTTTGAATACCGGGAGATTGGCCCGAATGCCCAACAACTGGCCTGAACGCCACTTCGGTCTGAATACCGGAAAGCTGGCCTGAGTGCCGCAAGCTGCATCGATCTGAACTTCAGAAGCTTCTTCGATCTGAAAATCGGAAACTGGCCTGAGTGGCACAAGTGCTTTGACCTGAATGTCGGAAACTTCTTCGATCTGAAAATCGGAAACTGGCCTGAGTGCCACAAGTGCTTCGACCTGAATGTCGGAAACTTCTTCGATCTGAAAATCGGAAAACTGGCCTGAACGCCACTTCGGTCTAAACACCGGATAACTGGCCTGAGTGCCACAAGTGTGTCGACCTGAACGTTGGAACCTTCTTCGATCTGAAAATCGGAAACTGGCCTGAGTGTCACAAGTGCTTCGACCTGAATGTCGGAAACTTCTTCGATCTGAAAATCGGAAAACTGGCCTGAACGCCACTTCGGTCTGAACACCGGATAACTGGCCTGAACGCCACATCAGTCTGAATACCCGAAACTTGTCATGCCTGTCAGCATCGGCAGAAATAAGGGACGATGATAGATGAGGCGGCATACATGCCCACGACCCATGTTGGGGACAACAAGCCATGAGCATGCTATCCTCTATTCAACCCTAGCAAACGAACAAATTGCGCTCAGCTGGGGATTTTTCTCTCTTTACTTTTCTTTTTGTTCTTTTCTTGGACCCCGAAACTTCTTTGATTAGCATTTCCATCTCCGCATGACAGAAACCCTTCCTCCAATATCGCACTACTGGGGAATACTGTTGATTCAAAATCACGATGCCAAACTCCTCGGAGTAACATCTTCACCTTCTGGCGAAACCACCTCTCAAACAATAACCACGGCTTAAGACTAGCTTATGCTTGCAATGCTTATGCATGATGATGATTTTTTTAGCGTAATTCTCCATAATCATGGAAATGCTACACAATTAGCTATGCAACATGCTATGCTTATCTAAATGATGAATGCATAAAAAGTATCCCCCTCAAGGGACTCTTCTGGGGAGCTCGAGGCACTCTGCTGAGGAACTCGACAGCACTCCAACCTCCACCCTGCTGGGGAATAGCCCTGCTGCTGGGAAAAGGAACACCTTTACCAGGGATAACCTCCTCTGCACCCGTCCCGCTTGGGGACTTCGTTGGGGAAGAAACCACCATCGCACTCTGTGGGGAAAACAACAGTCTCTGCCTTGCTGGGGGAAAAGCCAGCAACGGACACCTTCGCTGGGGAAATAGCAACCTTGAAGCCTGGCTGCTGAGGAAACATTGATCTAAAACCTGCTGGGGAGATAACCATCCCGACCCTGCTAGGGAAGACTCGGACCTTGAATCTGCTGGGGAGATAACAATTCCGCCTCTGCCTGGGGAAACAAGGAAATTCTGGCACAGAACACCCGTCGACTCGTCGAACCCTGGTATTCAAGAGAGGAGGGCAATTTTTGAGGTGTTACACACACCACACACAACATAACCATCATGGTCATGTTCACAGTCACTCACCATACAGATATCTATGTGCATCTGCACCAAAGATCTTCGGATAAACCCGACATCAAAAACCTTGAATTCTCCAGGACAACCGTCCATCATATTCACTGAAGAGTTTCCATGAGCCGGCAAAGGGTTTGCTTTCACATTCGGCGTGCGGTCTTTAAAGGACACCATACCACTCTTCATAAGCTTTTGAACCTCATATTTCAATGGATAGCAGTTTTCAATGTCGTGGCCGGGTGCTCCTTGATAAAAAGCACAACGAAGCTCAGATTTATACCACCAGGGTAGTGGTTCTGGGATCTGTAGTAGGTTCCTCGGTTGAATTAAGTTCTTGAGAACTAACGAGGGATACAACTCTGCATACGGCATAGGAATTGGGTCAAAAGAGACCTTCTTCCTCTCAAGGTTTTGCTGATGATGATTGTTGTTAATATTGTTGTTGTTATAGGTGTTCGTTCTTTATTGCGGTTGTTGTTGTTGACGTTGATGTTGTGGTTGTTGTTGAATTAGTGTTGCTTGTTGATTAGAAAATACCAGAATTACTGATGACACTTGATGATGATGATGTTGACGGGGTGATGGATTTCTTTTGATCTGAGGCCTCCTCTGCATCCCATTGGAAATTGCATTTGTATCAATGTCCTTCTTCTTGCTGAAACTACTACCATACCTCTTACTCGTTGACGCCTCATCTCTTGACAAACGTCCTTCACGAACTCCTTCCTCAAGTCTCATCCCCATGTTTACCATTTCGGTAAAATCACTGGGGGCACTATCGATCATTCGTTCATAATAAAATGAACTCAGGGTTTTAAAGAAGATCTTTGTCATCTCTTTCTCCTCTAGAGGAGGAGTGATCTGGGCAGCCAACTCCCTCCATCTTTGCGCATTCTCTTTGAATGTCTCTTTGTCTTTTTGAGACATATACCTCAATTGGTCTCTATTCGGTGCCATGTCCATATTGTATTTGTATTGCTTCACGAAAGCCCCTCCCAAGTCGTTGAAAGTGCGGATGCTTGCACTATCCAATCCCATATACCAACGGAGTGCAGCACCAGTCAGGCGTCAGGCTATCCTGGAAATAGTGAATAAGCAATTGGTCATTATCTGTTTGGGTTGACATCTTGCGGGCATACATCACAAGATGACTGAGTGGACAAGAGTTCCCCTTATATTTTTCAAAGTCAGACACTTTGAACTTCACCGGGATTTTGACATTGGGCACCAAACATAACTCGACAACACTCTTCCCAAACAGATCTTTACCTCTCAATGTCTTCAATTCCTTGCGCAACTCAAGAAATTGGTCTTTCATTTCATCTATCTTCTCATACACATCCGGATCCTCAGACGGTTCAGAATGATAAATGGTATCCTCTACGCGAGGCAAAGTGTGCACAAGTGGAGGTGGCACGGACATGACCAGGCTAGATGCTGGCATGGAAGCAAAGGTAGACGCAAAGCCTTCTGGCATAAAGTTGGGCGACATTCCCCACGGGAATCCGGCAGGCAGGTTCGATGCGAAGTGAGCGGTAGCAGCAGGTAGGGTAAAGGTAACCGCTTCTTTAGTAACAGTCCTTGCGGGAGGAATTGCAGGTGTTGGAGAAGCTTGACTTTGGGCAGCAAGAATTGACTCCATCATGGCAGTCAGGCGGGCGATCTCGTCCTTCAGCTCTCTGTTCTGTTGCTCTAGATGCTTCATAATTCTCAGATGATTGACTCTGGTATTGTACCGGTGAGTCAGCTTGGCTAAAGCACAGAAGAAACATACTTCGGACACTTAGCAAAAACCTGCTTATGCAAATGATGCATGAAATGCAATGCTTGATTATTTTTTTATTTATTTCCAAGGAACTTACTATATCATTTGCAAATATAATATTTAAATGGCAATAATTTGATATGACCAAAAATTTCTTTTTATTTATATAAATTGGAAGGATTACATTGAGTACAATTTCAGAAACCAAAATAAAAAAGATACAAGAGAAAGACTAGTCATCCTAAGGATCCTTAACAATAGTATCAGAAGATCTGACTGAAGGCGCGTACTTCCTTCGAATGCGACGGATCTCGGTCTCAAAAGAAGCCTTCATCTGAGTCTTCTCGAGGACAAGCTGGTCAACAATCTTCTTCTAAGCAACGGAAGGCTGAGGCATGCTAGAAGATGAAACCTCTGGCTCTCTCTGTCTCTTCGTCACCCGGTCTTTAAGTAGCTCAATCAGTGCATCTTTGTCCTTAGACTCCAACTGCAACTCTTCAGGCTTCTTGCTCAAAGCACGGAAACGCTCTTCCCACATATCCTTCTCTTGCTTCATATTGACGAGCGCATCTTCCAACTCCTCTAGATCTTGGTTAGGGAGAGTTAATGGCTCAACCACAACCATAGGCATAGGTCTTTCACAAGGATAAGGCATCTTCAACTCCATAGCTCTCTTCTTCACCCAAAGAGTGTAAGGCTCCAAAGCTACACAATTGCATGGACCAAGCTCGGATCTTCCTTTACTATGCACATTATGCCAAGCATGCACAATCTTTTGCTTCAAATGTTGGGAATCTTTACCCTCTTGATAGAAAAACTAACAACATGTTATTAGGTTTGTCTCTCAAGGGGAACCCAAGTTGACGACAAGCCAAAGCAGGGTTGTAGTTAATTCCTCCTTGTGTACCAATGAGAGGCACATTAGAGAATTCACCACAACTATCAATAATCTCCAAACTGCTTAAAGATGGTTCATGCCAAACAATATCATCATTAGTGAGAGACATAAGTCTCTGAGACCATCTTAGACATTGTTTGTTCTCCATAAAAGCAGGCGTCTGAGGCAAGTGCGAAATAAACCACTTGTACAAAAGAGGAATGCAACAGACAATTGTTCCACCACCCTTAGAATTCCTTAGATGCAAAGAGAAATACATATCACCCAACAAAGTAGGCATAGGATTCCCAATCAAGAAAATTCTAATGGCGTTAACATCAATAAAACCGTCAATGTTAGGGAACAAAGCTAATCCATAGATGAGCAACACAAAGATAGCTTCAAAAGCGTCCACACTACCAACTTGAGCAAAAGTAGTAGCTTCCTTGATGAGGAAAACAGATGGCAACCCAAATAACCTTCCTTTCTTCACCCAATGAGCCTCTATCTTAGACTTCTTCAAGTGAAGAGCTTCAACAATAATATTAGATCGGGGAATCTCCTCCAATCCACTAAAAGGCACTCTACTAGAAACAGGTATCCCCAAAAGATGAGAATACTCCTCCAAGGTAGGCACAAGCTGAAAATCTGGGAAAGTGAAACAATGGTAGAGAGGATCATAGAACTACACCAATACACTCAAAAGTCCTTCAACTACATCAGCAGACAAGATGGAAAAAAATCTTCCCATGACGTTGTTTAAAGTCCAAGGGATCTAATACAAAAGATGCTAGCTTCCTTAGCTCTTTCAAATCTGGACATCTGAAACTGTACTTCTTAGTGTTCCTTCGTCCACAATCCATGGTCTGAAAATATTTTAAAATGATACCTTAGTTCCTTGAAAATTTCGTGTGATGAATGTCATGATGCGCATGAATGCATGAATGCAACAATCACAAATAAGGGATCACACACAAGGCAAACAAAGGTCAAGGGATGAATCAAGTCATTGTCAAGATCAATAATCCATTTTGGTGGATTATGGGTTACACCTTATCAACACCTAAGTTCCATTGATATTGACAAGACTTGATTGAATTAACCAAGAATCAAGGGTTTGTTGCAAGTCACGAGCATGAAGTCTGGGTAAGAACCATCCCAAAGGAGTGAACTATGAATAAAAACCTGTAGATCATGTTCTAAAAAGTTCCCAGAGTCTTAATTCCATCTATCGGATATTACAGGATAAGATGACTAACTCATCGACCCATAACATTCTCAAGAGAAACTCGTCCGAGTGTAGTATCGCGTAACAACTGTTATCAAGTCTACACTTGAACAGTTTCCGCACTACGTCCTAGATAGGCCAAGATGGGTTAAGTGTTCTAAGGTCCTCAGCTTCTCAGACCCAATTAGAGATAGCAATGCCTAACCACAAATACTTGTGTGACATTTCCAAATTCAAAGGAGTCTCCACTGAAAGGATGGGTCTCAAGCCAACTTGTTAAGGACTACTCCGCACAAGTCGAACATGACTATACCATCCTCCTATCTTAATTGCACTCAAGTTCGGGTTAGAACTTATCTCACCACTCAAAGATCAGTAAGCACAACAAGCAGATTATATCACACATACATATATACAAACATCACATAGATACAAATATATTCACACAAAAAGTAGGCTAAACCCACTAGAGACTACTCCCCAACAGAGTCGCCACTTAATTTCTGTAGCGGGAAATTCATGATCATCAAGCTATTGACAAGCTAGAGATCAATTAACAAGAGTCGCCATCGCACTTTTATTGTTTCCAAGGGAAAAGGGAAAAAGTACGAACAAAATCCAAAAAGTAAGAAGTTTTCAAATAAAAACTAATAAGAGTCAGAGATCATAGGTAAGGGGGTTGGTTACACAGAGGGAAGGTTTAGCACCCAAAGTGTCCTAGGTACTCCTAGGGAGCCCTTTTTGTGTGCATATGTATTTTGTACAAAGTGATGTTTTACAAACAAATAGAATGGGGGGATGAGAAAAGAATTTGTTAATTATATTTTTGTGTTTGACAAGACCTTCGGTCTTGTGCCTACGTACCAACATAAAAATGAGGGATCAAAATCTTGTAGTTCGTGATACAAATTTCAAAATGGATGCATTGCTTTTAACAAAATTTACGTTTGAAAGGCACAAAGGCCTAAAATGGTTTGAATGAGTTAGTTCTTTTTTGGCTTTTTGAAAGTTTAAGTCAAGTATAGTTAAGTTTATTTACAAGTTTGATTTAAGAAAATTAGTTTGATAATGCAATGGCATAAGGCCAAAGTTTCTATCTTTTTGCAAAAGCGGTCAAAGTTTAGAACAAAAATAGTTCACACAAAGAAGATTTTGAAAAATGGAGGGAGAGATTTTGAAATTAAAGAAATGGGGAGAAGATGAAGAGACTATCCTATGTACAAAATTAAAAGTTTGGAGTTGAAAAGATCTGACCAAGTGGGTAGCAATCCAATAGACAAAAATGTCAATAGAAACCCATAATTCCCTTGTTCTTTTAGAATCAAGCAACACACAACTGCAAAATTATATTATCTTGAAGAGCAAGGCAACAAATAAAGATGGCCTCATCCAAGCCTTTCCATTCCATGATCTTCTTCAAAAATTGCCCATATAACAGATGAATTCCACAGGTCGCAGACTCAAAATAACAACTTCACAATGATCATGTTGTAGATGAACTTAGAGAGGTCTTCAGAGATGTATCAGATGAAGTTTAAATTGCAAGCTCTTGGTTCTTCAACAAGTTGGCATTGGCCAAGTCCATTAGCATAGGAAAGGTTGCCTAGATTCTAAGTCCATTTGTCCAAGATCAAGCCAACAAACCATTCAAAAGTTTTTTAGGGTTTTTGTTATTATTATATACATTAATGGTCAAAGACCACACAAACAAGCAAAGTATACACAAACAAAATATATCACACAATATGGTCCAAATGGACAAAGTGAAAATTGCATTAACATAGACAATTAGAATGATATGAACAATGGCATATGAAATAAAGTACTAAAAGTAAATTGCATTAAAGTAAAAGCTTGAAATTAAAAGTTAGTAGTTAGTAGGTTAGAGGTTAGTATTGTTGCTTTTGCTTTTCATTTCAAGACATTCTTTGGAGAACACTCAACCCACTTATCACAAGCATGGATCCTTGAGCCAAAACATCTTCCAACGATCAAGATCAAAACAAAAGGAACAGATCATGTGGTTCAGTGCTTTGCCAACTCATCGTCGGAGCCAGAGCTCCAGTCATCTTCTCCGATGGACCTCACCGGACTGGTCCACCATAAACCATCACCAAAAAGAAAAACAAGGACATCATCTTAAAGAAAAATGGAACTGAGCTCGAATTTGACCTCAATTCACTTTAACTCTAAGTATATTGAGAGATACCTGGAGTTGAAATTTGAGGTACGTAAACTGAGTTGCTTCGATTTGACCTCAAAGCAACTCAAACTTCTTGCCTACATTGGTAGGACTTCAGACAACCAAAGAATCAGTAGAATTGAGCAAGAATTTGAGAGAATCGAAGAGTTCAAAATTTCTGGAAAATACCTTCAATGTAGGTCTGGATTCAATTGATCTTGATCTTGTTTGTGCTTGGTCTCACTCCACTTGCTTGCAGGAGAAGGATTGAATGGTTAAGAAGCTATGGATTCTTGGAGAATTAAATTTCAAAACAGTGGAAATTCAAGCTCAAATTCAAGAGAATTTTCCAGGCTTATCCTTTGCAAAGTGAGGGTTTGAAATGGGGGATCAAAGCTGGCGCGATTGTGTGTGAATTTCTGAGCAATTTAAGCTCTATTTATAGCTGAAATGGTTGATAATTGCACACTTCCAATTTGTCGTACCTCAATGAAAAATATGGGAATACGACCTAATGCGGAACGGGATCGCACGCTCGCAATGATGGACTGAACAGAGTCGCTGTAACACCCTTCTAAAATACCCCAAATATTTAATTAAAATAACAACATATAAATCAGAGTAATCATGCAATTAAGGGTGTCAAACATTTTTTTCGCACCATTCGTCATACTATTTAGTCATGCTCATTATTTAACTCAAAACATAAAGTATTGCACAATACGCAGCGGATAGAGATCAATTCGATCATTCAAAACATGTAACATACTACATGTAAACTGGTTCAACAAACATCAACAACACAATTAAAATGTTCCCTCCCGATGTTACATCTATCAGAGCATGACCCACTAAGGAGACTACACTAGACTCCAAGCATTAGCTTCTACTCAATCACTGCTCGTTACCTGAAAAATAGTTGTAAGGGTGAGTTCCTCAATCGATATAATAAGCATTATAGAATATAATGTCATGTTAAGTAATTTAACACATTAATCACCCTAATCGTATCACACATTCAGTAACGGCACATCAACTCAAATATCATACTCAATATCAACACAATTCATACTCATGCTCAATGCCCACAACACACGTATAACATTGGAATACATCCATTCATATTATACACTACACATATATTATGCAATGAGACTCCATGCATGCGGTACCGACTATTCGTGAACATATAGTTCAACTTCACCGACCAAATCCAGGTACGGCTACCAAGCTCACCAGTCCCACTCATTTGGGACCTAGTGACTCACATCACTAATTCCTCACCATGGGAATTAGCTACCACCCCAAGGGCCATGCTATGCACGCTAATTCACGTAGCATGCAAACATCAAAAACAGTCCAAATGACTAACATCACTAATTCCTCACCATGGGAATTAGCTACCACCATAAAGGCCACATTATGCACGCTAATCACCTAGCAATGCAACATCACAACAATAATCCACAATGGACCGATGCTCACTCTCTAAGCCATAAAACAGTCCATTCACAACACATGCATAACATACACATTCACAACGTTATGCATACCATCATACAGTATCAACACATGTATCGACACATCATATCATGTCAAATAATTAAACACAGTATTAACACACTCTACTAATACCTATACTGCTCAAAACAGCGGGAAATAATCCCTACTATATCACACACCGATATAGACAACCATCAATTAGGCACACAACATTTTAATTAACAATTTTTCCACTCTGCAACAGTGTTAACCGGTTAACGCCCTGGGTTAACCGGTTAACGCAGCACAAACACGCTTCCTGCCTAAAACTTAACAGTGTTAACCGGTTAACGCCCTGGGTTAACCGGTTAACGCAGACAAAACAACAATTATTCAGAATACATAACAGTGTTAACCGGTTAACACCCTGGGTTAACCGGTTAACGCAAGACAGAAGCTGTTCCTGCGCTAACACAAGGCAGAATGCAGAATTCTCCGCATTTTCCGCCGTTGGAGGACTTCCGGACCTCCGATTCCAATTCCGTAAAAAGCTATACGTTCGGAAATTCACAACTAACCCAAACACAGATTCAATTACAGCCTAAACACAGTTTATCCAACATAATTTTCCAGCATTCATGATCCCAATTAGGGTCAATTCAACGACTTATCACTACCCATTACATGCTAACCCATAATACCCATTAAACGACGATAAACCCCCTTACCTGAGTTAATCCGGCAATCTCTAAGCTCCAAGCTTTTCTCTTCTCCAACCTTTGCCCTTGCTCTTCCTCTTTGCCCTTTCTCCACTTTCCACTTTTCAGCCGCTTCTCTGTTTCACGTAAAACTCTTTTTACCAAATGGGATTCTTTTTCCTTACTTCACACTTACATATTTTCCAATAATTATTATTCCAAAATAATAATAATAATAATCCAATAATTCTAATTATTTAACTAAATTAATAAATATAATATTAATTTAATCAAATAATTATCTTATTTTTATTGGGGTGTTACAACTCTCCCCCACTAAAAGAGTTTTCGTCCTCGAAAACATACCTCAAGCGAATAACTCCGGATAAGACTCCTTCATCTGACTCTCCAGTTCCCAAGTCACATTGCCACCTGCTGGTCCTCCCCAAGCTACCTTCACCAAGGCAATCTCTTTACCCCGCAACTGCTTCAACTCTCGATCCTCGATCCTCATAGGTGATGTTTCAACAGTCAGGTTATCTCTCACCTGTACATCATCTACTTGGACCACATGCGACGGATCAGGAATGTACCTCCTCAACTGAGACACATGAAAAACCTCATGCAAATTCGCAAGTGACGGCGGTAAAGCGATACGATAGGCTACCTCCCCTATCCTCTCCAAAATCTGATAAGGACCAATAAATCGAGGTGTCAACTTCTTCGACTTCAAAGCTCGACCAACACCAGTTATCGGAGTGACACGAAGAAACACATGATCTCCCTCTTGAAACTCAAGTGACTTCCTCCTCTTGTCGTGATAACTCTTCTGACGACTCTAAGCAATTCTCATCTTCTCCTGAATCATCTTAATCTTTTCCGTGGTTTGTTGAACAATCTCCGGTCCAACCACAGCACTCTCACCGGACTCATACCAACATAAAGGTGTCCGACATCTCCTACCATACAAAGCTTCAAACGGTGCCATACCAATGCTCGAATGAAAACTATTGTTGTAGGTAAACTCAATCAAAGGCAAATAACAATCCCAAGCACCTCCCTTTTCCAAAATACAAGCCCTCAAAAGATCCTCTAGTGACTGAATCGTCCTCTCAGTCTGACCATCAGTCTGCGGATGATATGCAGAACTCAACCTCAGCTTAGTTCCCAAAGCCCTCTGCAAACCTTCCCAAAACTTCGATGTAAATCTAGGATCTCTGTCCGAAACAATACTCGACGGAATACCATGCAAACTTACAATTTTCTCAATATATAACTCAGCTAATCTCTCTAACGGATAATCCATTCGGATCGGAATGAAATGAGCCGATTTTGTCAATCTGTCAACAATCACCCAAATAGCTTCAAAATTCTTAATTGTCCTCGGTAAACCAGAAATAAAATCCATACTGATACTATCCCACTTCCACTCTGGAATAGCCAACGGTTGCATTAGCCCAGACGGCTTCTGATGCTCAATCTTTGACTTCTGACAAGTCAAACAAGAATAAACAAAACTCGCAATTTCTCTTTTCATTCCTGGCCACCAAAATAACTTTTTCAAATCATGATACATCTTCGTAGCTCCAGGATGAATACTCAGGCCACTACGATGTCCTTCCTCAAGAATACTCTTCTTAAGTTCGGTAACATCCGGAATACACACCCGATTACCAAATTTCAAAACACCATTCTCATCCACTCTGAATTCGCCACCTTGACCTTGATTCACTAGAGTCAACTTATCAACCAAAAGTACATCGGATTTCTGACCCTCTCTGATCTCATCCAGAATACCACTCGTTAACTTCAACATTCCCAATTTAACACTATTGTGAGTACTCTCACACACCAAACTCAAGTCTCTAAACTGCTCAATTAAATCCAATTCCTTAATCATTAACATAGACACATGCAATGATTTCCGACTCAATGCATCAGCCACTACGTTTTCTTTACCCGGATGGTAATTCAAACCAAAGTCATAATCCTTCAGAAACTCTAACCATCTCCTCCGTCTCATATTCAGCTCTTTCTGATCAAACAAATACTTTAAACTTTTATGGTCACTGAAAACCTCAAATCTTGACCCGTACAAGTAATGCCTCCATAACTTCAGAACAAATACCACGGCTGCCAACTCTAAATCGTGTGTCGGATAGTTCCTCTCATGAACCCTCAGTTGTCTCGAAGCATAAGCTATAACCTGCTTATTCTGCATCAACACACCACCCAAACCCAACAATGAAGCATCACAGTAAACCTCAAATGATTCCGACGAACTCGGTAATATCAGAACAGGAGCAGTAGTCAACCTTCTCTTTAACTCTTGGAAACCTTCTTCACATTTTGAGTCCCAAACAAATGCTTGCCCCTTTCTAGTCAACATCGTCAACGGTAATGCCAACTTAGAAAATCCCTCAATGAATTTCCTATAGTAACCAGCCAATCCAAGGAAACTTCGAATCTCGGCAACAGACTTCGGAGCTTCCCACTTAGACACCGCTTCTATCTTAGAAGGATCAACAGCAACACCACCTCTTGAAATCACATGACCAAGAAAACTAACCTCCTCTAACCAAAATTCACACTTGGATAGTTTAGCAAATAACTTCTTTTCTCGTAGAACTTCTAAAACCACTCTCAAATGCTCAACATGCTCTTCTTCAGATTTCGAATACACCAAAATGTCATCAATAAACACCACAACAAACTTGTCTAGGTACGGATGGAAAATCCTATTCATATACTCCATGAATACTCCAGGCGCATTAGTCACACCAAAAGGCATTACAGAATACTCATAATGTCCATACCTTGTTCTGAAAGCAGTCTTCTGAATATCCTCAGTTTTCACACGTATCTGATGATATCCCGATCTCAAATCTATCTTGCTGAACACACTCGCACCAACCAACTGATCCATCAAATCATCAATCCTCGGCAAAGGATACCGATTCTTGATCGTCACTTTATTCAGTTGCCTGTAGTCCACACACAACCTCATAGTACCTTCTTTCTTCTTAACCAATAACACTGGTGCACCCCACGGTGACACACTCGGACGAATAAATTTCTTATCCAACAAATCTTCCAGCTGACTCTTCAATTCAGCTAACTCAACAGCAGACATACGGTACGGAGCCATCGATATCGGTCTAGTACCAGGTACCAAATCAATCGAGAATTCAACTTCACGCTCTGGCGGCAATTCATTCACTTCTTCAGGAAACACATCAGGAAAATCACACACCACGGCTAGATCGCCAGTCACCAGTTTATCTTTAGCCTCCAAAGTCGCTAACATCATAAACAACTCTGCCCCACCTGCTACTTCCTCATTCACCTGCCTTGCTGATAGAAACAAATCCTTACCTTCCTCAATCTCAGGAAATATCACAGTCTTATCAAAACAATTGATAGAAACTCGGTTAAACACCAACCAGTTCATACCCAAGATAACATCAATCCGTACTAATGGAAGACACACAAGGTCTATCCCAAAGTCTCTACCAAAAATACTCAAAGGACAATTCAAACAAACTGAAGTAGTAGTCACTGAACCCTTCGCAGGAGTATCAATCACCATACTTCCATGCATCTCAGATATCTCTAACTTAAGTTTCACAGCACAGTCCAAAGATATAAAGGAATGAGTAGCACCGGTGTCAATAATAGCTACAAGAGGAAAGCCATTAATATAACACGTACCTCGGATCAAACGATCGTCTGCAAAAGTCTCAGAACCCGATAAAGCAAAGACCTTGCCTCCCGACTGGTTCTCCTTCTTTGGCTTAGGACACTGTGGACTGATATGACCCACCTCTCCACAGTTGAAGCAAGTCAGAGTCTTCAACCGGCACTCTGCAGCCAAATGACCACCTTTACCACACTTGAAACACTTCTTCTCAGCACTGGTACACTCGTGGAAACGATGTCCCGCCTGACCACATCTGTAACACTTAGCAGGAGCACTAGAGTCTCCCCCACTAAGCCTCTTCATCCCACTCTGTCTCTGGAAACCTTTGCCAGTTGCATACGGTTTCCCACGATCATTCTGATTCTTGCCTTTCCTATCAACCCTCTGCTGATAGCTCTCCGCTCTGGCTTTGGAATCCTGTTCAAAAATCCTGCAACAGTCCACCAAATCAGAAAACACTCTAATCCGCTGATACCCAATAGCCTGCTTGACCTCAGGACGTAACCCGTTCTCAAACTTCACACATTTTGAAAATTCCCCAGCAGCCTCATTATAGGGAGTGTAATACTTTGACAGCTCTGTGAACTTAGCAGCATACTCAGTAACAGACCTGTTACCCTGCTTCAATTCTAAGAACTCTATCTCTTTCTTTCCTCTGACATCCTCTGGAAAGTACTTCCTCAGGAATCTCTCTCTGAACACAGCCCAAGTGATCTCAGCATTCCCAGCGGTTTCCAACTCAGTGCGGGTAGCAACCCACCAATCATCAGCCTCTTCTGACAGCATATGCGTACCGAACCTGACCTTCTGGTTCTCGGCACACTCAGTCACTCGGAAGATCCTCTCAATCTCCTTCAACCACTTCTGAGCGCCATCTGGATCGTATGCTCCCTTGAACATTGGAGGATTGTTCTTCTGGAACTCACTCAGTTGACGAGCAGCTCCCATTCCCACAACATTCGGGTTCCCTCCAAGTACTCCAGCTAGCATACCCAGAGCCTCAGCAATCGCAGCATCGTCTCTACCTCTTCCCGCCATCTCTATTCTGAAAACCCAACAAGCTAAAACAATAAGTACTGATAGGGTTGCACAACACCTATCCCGTATAGGGGAAACAGAGTAATTACGACTTGACTCGACCGACTATGCTCTGATACCACTAATGTAACACCCTTCTAAAATACCCCAAATATTTAATTAAAATAACAACATATAAATCAGAGTAATAATGCAATTAAGGGTGTCACACATTTTTTTCGCACCATTCGTCATACTATTTAGTCATGCTCATTATTTAACTCAAAACATAAAATATTGCACAATACGCAGCGGATAGAGATCAATTCGATCATTCAAAACATGTAACATACTACATGTAAACTGGTTCAACAAACATCAACAACACAATTAAAATGTTCCCTCCCGATGTTACATCTATCAGAGCATGACCCACTAAGGAGACTACACTAGACTCCAAGCATTAGCTTCTACTCAATCACTGCTCGTTACCTGAAAAATAGTTGTAAGGGTGAGTTCCTCAATCGATATAAGAAGCATTATAGAATATAATGTCATGTTAAGTAATTTAACACATTAATCACCCTAATCGTATCACACATTCAGTAACGGCACATCAACTCAAATATCATACTCAATATCAACACAATTCATACTCATGCTCAATGCCCACACAACACACGTATAACATTGGAATACATCCATTCATATTATACACTACACATATATTATGCAATGAGACTCCATGCATGCGGTACCGACTATTCGTGAACATATAGTTCAACTTCACCGACCAAATCCAGGTACGGCTACCAAGCTCACCAGTCCCACTCATTTGGGACCTAGTGACTCACATCACTAATTCCTCACCATGGGAATTAGCTACCACCCCAAGGGCCATGTTATGCACGCTAATTCACCTAGCATGCAAACATCAAAAACAGTCCAAATGACTAACATCACTAATTCCTCACCATGGGAATTAGCTACCACCATAAAGGCCACATTATGCACGCTAATCACCTAGCAATGCAACATCACAACAATAATCCACAATGGACCGATGCTCACTCTCTAAGCCATAAAACAGTCCATTCACAACACATGCATAACATACACATTCACAACGTTATGCATACCATCATACAGTATCAACACATGTATCGACACATCATATCATGTCAAATAATTAAACACAGTATTAGCACACTCTACTAATACCTATACTGCTCAAAACAGCGGGAAATAATCCCTATTATATCACACACCGATATAGACAACCATCAATTAGGCACACAACATTTTAATTAACAATTTTTCCACTCTGCAACAGTGTTAACCGGTTAACGCCCTGGGTTAACCGGTTAACGCAGCACAAACACGCTTCCTGCCCAAAACTTAACAGTGTTAACCGGTTAACGCCCTGGGTTAACCGGTTAACGCAGACAAAACAACAATTATTCAGAATACATAACAGTGTTAACCGGTTAACACCCTGGGTTAACCGGTTAACGCAAGACAGAAGCTGTTCCTGCGCTAACACAAGGCAGAATGCAGAATTCTCCGCATTTTCCGCCGTTGGAGGACTTCCGGACCTCCGATTCCAATTCCGTAAAAAGCTATACGTTCGGAAATTCACAACTAACCCAAACACAGATTCAATTACAGCCTAAACACAGTTTATCCAACATAATTTTCCAGCATTCATGATCCCAATTAGGGTCAATTCAACGACTTATCACTACCCATTACATGCTAACCCATAATACCCATTAAACGACGATAAACCCCCCTTACCTGAGTTAATCCGGCAATCTCTAAGCTCTAAGCTTTTCTCTTCTCCAACCTTTGCCCTTGCTCTTCCTCTTTGCCCTTTCTCCACTTTCCACTTTTCAGCCGCTTCTCTGTTTCACGTAAAACTCTTTTTACCAAATGGGATTCTTTTTCCTTACTTCACACTTATATATTTTCCAATAATTATTATTCCAAAATAATAATAATAATAATCCAATAATTCCAATTATTTAACTAAATTAATAAATATAATATTAATTTAATCAAATAATTATCTTATTTTTATTGGGGTGTTACAGTCGCCACCGAACTTTATTTATTCCCAAAAATGGGAAAGGGAAAATATCGATAAAACCCAAGAAAGAACGACAATGATATTGGTCGTCACAACCAAATCAGGGTTCAGGAGTCGATTACGCAAGGGGAAGGTATTAGCACTCGTCACGTCCGTTGTACTCAACGGGAACCATTAGGTCAGTTGTGCGCGTTAGTGTTAGTTTAAAATGTTAAGTTTTTCAAGTTATTAGGTGGGAAAGAAAGAATAGAAGAAAGAAGAAATGTTTTTGGATTTTCGACGAAGGACTAAACCTAAGTTTTTTTATTAGTGGGCCTGACAAGATTTACAAATCCTACTCCTACGTATCTCAGCAGAGAAATCAAGGCTTACGTAGTCTGGGTAGAAAAATGTTTGTTTGTTGGTCGATTTTAGCGAAAGCTACTTTGTGTCAAATCGACGAAAACATTGTTGGACTACCCAAAACAGGTGGAAAAACATTGCCTTGCATTGTTTTGAAACAAAGTACCTTTCGTTCGAGAAAAGGTTTGAAGGGTCAATCGCACGGCGGCGAGAAAAGAAATTGATTGGTTTGATGTGTTTTGAGTAATGGCGAGAACTTGGATGAGCGAGATATCCATCTCGAATCCTAGTCTCAGGAGTGCGTGGTATACACCACGTTCCATTTCCATCTTATTTGCAAAAATGTTTAATAAGGATTAAGTGTTTTGAGGTTTGATTGAGAAAGGGTTTAAAGAAACTGCATTGACAATTTTAAATGATGGCGAGAGCTAAGATAGGCGAGGCATCCGCCTCGAATCTTAATCTCAGGAGTGCACGGTATACACCATGTTCCATTTCCACCTTTATTGAAAAAAGTGTTTAGATAGGACTTAAGTATTTTGAGTTTTATTGTACAAACGACTTGACATTAGATCAAGCATTTGATGAGCGTTTGAGAAAGATTTGAATGAAGGTTTGAGAGAAAACAAAGTGGATAAATTTGGATGATGGCGAGAACTAGGATGAGCGAGACATCCGTCTCGAATCCTAGTCTCAGGAGTGCGCGGTATACACCACGTTCCATTTCCATCTTTATTGAAAAGGTCTTGAATATGAATTAATATTTTGAGTTTTTTATTATGAAAAATGGCTTGACGTTGGATCAAGCATTTGATGAAGTTTTTTGAAAGAAATGGAATGGAATGGGGGGAAGAAATGGATTGATTTGTTTATTGAGAAAATACTCGACATTGGATCGAGTCATTATTTTTTTGATTTTTTTGGAAATTGTTGATTTTATTCTTGTGTTAGTAGCTAACTAAACAGTCAAACCAATAAAGAAATAAAACAGTAAAATTATTACACATCGGGGAAGTGGGGTACATTTTGTCAAATGGGGATTCAAAATACTGGAATAATTAAATCAGGCCCAAACAACAAATAATGCAATTTATGAGTGTAAGTGCAAGCGAACTGTCTCATTGTAAGAAGACCCAAGAGTAAGCCATGTGAAAAAAATAACACAACAAGTTATATATACAAAACACTCAAAAAATTAATTGAACGAAACAACATCAGGACGTGCACGGATAAAACTCGGGATGCGATGATGCGAATCAAAGTCGCATAACGCAATGACGTGCAAGGCAGATGGAAATTGAAAAAAAGAGCAAACAAGAAATCTAGATAATGTGCTCAAAGCCAGTTTGCTCATATTGACAATAATTGAAATGTCATATGTGATTAATCAAAACGCGGCGAAATACTATCGATGTATCGATAAAAATAATCATGGATAAACAACATGGAAATTGTTGAATCCATAAATTAAAATCGATGTTTAACAAATAAAAATAAAATAACGGCGAGAGAATAAAAACTAAAGTTGAAAAGTGAGAATAAAATAAAACAAATGATTAATAATAAAATAGATCCTAAATCTATCAAAGATTAAATATTGAATAAAGTGAAAAAACTAAAACCAAAATGAAGCACAAGGGTATTGAACCCGAGACCAAAGGCTTGCCAAAGCATCCCTTTACCAACTCAACCATATAAGCATCCTTGTTGTATGAACTCAAGTACTAATACATAAGATAAAAATGAACCAAACTCTTAAATAAAGCACAAAGTTAAAAAACAGTAGCAGGTTCTTATAAACATTTTCATCTTCATCCAGCGATATTTTTCTTTCCATTTTGAAACATCAATTTTAACAGCAAGATACCATCACAACAAACATGGCGGCGGTATTGTTAAATCAAACATGGAGGCTTTGATGAAACCGAATCAGAAAACAACCATGGTTTCCTCGGAAGGATGCAAAGCAGAATCGAAACATAGAAATAAAACTCGGAAAGGAAGCTAACCGGTTGCGGCGAGCTCGACAGGTGAATGTAGACAAGCGTTGCCTTCAATTCTCTCCTTTTCTTTTCTGAATGGTAGCCGCCAATCCTCTCCAAAAACTAGGGTTTTTCAGCCCTCTCCTTTATGAACAGTGACCTCTCTTATATATCTCCCATCTCCTCTGCTCTGTTTCCTGCTATGTAGTGGAGGTCTGTTAGTACAGAGGACGTCTGGGGATTTTTGTCTTTACTCCAGCTAGTGGTCCCTCTCTCAATTCTCTTTATTTCGAAACTTCACCGCTGGTAAAAAGATTTCACCATTTGTAAGTTACTCAGCCGAAAAATTTGCATTTTAGAATTATTGATTTTGGGTGTTTATGTCGCCGCAGCCTTGGCACGGTTTGAGGTTGTTGTTACCGGACTGATGCACATTTTTATTTTGCTTGTTTGGAGACAATACATGCAGGTTGGTGCTACTGCAAGGTTATCAAATATGCCGGCAATTATGTTTGTTGCTGACCCATGTAAGGAACAAATCTTTAGCAGCCAAAGGTTTACCGACTTCACAAAATCCATCACAATTATTCAGCTGCTGCCTCTAGTCTATCAACTCTGGATATGACTTATGCAGTCTCATTTGTATGGCAAGAAGAACAAAACAGTTGACCAGTAATTTTTTTTCCATGACTTGAATAACCTCATCATAAAATTCATTTAGCTCAACGTCCTTTATCTTAGATACCATAATCAATCATCAGCCAGTACAAGATGTTATGCAAGACGTGAAGCAAATCAAAAGTCATGGCATGCTTAACCAAAAATCTTGCAATAGTTGGCGGCGAATCACCCATGAGTCTGCTGCATCGTGAGCCAAACTTCTTGCCTTACTGTACCTACTATGCATTAAGTACCAATCCTATCCATCACACCAAGGCCATGAGCAGTACATGCTCATACCCATTGCCATCCAATTGAGTCTTGTCGTGCATCAGTAGCAATAACCAAGAGCTCGCTACTATTTCATCTTCATTTGCTGGTTTTGGTAACTCTATTACCTAGCTTCACAGGTACATGCTCTGCCGTCATGGGGAGTTGCTTGGTCTGGGTACAAAAGATGTTCTGTTAATGGGCAACAAGCTGCGAACACACACTCCACAGACGGTGGCAAGTTACAGTAAAGGAGAACAATCATAAGCTGCAGTGGATCTTAAGGCATCCAAAGTTGCTAACGAGAACCGGAATCAAGGCTGATGCCGAGACAAACTGCAAAAGATGTCACTGGAAAATAGAAGCAGTAACAACCAAACGACACGTCACAGAGCTGCAGCAAAATCGCATACCGCCAAACACCAATGCGAGAATAGCTGACAGTCCAACGGCAACGGAGCCTAATGAACAGTAACCACCTCACAACACTGCAAGCACTAACAAAGGCGGAGGGAAAGGATAATACTGATAAGTGTGCTGCTTCCATGAGCGTTGGCGTTGGCCACTTCTCTGATCCTGCTGGTCTTTAAGGCCTCGCACATTTCCTAGAGCACATGATGTTTTATGCCAGCGAGAAGTACCATGTGGAAGATGGTTATTCCGGGTATATTACTGATCATGGAGGAAGCACCAATGCTTTTACATCTTCTGAGAGCACCAATTTTTTTTAACACTGATGGTTTTTAAGAGGCTCTTGACAACTTCGCTCAATTCCTGACTACACCATTGATGTCCGTTGATGCTACCATGAGGGAAATTAAAGCTGTTGACTCTGAAAACCAGAAAAATTTATTGTCCGATGAGTGGAGAATGAACCAGCTTCAGAAACATCTCACTGCTGAAGATCACCCATATCATAAATTTAGCACAGGGAACTGGGACACTTTTGAAGTTAGACCAAAAGAAAAAAGGAATGGACATAAGGAATGAGCTTATCAAATTCCATGAAGAGATATATTCTGCTAATCTAATGCACCTCATCATATATACGAATGAAATCCTTGATAAAATTCAAAACCTTGTTGAAGAAAAGTTCCAGACAAACTCTTGGACCAGACAAGTGTAACATATCTCTTTCCCATCACAAAGTATCTCGGTTTACTAGCAACTGGCATGACAGTTGATGCTAGGACACTGGTGCAACAAGCAAGAAATGAAGTATCCGAGTTTTGCCACAAATATGGATATGAGATGCCTGTGGATGTGTTGGCTAAATGGATTGCAGACAAGTCGCAAGTCTATACTCAACATGCTTATATGAGACCATTGGAAGTAGTTGCTATGGTCCTGGGTAGTGATGACAAATAAGAGTTAATTCAGAACCAAAGAACTGGAATCCTCAGTTGTTAACCTCCAAACCAAGAATTGATACAAGTGTTAACAGGATTCGCTCAATTCTAACCAACGAAATTCAACCCAACCGCAACTGCAAAACACATCTAAGAATCCTCTAACCGCCTAGCTTCTTCCAACAGAACCACGATCTTCAATCTAACAAATATGCACCGACGAGCCGTTAGGAAATGATGCATCAAGGATACCGCAATAGCAGTCTGGAACTGACTTCCGACTAAACCGTTTCAGCCAAACTTTCTAACCAAAACCTGCAACATCGCAGCCAGCGGTACAACCCTCCGGCAACATGATCAACAATCCAACAAGTCAAGACAAACACCATTTGTCTCCATCAGTAGGGAAAGGAAAATTGAGGGTAACGTTTTTCATGACTGTGGTGGGCATTGCAATGAAACTTAGAACCAAAGCTACCAATTGACTAACAGATTAACTTCAATTGAACAAATGTTACAGTAGATAAACCAAGCATTCACTAACAGGGGCTCACAGTTTAGTTCACCAATTTGATTTTTACCAACCTCATCTCATTAACTCTAACTAATTCCAAATTAAAAACCCATTGGTTTTGTCACTAACGAACCTTGTGCAACTGGTTTCCACATCACCATGAGAACCGGCTTCCGCTACATCCGACTCATCCGCAAATGCTGCCCACATGCACACGGTAGTCATTTCTTATAAGGTTGCGAGTGGATATCCTGCTTTGGAGAAGTAAGCTGAGAGATCTACACGTTGGTCATCATACATGCTGATAAAAGGAAGTTCCAAAAGTTCCTGAACCGACAGTCTATTCCCCGAATCTTTCTGTAGACATGCAGAGATAAATGAATAAAATTCTAGATAAAATTGTTCAGATGGAGCACTAGGAGGAGGCTTGTCAACAATAAGTTCCAATAAGCTCAAATATACTTTCCCATCTTTCCCTTTGATCTGGTGGCATATATGGAAACTGCCCTGTAACACACTTGAGCAATATTAGTCCCAAACTCTATATATCGCTTTTGTAGTTGTAGCCACCCTGGTTTGATGCCTATGAATGGTTAATTCCATCATGAAATTCGTTTGAAGGAAGTGTAGGGCGCGATTCCATTGGTAAGCTAGCAAATTAAACGTTAATGCATTTTCCTTTAACTCGTTCTATTTCTGCAGGTCCGGTGGTTTTATGCAGAATGGCTTTTCTGCTTGCGCCAGGTTCTACACAACCTACCCATAGCTGCTTTCGAGAATCTACTTCCATATGTTCAAGGACAGGACCTCTTGCAATTGCAGCACGTAAATCCCATATGTTGCTATGTCCTTTTCTGGCCAAAACAAAGACAAAGATCAGATGCCAATTGTAAATCACCAGAAACTGCAGCTTCTCTAGCAATAGCTTCTTCAACAGCCGGTACATCATCAGCAAACCTCAAGCTAAGAAGTCTGGCAACCTCAACGAGCTCCTCAACATGAGCTTATTATTCTTGAATTGTTGTTCTGCGCCTTTCCACATCAACAATGCAATAATATCAAAGCCTTCAAAGTTCTCTCTATAGGTAACTGTGTAATATAAAACGGATTCTGTGGTAATAGCTGAGGAAACATCTTGAGACATTGCATAAAAATTCTTAATGCATTTGGGAATTCGTCCTGATAGATTGTTTTCTGAGAGATCCAACAACTGAATGTTTGTTAAGTAACAAAGACTCTCTAGAAGACTTCCAGAGAATCGGTTCTTTCGTAAGCTTAACACTTGCAATTGTTGTCTTAACCAATACGGTATTGGTCCTGAGAATCTATTACTTCCAACATCAAGCATGATCAGTTCGATGCAATTTTTCAAGGAGACAGGATTTGGTTGCATCCACTTTCAATTGGTGTATTTCTTGTTTGCTGTAATGTGGGAACAAATGGTTGGCAGAAGTGATTATGCAGATTGCGCCCAAACATCCAGATGCAATCTGTCTGTCGCGGGATTGCTGCGACTGAGATGCGAACGACTTTGAGGCATTTTGTTGCAATTGTTGCTGCATTGAAACCTTTGGTTGTTGCAACATGTGTGCAGAATGATGGCTTGTTGTTCTTGAAACGATTTACAAAGCGTGAGACTGAGAGTTCTAGCCTTGAGTTTCAAAGATTTCAAGCGGCGTATGACATCATCCAGAAGTTGGATTGGGTCCTTAATATTTTTCACATAAAGAGTAATTTTTTCTTTTTTTCAGGAATTCCTCCACCTGGCTTTAACTCAGGGTTGTGGTAACCGCAAGCATCGCATGTAGATGCCATAACAATTACTTCTTGAAAATACGGAATATTAGTGACAACATTCGAGTTTCACACTTAGAGGTACAAGTTCCACAAGTTGACGGGAAAGTCATCACCTCTTCTGGTGCACTATATCGAAATAAGGCATCTGCGATTCCTGCACTATTACTTTGTGCAATAGCTCGTTGACCAGCGGCTTCCCCAACTGACCCGTGGGGTTGTCTACTCGTTCTCCTAAAAGCCGTTGCTTCTCCACTTTCCAGCACTTCATCACGAGTTCCTTCATCCTGTGTAGAATATCCCAACAATACTTGTTGCTCAGGTGTTCGGTCATAAAACTTGATAGTGAGATGATGGATCAGATGATGGTGCAAAAGGATTTTCGATGTGACTGTTTCCAGCAGGATCATCAATAATAAACGTGAAAGAAGATTCTGCTGTGGAACAGGCTCGCAACTTCACTAGGAACTAATCTATTGCATCAACTGTCTCTGGAGCAACTTTTCTGCGTTCCTCTTGAAGGGCCTAAAGTTCATCAGCAACTCACATTAATATCCCTTCAACCGTTGACAGACTACCATGTTGTGTGTTATACGGTGAACTGACTTTTGTGTTTTGCTTTGAAAAGCAATGTCGCGGATAGCAAGAGTCGCCACCGACTTTTCTTTTATCCAATAAGGAAAGGCGGAAAAGAACAGGAAAGACCTTGATTAGATTTTGGGTTCGGGAGGTACATTATACAAAGGGAAGGTGTTAGCACCCTTTGTATCCATGGTTATCCATGGGCTCTTAATTGCTTAGCTCACTTGTGTTTTCCTTGTTCGAGAAATGTGGTGTGTTTAGAACATATTTTGAAAGGAGAGTTTAACTTGATAATGATTCTTGTACGAATGTATACAAAGTGTTTATCTCGTTTGATTTTGAAAGATGTTTAGAAAAATATAACTCGGCGATGATTCTGGTGCGAATGTATACCAAGTGTTTATCTCGTTTGATTTTGAAAGATGTTTAGAAAAATATAACTCGGCGATGATTCTGGTGCGAATGTATACCAAGTGGTGATTTTCTAAAAGATGTTTTGAAAAGTGTGAGGTGTGAAAAGTATTTTAAGCTGTGAGCAAGCATTTAAGAGTTATACCTAACAAAGGTCTTTATAAGTATTTTCTATCCTTAGGAGGGTAAAATTGTCCTTACTATTGAGAAGTAAGTAGTCTTATCCTTTGGATGTAAAGGGACATCGTAGGGTCGTCGATCGGTCATTGAAGGTAACATTTGTAAGGATACCTTAGCATTCGAAGGGACGATCATCATTTAACCGTAGGCTACCACGAAGGGTCATCGAGGGACAAAGTCATGTATTCGAAGGCAACATCCGAGGGACTATGATGATTTAACCGAAGGGTCTTTGCTAAGGGTATCCTTACATTCGTGGAACATGGCCATAATATCGTAAGGCAACAAAGAGAGGGCCCAGGTCATATGTTCGAAGGCAATGTAATCAGTCAGGTAATTAAAATGAATCTTCACAAGGGTATCCCACAAATAAAGCGGAATACCTAGCAAACTGTCTCTTCAGGAGTATGTGAACCCTCACAAAAATTCAACAAACGGGTTAGAATACCAAGCTAGGGTGCAACCAAGAGTTGCACCAAACAAAAGAATCACATCAATAATAGTGTCAGGCAAACAGCGTGCAGATGCAATAGAAAACATGTCAATCAAGTACAGAACAGATTAGAATGCAAACGAAAAAAACAAATATTGTCATGTTCGCTACTGCCTCGCCTAGCGAAGGCTTGGCGAACCCTCGCTACATGTTCGCTCAGCGAAGTGCTGGCGAACGGCTGCGGGTTCTGGGTTCTCCTTTGATAACAATGCGATTTCCAGAACCCCAAACCCTATGGCATCCATTACAGAAATTACATGGTTAAACATTCAAGATATTGTGTTACACATTCATGCATACTTAAACCCATATGCAAAACCTAATGAGAAATTCAATCATAATGCCTCATGTATTTGCAAATATCAAATTAGGAGCATAAAATTAGTGGGGGTGTGGCAAACCTGTTTGCAATTGAGTTGGGCGGAGGTAACCTTTGTGCAGATGAGTTTCCTTCGAGGTATCCGGGGGTTACTCTGAATTCTCTTCGTTAGCCTCCAGGATTTTTCCGGTTGCCTCAGTTAGGGTTTACTTGTTCCCTCTCTGTCCACCGTTTGTCTCTGTCCACCGTCTGTCTCTGTCCACCGTCTGTCTATGTCCCCTTCTCTGTGTGATGTTCTGGTATTTATAATAGTTGTGTCTTGGTGGGCTCGGAATTAAGCCCAAAATTTTCTGGTATTTCATGAGCTCGCTAGGCGAGTGAGGTAGCGAAGGATTCGCCTAGCGAGCATGCCAGTTTAGGTCATCTTCTGGATTTGGTAACCTGTGCGCGGGACCCTTGTTCCTTTAACATTAATGTCTTGAAAATGGATTAGAATGTCTTGAAAAATGTCCTGAACACTTAACGGGCAAATTTTGGGGTATGACAGCTGCCCCTGTTGAATATTCATAAATCGAGAGAGTTAGAATGGTATGTATGTCGTTCGTGATCTGGAGGTGGAAGATTATTGAACACTTAGAATGCCCCAAAAATTTGCGCTTGTTAATTAAAAGTTAGTCTTGATGAAGATGGGCTTAAAGATGCTATCCAGAAAGTATGAGGATGAAGGCTTTAGAGTGCGTCGTACATTAAACCATATCTGAAGACATGGGTGTCATACTGGGTCTTACGCTGGACCGTATAATGAGTCATCCATTAGGTGATATCAGGGTGAGCTGAACCTGATGAGATAAGATCCGAATGGGTCATACACTGCTGGGGATATAGGATCAGAATGGATCATACGCTAGATCGTATCTGAATTGCAGAATGAACCATCCGTTAGGCTGCATCTGGAGAAATAAAGATCAGAATGGATCGTACACTAGATCGTATCTGAGTAGCAGAATGAGTCGTCCATTAGGCTGTATCTGGAGAAATAAAGGTCAGAATGGATCGTACGCTAGATCGTATCTGAGTAGCAGAATGAGCCGTCCGTTTGGCAGTATCTGATGATAAAAGGTAGTCGTACGCTAGACTACACTTCAGAATGTACCGTACGCTAGGTAGTATCTGAGGAATAAAGATCAGAATGGATTGTACGCTAGATCGTATCTGAGTAGCAGAATGAGCCGTCCATTAGGCTGTATCTGATGATAAAAGGGGGTAGTCATACACTAGACTACACTTCAGAATGTACCGTACGCTAGGTAGTATCTGAGGGGATGAACATCCAAATGGGTCGTACGCTAGACCGTATTGGAACAGTTGAAGGAACCATACGTTAGGCTGAATCAGAATGAACCGTACGTTAGGCTATATTTGATAATATTTGTATATGTTGTATTTGCAATAAATGTCTGGGACGGGCTTAAAGATGCCATCATTAGGAGGATGTCAGAATGCTCATCAGAATGAACATCCATATGGATTATATCTGAAAGATGCATCTGAATCTAAAATGTAACCGATGAGGGTGTCCGTCTGAATGAACCTTTATTTTGACTGTATCGGGAGGATAATTAACCTGAAAAAAGGTTAGCCTCATGCCATGTCATGATGCATGAGATGTTTTATGCTTGTGAAAATAAATGTGAACATTGCATGCATGTATATGATGCGAAATGATGCATGAATGAATTATGCGTCTGAAATTTTTTGCCAGGGGAAAATAAATCCCCATATTCTGGTTGGAGATATTTGTATTGATGACCCTTTCTTAGCTGGGGGTATTTGATTTCTTGTCTGATGGTAGAAATATTCACCAGGACCTGGCTGGGGGATAAAAGAGATGACCAGTCTGTCTAGTAATGCCAATTTCTTCTGGGAAATAACTGGTTATGCTGGGGAATAGGATTAGCAACTGGATTCATCGGAAAGCATGGTTAGACTTTATCCTCGACCCTAAAGTCTTTTAGTAATTGCTATTCCTATTTTATGCATGTATTTTCGGTAAACATCAATCATGTTCAAACGCATATATTAATTCGAATTAAATCAATGGACGTTTATGCAAACAAAACAGAGAAAGTAAAACAAAAGCATCTTTTTGGAAATAAAATTGTATCGATTTTGAAAGAGGGCCTATAAACAGGCAATTTGAGTACAAGGAGACAAAGATCCTAGTAAGAGGAAATTGTCAAGAAAACAAAGAAAAAGCTATGAAGAAAAAGTCCTATTGATTTTAATTTCACTACTGTCATTATGTCTTCAAGCCTCTCATCTCCTGCTGTCGGATAAGAGTGATTGGCTTGTTCAGTCCCTTTGACTTGGGTGAAGCTGACCTAGAACGGGACATAATCATACGCTTTAATCCCTAATTTTTGCCTGGACCGCCTTTTCAGGTTTTCAGTCCACCAGGATACCCTTTCTTGCCCAAGCCGCCTTTTCAGGTTTTCGACTTGCCGGGTGTACATTTTTATATGTTTATCCCTAGTTTTTGCCCGAACCCTTTTGGTTCGCCGGGATGCCCTTACTTTTGCCTAGATACGTCGACCTAGCGGGTCTCTTTTATGCATAGTATTTTTTAACTATGTCTGCGTTCACGGGATGTGGGAAGTCTTCGCCATCCATTGTAGCAAGCATCATGGCTCCACCAGAGAATACCTTCTTAACTATAAACGGCCCTTCGTATGTGGGAGTCCATTTGCCTCTAGAATCACCTTGTGGTAGAATGATACGCTTTATTACCAAGTCGCCAATTTGATATACCTGTCTCTTGAATTTCTTATTAAACGCCTGGGTCATGCACTTCTGATATATCTGTCCATGACAAACAGTCGCGAGTCTCTTTTCATCAATCAAATTTATCTGATCGAGTCGAGTCTGAATCCATTCATCTTCATCTAAGCCTGCATCTTTCATAATTCTTAGAGAGGGAATCTGAACTTCCACTGGTAAAATGGCTTCCATTCCGTAGACTAAAGAGAAAGGCGTTGCCCCTGTCGAAGTGCGTATTGAAGTGCGATAACCATGAAGAGCAAAGGGTAACATCTCATGCCAGTCTTTGTATGTTACTGTCATCTTTTGTATGATCTTCTTAATATTCTTATTGGCAGCTTCTACGGCGACATTCATCTTTGGCCGGTACGGAGAAGAGTTATGGTGTTTTATTTTGAACTGCGTGCAGAGTTCAGTAATCATCTTGTTGTTCAAATTAGTACCATTGTCAGTGATAACTCTTTCAGGGATGCCATACCGACAAATAAGACTATTCTTGATGAACCGTGCCACCACATTCTTGGTGACAGAAGCAAATGAGGCTGCCTCTACCCACTTCGTAAAATAATCAATAGCAACAAGAATGAAACGATGTCCATTAGTAGCAGTAGGTTTAATCTCTCCAATCATATCAATGCCCCACATTTCAAAGGGCCAAGGTGCTGTCAACACGTTCAATGGAGTAGGAGGTACATGTACTTTGTCCGCACAGATCTGGCACTTGTGGTAAGTTCTGGAGTGATGGTGGCAATCAGCTTCCATGGTAGACCAATAATACCCTGATCTCAGAATCTTCTTGGCCATCGTATGTCCACTAGAATGAGTCCCAAAAGTATCGTCGTGTATGTCTTCCATAATCTTTTCTGCTTCCCTTTTATCCACATAGCGAAGCAAAGTCGAATCATGATTACGTTTGTATAATACTCCATTACTCAAAAAGAATTTAGCGGAGAACTTCCTCAGAAACTTTCTGTCATTGATGGATGCCCCTTCAGGGTATTCTTGAGTTTCTAGATATCTTTTTACTTCGTGGAACCAAGGTTTCTCTTCTACTTCCTCAGTATTCAGTTCATAACAATATACTGGTTCATCTAATCGTGCAATGGTGATCATGGGAGCTTCATTGTCCCATCTGACTCTGAACATAGATGACATGGTAGATAATGCGTCTGCCAACTGATTCTCTTCTCGTGGAATATGTTCGAATGTAATCTCTTCAAAGTATGGGATTAATGTCAACACCCGCTCTCGATAAGGGATGAGATTCGGATGTTTAGTGTCCCATTCTCCTTTGATCTGACTGATTACTAAGGCTGAGTCTCCGTACACACTCAAAAACTTGATTTTCAGGTCTATAGCAGCCTTGAGTCCCAAAATACATGCTTCATACTCAGCCATATTGTTGGTACAGTCAAAACATAGTCTAGCAGTGAAAGGCGTATGGCAACCCCTGGGAGAAATAATTACAACACCAACACCATTGCCCAACGCATTAGAAGATCCGTCAAAAACCATAGTCCATCGGGATCCCAGTTCGGGTCCTTCATCTGGTCTAGGTTCTTCATAATCAGTAACAAGCATGACATCCTCATCTGGGAACTCAAAATTCATAGATTGGTAATCATCAACTGCTTGATGAGCCAAATGATCAGCTAACACGCTTCCTTTGATGGCTTTCTGAGTAGTATATTGGATATCATACTCTGTTAAAATCATCTGCCATCTTGATATTCTTTCGGAGAGGGCAGGTTTCTCAAATATATATTTGATAGGATCCATCTTAGAAATCAATAAAGTGGTATGATTCAACATATACTGTCTTAGTCGGCGAGCAGCCCAAGCCAAAGCACAACAAGTTTTCTCGAGCAATGAGTATCTTGTTTCACAGTCGGTAAACTTTTTGCTAAGGTAGTATATGGCATGCTCTTTTCGACCAGACTCGTCATGTTGCCCCAACACACACCCCATTGAATTTTCTAACACGGTCAAATACATGATTAGAGGTCTTCCTTCAACTGGTGGCATCAAAATTGGAGGTTCTTGGAGATACTTCTTGATTTTGTCAAAAGCTTCTTGACATTCATCATTCTAGATCATCTCTTGATTTTTCCTCAGTAATTTGAAGATGGGTTTGCAAGTAGCAGTCAAATGGGAGATAAATCGGGCAATGTAATTCAAGCGTCCCAAGAAACCTCTAACTTCCTTATCTGTACGGGGAACTGGCATTTCTTGAATACCTCTCACCTTAGCCGGGTCAACCTCAATTCCTTTACCACTGACAATAAAGCCCAAGAGTTTACCGGATCTTACTCCAAAGGTGCATTTGTTCGGGTTCAATCTCAACTTGTATTTCTTCAACCTCTCAAACAGTTTGTATAAATGATCGAGATGTTCTTCTTCAGTATGAGATCTGGCTATCATGTCATCCACATATACCTCTATTTCATGATGGATCATATCATGGAACAAAACCACCATAGCACGCTGGTATGTTGCCCCATGCATTCTTTAAACCGAATGGCATTACTTTGTAACAGAAAGTGCCCCATTGCGTCACAAACGTAGTTTTCTCCATGTCTTCAGGCGCCATCTTAATCTGGTTATAACCTGAGAATCCATCCATGAATGAGAATACCTTGTGTTGAGCGGTGTTATCTACCAGAACATCAATGTGCGGAAGTGGAAAGTCATCTTTGGGACTCGCTTTATTCAAATCTCTGTAATCTACACACATTCGCACCTTACCATCCTTCTTTGGCACTGGTACCACATTAGCAACCCATTGAGGATAAGAAGTAACAGCCAGAAAACCTGCATCGAATTGTTTCATAACCTCGGCTTTGATTTTCTCAGACATTTCAGGACGCATGCGACGAACCTTTTGCTTAACAGGACGACAATCTTCCTTCATTGGCAAACGATGCACTACTATATCAGTATCCAGTCTTGGCATGTCTTCATAAGACCAAGCAAAAATCTCTATATAGTCATGTAACATCTGAATCAATCTTTCTTTGACACTGTTTCCCAAGCCTGCTCCTATTTTGACTTTTTTCTTGTCTACTTCAGTACCCAGATTTACAGTTTCCATTGATTCCTCATGCGGCTGTATAGTCTTTTCCTCTTGTAGTAACAGTCTGGCAAGCTCTCCAGGTACTTCACAATCTTCCTCACTTCCATCCTCGGCTTGGTAGATCGAATTTTCAAAGTCATAATGAACAGTAGTAGAATTATTATCAACAAGATCCAGAGTGGATATGGATCTGCAGTTTGTTACGTGAGTGTGTGTAAGAAAGCATAGCTTGTTTAAAAGATGACAGGAAAGATAAAGAGCGCAATATTTGAATGCAAAAAGTCCATTGATTTATTGAATGTGGATATGCTTATGAAAATGACAAAACCCTTAACAAATTAGCTATTTGTGCCCCGGGCATAGACACAATGCTTTAAGAAGTTCAATTGTAAAAAATTAAAAATTTGCAACACTAAAATAGACAATAACAATTACTCCTGACTAAAGGAAATCGGGATAGTGTCTTCAGCCTTCCAATTATTGAGTCCATCACCAATTGTTGGGAAAATCCAGCTATCCCAGTCGCAATCGCTATCAGCATCTTCTACAGCATTAATCTGATCTTTGACTACCTTTTCAGAGCTAAATCCCAGGCCAAATCTATCAGACTTGTACGGTACATCGATCAGTTGACCCCAGCCAGTACGACCACCATCTTCGACCACGGCCTGAGCGTCTTTCAGAGAAGTCATAGCAGGAGGAGCACGAATAACCTTGGGCACACGGGAAGTTGGCTTAAGAACAGGACTGGTCGGAGGAACTACTTCAAATGACTGAGAAGAAGTCTCAAAGAATTCGCCATCCATCTCGACGTATCTGAAGGTATGCACACTGCTGACAATATACTTTTCTTCTCCACACACAGTGACAATCTTACCCTCTATTGGATACCTCACCTTTTGATGGAGATACGAAGCTACAACACTTGCCCCATGAATCCAAGGGCGCCCCAGCAAGCAGGAATAGGCAGGACGAATGTTCATTACGTGAAAGGTAGTGTTGAAGACTTGAGGTCCTATCTTGATAGGGAGAACCACTTCACCATGGACAACACTCTTCGCACCATCGTAAGCACGTACCACAATGTCACTAGGTTTCAGTTCAATGCTTTTACAGTCAAGTTTATCGAGCACAGCTTTCGGTAGCACATTCAAAGAAGAGCCATTATCGATCAACACATGAGACAAGGTGATCCCCTTACATTCAATGGAGATATGCAGAGCTTTATTGTGATTCTTTCCTGCTGGTGGCAGGTCAGCATCGGAAAAGCCTAGGCCATTGTCAACAGCCAAGTTAGCAACATAATTTTCGAACTGATCGACAGATGTCTCCTGAGGTACATGAGCGGTCTTCAAGAATTTTATCAATGCATTGGCATGAGATTCAGAAGATAACAACAAGTATAACATCGGAATTTTAGACGGAGTATGCCCCAACTGTTCTACCACATCAAAATCACTCTTGCGGATGATTTTCAACATTTCTTCCATTTCCTGTTTGGCAACAACTTCGACTGGTGTCCTTGACTGAGAAGGATTGATTACTGGTTCCTTTTCTTGAGTTTCAGGGACGGGAGGTGAGATTTCTGGAGAAAAGATCCTTCCGCTTCGAGTAATTTTACTAGTCCCAACAATGTCAACGTCATTAGGATTAGCAGAATTATCATCTTGCTTTATGCCGTGGATGTAAACATCACCTCCATAATTCCACGGAATGGCTTTGCTTGAGGAATACGGTACTGGGCCAGGTGCAGTAATAATTAGGGGAGCTACCTTGGGCTCAGCAGTAATCTTCACAGGCACTCTAGTAGCGGTAATCTTCACTGGAACTTTGGATCTGGCAATCACAAATATTTCTTCAATAGGGTTTTCCACCTTAGGAATCTTTTCAAAGAGAATTGTACGATCATCCATCAGCTGTTGAATACCATTCCTCAACTTTAAGCAACCATTGGGTCGGGGTATACAGAGATCGCAATTTTCAGCACAACCTGGAAATAAACCAGCTTGCAATAAATTCTTCTTGATGATCAGGAGAGGAGACGCTAAGTCAGCTATATTAGAAATGTGAGAATTGTCATCCACAGCATTAACAGTCTTGTCATGATTAGGCATAGGAGCAGTGATGACATTAGGAGACTCCGGAGGATCAAATTCAATTTCTCCAGCGTCGATCATATCCTGAATCTTATTCTTCAACAACCAACAATCGTTTGTATCATGCCCGGGGCTATCAGAGTGATATGCACACCTGGCATTGGGATTATAACAAGGAGAAGTAGTGTTGGGATTTGCAGGAGGATCTCTGAGGGTAATTAAATTTGCTTTTAGCATACCCTGCAGTGCTTGTGCTAAAGTCATATTGATCTTCGTAAACTGTCTTCTTGGCCTGTCTTGTCAATGTTGGAAGTTTTGAGATGGCGGTGCTGTAATCATAACTGCTCCAACAACATGGTCATGATTTTTCTTGTTGTGACTCCTTTGACCGTACACCGCATTTGATTCGTTCCTCCCCTGATAGGACTTTTTGGTGCTTGCAGAGGTAGCCACCTGTATCTTTCCACTTCGAATACCACTTTCAACACGTTCACCTGTCAATATAAGTTCAGTGAAACCCGATGAGGAACTTCCCAATAGATGGCTGTAGAATGGGCCAGTCAGTGTACCCATGAACATGTCCACTAATTCTCGATCAGTCATAGGGGTTTTGACTCTGCCAGCCAAACCTCTCCATTTTTGAGCATATTCTTTGAAGCTTTCTTTAGATCCCATAGTCATATTCTGCAACTGTAGCCGAGTAGGCGCCAATTCAGAATTATACTGGTAGTGCTTGTAGAAAGCTGTCGCTAAATCAGTCCAGGTGCGGATGTTAGAGCTCTCGAGCTGATAATACCATTCTAACTGTGTGCCAGACAGACTCTCTTGGAAGAAATGGATCCATAGCTTCCTATCAGTGGTATGCGGCTGAATCTTTCTCACATAAGCTCTCAGATGCATCTGAGGACAAGACGCACCATCATACTTAGTGAAAGCGGGGACTTTGAATTTACGGGGAATGACCACATCAGAGACCAGACCTAAGCCTTCGAAATCCAGATCGGGCGCCTTCTGACCCTCCATAGCTAGCATGCGTTCTTCCAGCAACTTATACTTATCATCTTTTGGAGAGTACTGTTCATTTTCATAATCTTCATCGTCGTCCTCAGGGTTGAAGAGATCAGCATCTTCCTCTTCCGAATCATTTTCTGTCTCCTCTTCTTGATCCTTCGGAATTCTAATCTTGACTCCTGCGGCCTGTCCTTTAAGCCTTCTTCCCGGGTTAATGTAACTCACAGCTTTCTTGTCTTTCTTCTTCTCGAGCAAGAGAGCCTTCAGCTCATCCTGCCCCTTGGATAAGTTCAAGATCATCTCCTGGAATTGAGCATTCTGAGCCTGGAGATCTTTGACAGTTTGTTCGAGAGCCATCTGTTTGTTTAGAAGGAAGACCGTGAGAACATTGATCCTTTAGAATACCTGTTATGCGATGTTATGTTATGCTATGCAATGTATGAAATGTTTTCAAGGACTTTTGGGATTTAACTTTGCGTAAACCACCAAAAAGGGGACCTTTTATTAATAATTTCTTTAATCAATGTTCGTTACAAAAAATAATAACAATACAATGAAAGTTCAAGTCTCCCAGGGACGTCTTCTTTTTGGACGGAGATATGCATTGAGTCTTCGTTCCTCATTAAGCTGGCTGGTGAGCTCTAATACTTTCTTCCTTTCTGCACCGAACTGAGTTTCAAAAGTATCCCTTTCCTCTCTCAACTGGATCCAGGATTTCTTCAATTCTTCAACATTGGTAGGCATATCTGGATAAGGAATGATCTGAGGGGCACTTCCTTCAACTTTTGGCTCGACAGTCAGAGGTCCGATTGCAAGATATGGCATGGTAAGCTCACGAGCTCTGGCGCGTACCCATCTGAGATAAGGTTCCATAGGAATATAGTTTTTCTGTCCTAAAGTACTTCTTTTCACCATGCCCCAAGCTCGTACAAACCTTTGACGAAGACCTTGAGAGTCGTTGTCATAGTCAAACACAATGCCTTGAATAATTATTTCATGTGGACCGTCTCTTCTAGCATAACCGACTTGACGTAGGGCTAAAGCTGGGTTATAAGTAATACCTCCTCTTATCCCCAGGAGTGGTATGTTAGAGAATTCTCCGCAACGGTCAATGATGATAACATTTTCTTTGGGTTGGGGACACCAATGGATGTCTGAATGTGAGGGCGACATTATCCTCTGAGACCATTTCAAATCTTGCTCATTCTTCAAGACTGATTGAGGAAGGTGCGAAATAAACCACCTGGATAATAAAGGTACGCAACACATGAGAGTCCCTTGCCTTTTCATAGTACGAGTGTGAAGGGAATGCAAAATGTCTCCAAGCAAGTTAGGCACAGGGTTATGAGTGAGAAATATCCTAACAGCATTCATGTCTATGAATTGATCCGGATTAGGAAATAGCACCAAACCATAGATTAGTAGGGCTAGAACATCTTCGAAAGCATGGACATTCATAACTTTTAGGAATTCTCGGGCCTTATTTATCAGAAATTTGGCAAGTAAACCCTTAACTCCACTTCTTGTTACCCAATTAGTTTCAATGTCGGACTTTGTCATGTGTAAAGCCACGGCAACTTCTTCAGACTTCGGAATCTTTTCTAAACCACTGAAAGGTGTTTGATCAAGGATAGGTATCCCAAGCAGCCTGGAGAATTCTTCTAATGTGGGTACCAACTGATAATCTGGGAAGGTGAAGCAATGATAGGATCGAAGAACTGGAATAGAACTCTCACCATATCCTCTTTGAAACCGGTGGTAAATAAATTGAGGAGAGAACCATCTTTCTTAATGAACTGAGCATGATCGGGCAGTTTTGACACTAAATCCTTGAGTTGAGGAGAGGTCGCTATAAAATTGATCCGGATGGTCTTCCTGGAAGCCATAGCCTGTTTAACAGACAAAGTTAAACCCCTAAGTCCTTGAAATGGTTAGTACAATGTCATGATGTTATGATGTTATGATGTTATGATGATATGATGTTATGATGATATGATGTTATGTAAGTAACAAACACAAACAAGTCATATCGCAATCATTTCTAGGTTTTAAGGCTTGCATGAGTTCCATAGGTAAGTACCCTCCCCACTGAAGTTTGGTTGGTTCCACCTGTCCTAGAATAGTAACCGGGTTCTAGAAGGATCTCAAATCATCGACCTTTCCTTAAGTCCACTTCAGTGCAACACCAAGCGGTTGACCAAAATTTCCCTAAAGTCCAATCTCAAAGAGTGTAGTATCGAGTATCAACCAACCCCAATCGGAACCGAAGTCAGTTATCTCACTACTTTCTAATGGCTAGGATGAGTCAATTAGGGTTCTAAAGGTCTGGTTAATACTTTGATGACACCACGCAGACGCCAAATTTTTCCTCAAGTAAACATGAGGAACATCAGGACATCTAAAGTGTCACATTAACCGTAGCCATCATTTTAACCATTCCAGTATACGCCAGACAGTCGCGATGATCTCTTGCTACTTACCTAAGGTACACTAGATCCGGGTGTAGGATCTTTCACTCAAGCATAGAATACCCAAACAATCCCTTAAAAGTAAATCAGCTGAAGGAACAATTCGAAAACATAAATGACCTTATTTTTAAGGTAACCTCTCTTTTTAAGGGTCCCCAGCAGAGTCGCTAGTTCTGTTATACGGTGAACTGACTTTTGTGTTTTGCTTTGAAAAGCAATGTCACGGATAGCAAGAGTCGCCACCGACTTTTCTTTTATCCAATAAGGAAAGGCGGAAAAGAACAGGAAAGACCTTGATTAGATTTTGGGTTTGGGAGGTACATTATACAAAGGGAAGGTGTTAGCACCCTTTGTATCCATGGTTATCCATGGGCTTTTAATTGCTTAGCTCACTTGTGTTTTCCTTGTTCGAGAATTGTGGTGTGTTTAGAACATATTTTGAAAGGAGAGTTTAACTTGATAATGATTCTTGTACGAATGTATACAAAGTGTTTATCTCGTTTGATTTTGAAAGATGTTTAGAAAAATATAACTCGGCGATGATTCTGGTGCGAATGTATACCAAGTGTTTATCTCGTTTGATTTTGAAAGATGTTTAGAAAAATATAACTCGACGATGATTCTGGTGCGAATGTATACCAAGTGGTAATTTTCTAAAAGATGTTTTGAAAAGTGTGAGGTGTGAAAAGTATTTTAAGCTGTGAGCAAGCATTTAAGAGTTATACCTAACAAAGGTCTTTATAGGTATTTCCTATCCTTAGGAGGGTAAAACTGTCCTTACTATTGAGAAGTAAGTAGTCTTATCCTTTGGATGTAAAGGGACATCGTAGGGTCGTCGATCGGTCATTGAAGGCAACATTTGTAAGGATACCTTAGCATTCGAAGGGACGATCATCATTTAACCGTAGGCTATCACGAAGGGTCATCGAGGGACAAAGTCATGTATTCGAAGGCAACATCTGAGGGACTATGATGATTTAACCGAAGGGTCTTTGCTAAGGGTATCCTTACATTCGCGGAACATGGCCATAATATCGTAAGGCAACAAAGAGAGGGTCCAGGTCATATGTTCGAAGGCAATGTAATCAGTCAGGTAATTAAAATGAATCTTCACAAGGGTATCCCACAAATAAAGCGGAATACCTAGCAAACTGTCTCTTCAGGAGTATGTGAACCCTCACAAAAATTCAACAAACGGGTTAGAATACCAAGCTAGGGTGCAACCAAGAGTTGTACCAAACAAAAGAATCACAGCAATAATAGTGTCAGGCAAACAACGTGCAGATGCAATAGAAAACATGTCAATCAAGTACAGAACAGATTAGAATGCAAACGAAAAAACAAATACTGTCATGTTCGCTACTGCCTCGCCTAGCGAAGGCTTGGCGAACCCTCGCTACATGTTCGCTCAGCGAAGTGCTGGCGAATGGCTGCGGGTTCTGGGTTCTCCTTTGATAACAGTGCGATTTCCAGAACCCCAAACCCTATGGAATCCATTTTAGAAATTACATGGTTAAACATTCAAGATATTGTGTTACACATTCATGCATACTTAAACCCATATGCAAAACCTAATGAGAAATTCAATCATAATGCCTCATGTATTTGCAGATATCAAATTAGGAGCATAAAATTAGTGGGGGTGTGGCAAACCTGTTTGCAATTGAGTTGGGCGGAGGTAACCTTTGTGCAGATGAGTTTCCTTCGGGGTATCCGGGGGTTACTCTGAATTCTCTTCGTTAGCCTCTAGGGTTTTTCCGGTTGCCTCGATTAGGGTTTACTTGTTCCCCCTCTGTCCACCGTCTGTCTCTGTCCACCGTCTGTCTCTGTCCACCGTCTGTCTCTGTCCACCGTCTTTCTATGTCCCCTTCTCTGTGTGAAGTTCTGGTATTTATAATAGTTGTGTCTTGGTGGGCTCGGAATTAAGCCCAAATTTTTTTGGTATTTCGTGAGCTCGCTAGGCGAGTGAAGTAGCGAAGGATTCGCCTAGCGAGCATGCCAGTTTAGGTCATCTTCTGGATTTGGTAACCTGTGCGCTGGACCCTTGTTCCTTTAACATTAATGTCTTGAAAATGGATTAGAATGTCTTGAAAAATGTCCTGAACACTTAACGGGCAAATTTTGGGGTATGACATTGTGCCTCTGGTGGAATCTCAAATTCAAGTTCGGGTATCTTAACGGTAGCAGATTCTGATTTTACCACTTGTCGATTGAACATCTTTTGTTCACCCGCTGGAATCTCTAACGAGTAACAACAACCATGTGGTTGAGTCTCCCCAGCAAACTGCACTTCATGGTTCCTCTCACCACAGTGAGGACATTCAAAAACCAACAATAAAATCTTCCTGAAATTGAAGTAAATAAAATCTTGTAGTTCCGTTTTGATGACAGCGCATGCAGAGGCTTTCGATGGCGTGAAGAGGTGCATCACCGGCTTCAGCAGAAACAACTTCAACCATGGATCCAACATCCACAATTTGATCTCTATTGTTCGCTTGCATTGATGAGAATACTTTTGTGCATAGCAATCTAGTACCCAGGTATAATGAATGACATCACCACGACGTTTTGCTGCCTCAAATTTAAACCCCTTGATGTCTGCTGCAACACAATGGGTGACTGAGTTATTCAAATTCATTGAGAAAGTGCCGCCATTCTCAGCAACTAATTCGTGGAAGGACTCGAGAGAATGAGATGGAGGGACATTGACAAAATAGAACATCATATTTGAAAACATTAAGGAACCTCCCTTAATACTAGAAACCTCTGTTTAACTTAAATGAGAAGGAACAATTAACACATTTTTCTTTTCTCCCTTTATAGAGGATTTCATGTGTTTTTTTTGTTTACTGCCCATCTTGTTCCCGTATTCTGTATCCCTCTGTGTGGTACCATTGCTAGATTGCACCAATTTTATACATGATTGTACATCAAGGCACTCATGCCAAGCCTTGAGAACAAAGTTAAATACCAAAGTATCTGGTTTCAACATAATCGCCTGTTGCGTTTTTTTTAAAACCAATGCAGGTGATGCCATTTGCATTCAAAATATGATTTGAAGAATAACACAACTGAACAATAACTTGATTCAATAATTGAACCTCAAGGTAACCATAGAGTCTTAAAATCATGAAATGTTTCAAATGCTGCTTTTGATTGATGATTCCTCCAAGAAAATTTAAGTCTTCCCAGTAGAATTTCTTGGGTGGAACGCTCCCATGATAATCTCTCACAGTGGTCAGAGCTCAAAGTTGAAAACTTTCTGCGAAGAGATATTCTATTGGTGGAACCATACATGCCTTTGAAGAATGGTTTGCAAAGGTGAGGGCTTTCTGAGAAAGGGGTTTGTAATAGAATATATTTGGAGAAAAGAAACACCATGCCACCATGCCTGTGATGCTTGAGGTTTTCGGAGATTGGAAGTTATTATTTTATTATTATTTTTTTGGGACCAAAATCAGGGTATGACACAATTAATTTCCAATTTTGGAAAATGGTGATGAAATCGTGCATGGGTGCACATATGCCCATGAAATGATTGCTTGAGGTCCACAAATGAATATCAGATGCTCTGAACTAAGCTTGGATTGCAAGGCAAATGCACATTGATGTTTGAAGTTTGATCCTTGCCAAGTGATGTCACCCTGTTTAAGTCATGCGCAACCTATGCATTTCTTATCCAAAATTAATGAATTTGAGCTCTTTGGAAAGGCGAGATCAAGAGGAACTACTTTCATGTTTAACACTTTTTCATTTGGAGCTTGTAACTTGGAGAAATTGTAGGTGGAAGTTTGGAAATTTTTGACATATCAATTTTTTTCTAAGTGTCAAGCCATATGTCTCAATATTCCATCTTGCTTAACTTTTTATAGGAGCTTCAAATGAGAAAAGTGTATTCATCAAAGTTGTAGCTCTCTCAAATACATTAAAAATGATCACCAATTTCATGTCATTTGGATTTGAAATGATAGAGTTATGCATTTTTGAAGTTTGGAAAAATCACTTAATCAATGGTATAGGTCAAAAGTGACCTATAATGTAACCTCATATCACATGCTCAAAAAAGTTGAATCAGCTCCCACTCCAAACATAAAAGTTTAAGTATACACATTGAATTGGATTGTGAAACTTGGAAATCTCTGATCTCATAAAAATTGAGCAAGTTATGGCCTTGGGAAGTTGACATTCAAATTAGGGTTTAGACAAAATGACCTATAATGTTTCAACATAGAAAATGATTTTCCAGGAAAAACTAGCTCTAGGTATCAACATGAAAGTTGTTTGGAATGTAATATAGAGCATGTTTTATCTTGGAATATTTTTCATATGGTGAAAATTGTAGGAGATAGGGTCTAGGGAGACCCAGTTTTGATAAGATGAATTCATCTGGCCAACCACCATCAACCAACTTGCTAATTTCCAATTGTCTTGACTTTCTTAGATCATGGTAGATCATATATGCATAAGATGATGAATTTTGAGGTGTCCTTTTAAAAATTTGACAATTGGTGAGATAGCTTATTGGAGAAGTTACTCAAGATACCCAGTCAAACTACGGTTTCCAAGGCAAATCACCCTCAAACTCTTGAAGAAAACTTGATCAAAATAACATGTAGAGAACATTGGGACTCATATATGATGTTCAGAACCATTCTTGAATCAATTATTGGTTGTGCTCCTTGTTCATGAGGGTCTCAAACCCTAGATGTGAACTTGATGAATCAATGAGATCATGCCCTTCCTACAAAAGAGTTAGGCAAATGCAAAGACATATTTTTGGTATTTTAGTTAATGGAATGATAAAATACACGTATGATATAATCACAAAGTGCTTGGTGATCTCTCCCAAAACAAACCCAATAAAAGAGGAGTAAGAAGGATGCCAAGTCATGATCCCAATGCTAATGCTTATGATGTAATTGCATGAGGAATCTTAGGGTCAAAATTGGGGTCTTACAACAGTTGACTGCAATTCTTGATTCCCAGTCTCTGTTTTTTCCCTTTTTGTCTTCTCCCATCAATTGTTTCTCGAGATCGGATAGTTTATTCATCCGTGTCTTTGTTGTTCCTTCAGATGATTGAAGTCTTAGTTGAGTTTGTTCTCATTCTGCTTATAATCATCCTCGGATTCAAATAGGCCTCTGGTCAGGACAATACATCTCACTAGATAGGAGCTGATGTTTTGGGTCAGTTTTTGCCGACCTATTGTCTTTACCTTGTTCACGTCTTCCATGGCATTCAGATGGTCGTAGAGGAATTTCAATCCTTCAAGTTATTGCCCCAGAATTTAAAATCATTGGATGGTTTAGTTTGGTCGCTTCCACCGACCTCAGAAACGTTTGGGGATGTCTTACTTGAAGCTACCTTTCTCTTCTTCAATGTTCGGGTTTCTAAACTAGACAACTCCAACTTTGCCGTTGATTGGTCGACTCCTCTTCTCGCCGCTCGGGCTTCCAACATCATTCTTTTCTGCTCCTTCACAGGAAAATCAGTCATTTTTATGCAAAAAGGACATGAAAAGAGTTAGGAAAATACAATGTAGTGAAATGAATAATACAAAAGAAAAATAGATGAATATTACCCAAAAATGGAAGGACTTATTCCCCGGGTAAATGCAATAGATCTCGGACCTTCATCATATGAAAGGAATCTAGTATGGCGAAAGACTTGATTTCTAGGGTGTTTACCTTATCAAAATCAAACCCAGACACCGGAAGTGGGTTTTTAGTCCAATACATAGGAAAACTATGGGACCCTTCTAATGCATACAATACCCGAGGACATCTCGGTCCATATCTAACTCAGAGAAACTGGTCTTTAAAGCCTTTATAATTGGTAGTTTAAACTTGAAGAAAACTTCTACCGGGAAGGCCACTAATGGTGACCCATCCTCCCTTATCAATACATTTGATTTGGAAAAAGGAGAAAAATAAGCTTATGGTGGGCTTTATGTGTATGGCCTCACAGACTATTTCGAAAGCCTTGATAAACCCCATTTATTGCGGCGTAGTTGGGAATGGCCAGTGTTTAGCGTTTTTAACAGATCAGGTTCGAATTTGGTAAAGGTTAAATGGATTTTAAAATCCTCTAGTACACCGACATATAGGTGGAAATACTCCTCTTTAAATAATCTAGGATGGATTATACAAACACGTTCCCCTGGGATGCATGACTCCAATACAACATCATCCTTGTTTCCGTTAGAGGAGATGTTCACCAAAGATCGGAGTTTAGCGATCTCTACTTCATCTATGGAGATATGATCATAACTTATCACCTCTTGATCAAAGGAATCAGAAATCTCCATCAACACTTCTACTAATAAACCTGTTGAGGAAGATTCAAAATCAGTATCACTAAAAGAGACGTAAATATCATCGTAAACTTCCTCATGTGTGAGTTCTAGAGATTTTTATTTTTGGGGGTACTTAGGGTTATTAACGCATTTTCACCATCATCAAATTCACGTATAATAGTCATTTCTTAAAAGAGAGAAAAGGCAGATAAAGAGATAAAAAGCATTAATACCTGAGATTGAAGAACGGTTGGAAGCTCCAAAATCTCCTTGAAAGAGAAATAAGTTACTTCAATGGATGCTTAAGCAAGAACAAGAAGAGATGACTTTAAATAAGTGGAAGTCCTTTTAACGACTATAAAATATGAGGCGCTTGGTTTTTTTTGAAGAAAATCAATTCCCTATGAAAATCATCATTACAGAAAAAAGAGAAAATATGGCAAAGATAAGCCTCTAGGTCTTCCACAATTTCCCACATCACTAAGTCAGACAACAATATGTTAAGACCGAGTTATACCTTGACCTCATGATGGACAAGAACTGTTCCAGGCTTCTTTCTCCGAACATTTCACTCTTTCAGATTTCGTGCTCGGGGGGCTTATGTACATCTTGGAAATTAGTTTACCAACCAGTGTGTGAAATCGGAAGAAGTCTATGAAGAAGTAGGGATGATTTGGGTAAAAGTAGGGTAGTAGCCATATCTAGAACATGGACTCACCTAAAGGATATCTGAGGTATAACTCGACTTAACAAAATCATCGCCTGAAAAGGTTGAGGGGTCATGAGGGGCCGAGGCGGAGATCCTCATGTCTTCGGGTATGAAGCCCGAATAAGTCAAGATAATAGTCAGACAAAAGGCCTCCATTTGGAAACGGTCTCAGAAAGTGAAAGGTCATAACAATATCATAATGGCGCATGCATTACAAGTCATGAAGAAGGTAATAAATGATAAGCGACGACAATTTTTAAGTTTTGAATGCAAGAAGGAAGAGGAAATAGTTTTTTCATAATTGATAGAGGTGAGTAATGAGCCTCTATAAGGGACATTAAGAAACGCAGATAGGGAGGACCTGAAAAAAATATTTACTGACAATTAACCAATCATTTGAGGCTCTCCTTGACTAATATTAGGGAAATCAATCTTTTAGTATTTTTTACAAGAATATATATATATATATATATATATATATATATATATATATATATATAATATATATATATATATATATATATATATAAAATTGTTTTTTTTACTTGTTTTTCTTAAAAAAAATTATCATTTATTTATACAATTTTGCTATCATATTTATAAACGGGATTTTCTTAATTGATTTAGAAATATATTTAATTTTTTGAAATCAGATACAAAGTTTAATTTTACTATCACATTTAATTTTTCTAATAGCAGGTATTATTTTACATATGTATGTTTATTATTTTTTCTTTTATATTTATTGTCTTTAAAATAAAGTATCTTATATTAAACAAATTGATTTGTTTTAAAAGTAAGATACATTAGACACTTATTTTTCTAAAACATGGATATTAATGATTAACATTAAAACTATATTTTTCATTATAATTACAAAATTGTCATTGAATATGACTTTTATATCTTTTTTTTAATAAAACAAGTATGATATCAATAATTCCAATGTTATTTCTCTATTAGTGAATGTATGAGATGGTAGAAAGGAGAAGAAAGAACTCTAATGGTAGAATCTTGAATATATGGAAAAGATGCTTGAATATGTGAGAGCTTAAATGTTTTGTTTTGAGAATTTTTATAAAATGAAGAATGAGGAAGAGGGAAGGGTCTGAAGCGAGGATATTACACAAAAGCATTCGAAGATGCATCTCCGGACCCTTCATTAAGTTTTGAATAAATGGGCACTAAAAAAAAATTATCTGAAGTCACGTGATATTCACGTCACAACATGAAAAATAACTTCACAACATGATTTTAGCGACGTGAACTCTCACGTGGCAAGAGCACAAGTGACAACTATGTTGCGTCATGAAAATCACGTCGCAACTTTGCCACGTGAAAATCACTTTACAACATATTTTTTCAGCTTTATTTGATGTAATTCAGAGTAGCAGGGATGGCAGAAAAGGTGACAGTGACTTGCGGCAAAGTTGTGAAGTGAAAATCACGTCACTGTTAGCTGGAAAATTTTGGCTAAGGGAAAAGCTAATTTCGACCAGGGGTTCTGTCGGAAGCTTCTCGACAGAAAGGTGGACGAGGTTGCCGATCGACACATACAAAGCTTGGGTTGAAGTCGAATGGTTCTGAGTGGAAAATGGGAACGTGGGCACATAAAGAGGTCATGGATAGTTATGCGCCAAAATGAGGGAAGTGGACCGACACGTGGCACCCCAAAGAGGGACTTGTAACCTCCCGACAGTTATTTTAAACTAGTATTTAAGTCAATGTTAGGTGAGAATTAAAAGGCGGCAATTTGAACATTTGCAGTAGGGATAAAGCTTGAAGTACCAAAGCGTTTATGAGAAAAAAGTTACTCTCCTCACAAACAATGTATTTTGCATCCATTTTATAATTACAAGTCATTTAATTTTCGCAAAGCTTATCTTTTGTCTTGTCTAACGTTATCGTTTATCATCTTTCTTTCAGTACTTTATCGTTTCTACATGTCATTTTACCTTTATTATTTCCTTGACTCGTCAAAAGTCTCGTTTACACCCTTCCAACCAGTCAGAAACATTGTTTACCAAATAGCCATACACCCAAAACACTAAGTCCGGGACTCCTTAGCCGACCCTGCAAGTAAATCTCATATAGGAAGGCTAGAGATTGTTGCGCAAAAGAACAAATTGGCACGCCCAGTGGGACCTCGACATTGTTAAGTTGTATACGATTGCACAGTGGAAAAATGACGTATCCTAGACCCCACGAAGAAACATCTTCGGCGGGAGACATAACGACACCCCACGCCACCGATACCGACAACCATGGGAACTATGGGGCAACATATGCCCAATCACACGGCTCCCATACACAGAACGTTGGGAATGCCGACAAGAGTTTATGGCAAACATGCATAACCTCGGTTCGACTTACAGCGATACCTCGTCATCGTCATTCCCTCATTATCAGGGGTTTGGACCTTTGGCAACCCCATTTGGTCGGCCCCCAGGGTTCAGATTGACGTCTCAATCAGTCCCAACATTTACGTTAAGCTCCGTTGTCGTTATGAAATAACAAATGGATAAAAGTAACCATGAAATGGTACACATGCTAACTCAGCAAATGAGTACTATTTTAAGGCCTTTGATCCAGGATTCGACGCAGAGTTATCAACAGTTGGCGACCCAAATGACCAGGATTGAAGACTTTTGGGGAGCTCCAAGGGCTCAAGTGCGTTAAAATCCCACGCCTCCTCCTCGACCAGAGACTCCGGTTCGACAAGAGGAGATGATAGACGATACTGTCGAACAAGAATACCAGGAGTTTGAACACATCCCAAGGGTGGCACGAAGGCCCCCCGTGGTACTGGTTAACCGTAACCAGGATCCCGACCAGGTGGTTCGACAAGTTCGACATGACAGAACCATAAGGGAATAAAACCTAGAGGCTATCGTCGAAGGGATCATAGTGTGAAACGGAGTAAGTCCTTGCCTCAAACGACCGACATACTCCTTGCCTCTACCAGATTTTGTATTACAGACAGAATTGCCAAGGGGATGGAAAGTCCCTAAGTTTACTAAGTTCGCGGGGGATACTAAAGAATCCACCGCCGAACATGTGGCGAGCTACTAGACAGAGGTTGGTGGCATAGAAAACAACAAGGACTTGAAGTTGAAATACTTACCAAGTTCTCTCACGAAAAATGCGTTTATCTGGTTCACAATGCTACCTCCACAGTCGATCCAAACATGTACACAGTTGGAACGGTTGTTACTTACAATTTTACATGGGACAATCAAAGAGCAGCCTTAAAGAACTAGCTAGCGTTAAGCGAAAGGTCGCTGAGTCAATTGATCAGTACCTGAACAGGTTTAGACTATTGAAGGCGCGAGGCTTTACTCAAGTCCCTGAACACGAACTAGTCGAAATGGCGGCTGGGGGTCTAGATTATTCTATAAGGAAGAAGATGGATACCCAGTATCTTAGGGATATGGCCTAATTGGCCAATAGGTTTCGACGTATCGAACGCTTGAAAGCCGAAAAGTCTAAGGCGGCTCGATATCATATAAAAGAGAAAGTGCCGTACATCGCAGTCGAAGGAGGCTCTTCCGACGACGAAGATATAGTCGACAAGATTGAGATTAATATGGCAGAACTTAAGCCTTGACCTCCATATACGTGCAAGGTTTTGAAACCATCGAATGGGAAAAACCCTGTCGAACCAGAGAGAAAAGACAAATATGTTGCTAAGACATATATGTTCGACATGTCTAAATGCGACGAGATCTTTGATCTATTGGTAAAAGACTGACGGATTATCGTCCCTCAGGGTTTAAAAGACCCTCCCCTAGAACAGAAAAAGAAATTGGGTGCAGAAAGCTCTGAAAGAAGGAAGGCTCCAGTTTGGTGAAAGGCCAGAAATGCAGGTGGGTTCTGACCCTTTGAAGGTGGAAGAAGCATTGTATGCTGAGCCTCTAGAGTGCATGATGGTGGAGACAACTGATGGTATCATTGAGGTTCTCAAAGCAACCTCTTTAGCTGAATTATTTGAACTAATGATGGTCAAAACTACTGAAGGTTTTGGAGTCAAAGACGAAAGGAGGCCCGAGTCGGCCTACCCCCAGCTTGGCGAAAGTTTGTCTGACTTCCAGGAGAAGTGCAAGGAGAAGGGATCAAAGGCTCTGTTATACCCTAAGTGCAGCGCGGTATTCGACGAGAAAACCACCGAAAGATTGGAGGCCGACAACAAGGCCGATAAGGAGGAAAAGCCTGTTGTCCCACGATTCGTGTTTGACAGGCACGGAGCACCTCGACAGAACGAAGAGTACATAAGACAATTTCAACGTCCCCTTCGAAAGACATTCACTCCTCCAACTGATGTTCCACAGGAGAAGTAGATAGAACATGTCAATTAGAAGGGGGGCAAGAAGCCAAAATGGAGGGTGTTGGAAAAAGAGGCAACATCTCCAAAGAAGAGGAGAGGTTACACAATCTCTCCTAACTATAAAGGAAAGAATCATATGACTAGGACACAGTGGAGACGACACCAGTGAAATAAAAAAGTTGGGAAAGCTGTTACCACCCTACAGTCGAAGACTTCGGAGACTGCTGGACAAAAGGAACAATGTCAAAGGTCAAGGGACTTGCAAAAATGGTGGCCAACCAGACAGTGGCCATGACCGTCAACTCGACGGGAAAGAAGGCAGTGATAGCTACTCAGAACGTGGAATGTTCGCCAGAGATCAATGGACAGTCACGAAGCGAAGAAAAATCGAAGGAGGAGGAGCCGGAGTATTCTCCCCAACCAGAGGAAGAAGAACCTGAGTATTCTCCTCAGTCTGATGAGGAATTCGACGAGGATATGTATGACAAAAACAACGGTGTTATCTATGGTGATGATTTTATCGTAAACTACGATATTATGTCGGTACTACCAGCCGAATACGACATGGTATCTGAAGTTTCTGAAATAGAGGGAGACTTTGTACCATACGAAATAGATGGGGGAAAGCCTTTATGCTACTATGTCATGAACAACGTCGTGGTGGAGGAGCAGAAAGAAATCTTTGAAAGGCCCAGTCCTGGGATGACGTACCATCTAAAACCATTGTTCATCAGAGCTAAGGTGGATGGAATGACAGTGAATAAGGTTTTTATCGACGGATGTGCTGCAGTCAACCTAATTCCTTATACTCTATTCAAGAAGATGGGAAAAGTCGATGAAGATCTTCGACAACACAACATGGTCCTTTCAAATTATGAAGGGAAAACCCGCAATATAATGGGGGTGGTTCAGGTTGACCTCACGATAGGCACGACAACACGGCCAACACTATTTATGGTAATAGATTCAAAAGCCAACTTTAACTTACTCTTGGGTTGAGAATGCATCCATGGGATAGGGGTTGTTCCCTCAACGGTCTACCAAAGGCTTATAATCTGGAGAAAACACGGCATTGTAGAGAATATTGAGGCCGACCAAAGCTATTACCGAGTCGATGAAAGGGGTTCCAAGAGGTCGTTTGACCAATATTTAGCGAACATAGCGCCACGTGATGACGAATCGGGATCCTATACTTCCGTCAATACTGGCCGAGTTCTAAACTTGGACCTTGATCATGGTTTCATTTAGGATAACGAGGAAGACACGGGATCAGAAATAGGAATCCCACCTACGGGGTGGCCAGCAGTCGACAAAGATGACTGCTGAGTCAGAAAGTATGGCTCGAATTTCTGCCTATTTGGCTGAAAATAAGAGGAAGTCAATTCTAGAAAGGAAGAGACTCCAGAATTTGGCCCATGAGACCGAATGTCTAGATGATGTTCGACTAGACCAGACAACGGCTTCAGAAAGCCATAGGCTTGATTGTATATATGACAATGAGCCTTCGGGGTTCGAAAAGAACCTACAAAATGAGTCCCAGAAGATGCGAGCGCAAGATCCCCTCAAAGAGATCGACCTGCGAAATGGAACCACAAAAAGACCAACCTGCATAAGTACTAAGGTGGGGTCAGAGATGAAGGCAAAGCTAGTCTAGGTATTGACTTAATACAAGGACTGATTTTCCTGGGATTATGACGAAATTCCAGGTTTGGATCGAAGCGTAGTAGAACACCGACTGCCTATCCAACATGGGAAGAAGCCGGTGAAGCAACACCCTCGACGATTTGCTCTGAACGTTACTTCGAAGATCAAGTAAGCAATCGAAAGACTCCTAAATAGTCATTTCATAAGAACGGAAAGGTACGTCGAATGGCTGACCAACATAGTGCCCGTCATCAAGAAAAATGGAACTCTTAAGATTTGTATAGATTTCAGGGATCTAAACAACGCCACGCCAAAGGATGAATATTCGATGCCAGCGATAGAAATGTTGGTCGAGTCAGCTGCAGGTTTTTAGTATCTGAGCCTACTTGATGGATACTCCGGCTACAATCAGATTCTCATTGCCGAAGAAGATGTCCCCAAGACATCGTTTCGATGCCCTGGTGCACTGGGGACATACGAGTGGGTCGTCATGCCGTTTGGTTTAAAAAACGCAGGAGCAACTTACCAATGGGCCATGAATTCCATCTTTCATGACTTTATTGAGAAGTTCATGTAGGTATATATTGACGACATCATGGTGAAATCATCGTCACAAAAAGGACACCTGGATCACCTTCGACGCTCGTTTGATAGAATGAGGAAATATGGGTTGAAAATGAATCCATTGAAGTGTGCTTTCGGGGTACACGCATGTGACTTCCTGGGGTTTATGGTACACAAACGAGGTATAGTGATCAATCAGAACAAGACGAAGGCAATCTTAGACCTCAAAATCCCATCTACAAAGAAACAACTCCAGTCTTTGTTGTGAAAAATAAACTTCTTAAGAAGGTTCATCTTGAACCTAAGTGGTAAAACAAAGGTGTCTTCGCCAATACTTAAAATTAAGAAGGAAAGTGATTTTCACTGGGGCCCTGAACAACAAGAGTCTTTCGACGCGATCAAGGGGTATCTTACCAAGCCTCATATCCTGTTGCCCCCTAGTAGAAATAAAAGTATGAGTTTATATTTTTGCAGTATCTGATACAACTATAGGGAGCATGTTAGCCCGAGATGATTGTAATAGTTTCGAAAGGCCCATATATTACCTTAGTAGAATGTTGGTAGATACTGAAACTAGGTACAGTCTCATAGAAAAACTATGTCTGTTTTTGTACTTTGCCTGTATGAAATTAAAACAATATATTAAACCGGTTGATGTTTATGTTTCGTCTCATTACGATATTATTAAACATATGTTGTCTAAGCCCATTCTACATAGTAGAATTGGGAAATGGGCACTGGCGTTGACAGATTTTTCTCTAACTTTCAAGCCTTTAAAACCATGAAAGGCCAGATCGTGGCGGATTTTATAGTGGATCATGCCATGGTCGAATCATCCCTGAATGTGGTCGACACCACACCATGGCGTATATATTTCGACGGATCGAGTCACAAAGACGAAACATGAGTCGGGGTTACTACTCAAATTCCTGGGAGATACCGAAGCGTATTTAGCCATCTACGAAATACACAGTGGGGCCTGTGGCGCCCACCACGTAGGCCATAAGATGAAATGGTTGCTGTTCCGACAAGGGGTTTACTGGCCCATCATGTTGAAAGATTGCATCGAGTTTGCAAAAGAATGTCAGGAATGTCAAAGGCATGCGGGTATCCAACCTATTCCGGCAAGCGAGTTGCATGCTATTATCAAACCATGGCCTTTTAAGGGATGGGCTTTAGACATCATTGGAGAAATTCGACCGGCTTCGTCGAAGCAACAAAATTTTATCCTAGTCGGGATAGACTACTTCACCAAATAGGTCAAAGTTATCCCTCTAGTAAAGGTGGACCAAGAGGCGGTGATCGAATTCGTTCAGAGACATATCGTGTATAGGTTTGGGATCCCAGAGACCATTACGACGGATCAAGGGTCAGTATTCGTGGGACAAAAGATGTAGGAATTTGCCAGTGAGACAGGTTTCAGACTGGTTACCTCTGCATGCTACTATGCACAAGAAAATGGACAAGTAGAAGCCACCAACAAAGTAATGACAAGTCTGATTAAGAAGCACGTTGGTAAAAAGCCAAAGAATTGGCATAAGACTTTGGACCAAATTCTATGGGCATGTCGAACGTCCTCTAAAGAGGCGACGAATTCGACGCCATTTGGACTAACGTTTGGTCACGACGCCATATTACCGGGGGAGAAATGCTTACAGTCTGTTAGAGTCTAGCGTCAGAATGATCTTCAGTCAGAGCAATACTGGAACATGATGTTCAACGAGTTGGCTGATTTAGACAAAGAAAGGTTGGTTGCGGTCGAAATGCTGATCCGACAAAAGGAACCCGTAGCCAAGGTCTACAATAGAAAAATAAAGGGAAAAACCTTTGGTGATAATGATTACATGTGGAAAGTAATTTTGCCTATGGATCGTCGAGATCGAACCCTAGGTAAGTGATCACCAAACTGGGAAGGACCATTTCGAGTTACTCAGACATACAGTAACAATGCGTATGAAATTGAATAACTTGGTGGGGATCAAAGGGTCTTAAGAGTAAATGGAAAGTATTTGAAGAAATATAAACCTATGCTACAGGAAATATGGATCCAAACATAAGTTTCATTGATTTTTGAGAAAGTGTCTCAGGAGGACATTACAAGTATGGTCGACAGACCTATAAAAAGTTGAAGAAAAATTTAAATGGGGAACCTGGATTTGAAATCCTCAAACACGGACATCTCACGCTTAATCCTATTATCCAGAGAGATTTTCTTCCCGTGTAGATACTTAATGTCGACTTCAATTTTGAGGGCTCTCTCCCCATGAGATACCCCCCTCATGACCTCGCTGTCGATTGCCTCCTGCTCAGGGATCCCTTCAACCGTCTCCAAAGAAGCCTTCTGCGCTTCCACTTCGGCAATCTTTTTGTGAAGCTCCCCGATTTGGGCTTGGTAATTAGAGATTTGCTGATCGAAGACTTCCCGCTGACAGAGACACTCTTCCTTCTTGTGTTCAAACTCATCAAGCTCCCGTTCATAAGCCTCACTGTAATCCCATTCGATCTTCACCTATTGAGTTTCATGTTTATTTGGAAGTCAGCATTTTGGCATAGGTTCAAGTCCTTGGTGAATTGAGTAAAGAAAGCCTCGAACTCGACAAAATACTTCACCATTGAGTCTAGAAGGTCGCGAAGGGCCAGAGAGTCAAGAAATTTGAAGATATCACAAGCGACCTCCCCATGTTTTCTAAGAGCATCCAAAAATCCATTGTCGCGGAGTGAAGCCTTCAGATGCTGAAGGATGAAAACAACCTTGGCATGAAGCTCTAAGGAATCATCGACAACAGTTGATGAAGGTGGCGCACCAGTCGACAACCGACGAATTTGTTGCAGTTTTCTTAAGGCCTCTACAAGTTTCCGGTGTTTGATTAACCTTATGTCATCGGGAGTCGGAAGGTTGGTCAGTGCATTTTTGTTTGCCACATTCGCGTTTGGAGGTGGCAGAGAGGTAAGAGGTTGAGAGGTTGCAGGAGAATCATGTTAAAACTTAGCTTGTTGTTGTGGGCTTAAGGCATTATCAGTGGGGATGTTCGGTCGAATCTCTGACTTCGGTCTCGACCTCAATCAGGGAGCCCACTTGTCCCTGAAAAGATACAAGTGTTTGATCACAAAGCAAAAAGAAACCCATGTATGGGGAGAGAAGTATGAGCAAGTACCTGGAGATCGACAGGAGGCGAAGCAGTAGGAGTCCTTTATGAATCCCGAGGGGTGAGAACCTCTTCGACGTCTTTTTGGATTGTCGGGGAAGCCCTAGGATCCACCTTGGTCGAAGTTTTTTGGGCCGGAGCCTTCTTCCTCCGCATAGGAGTAGGTGGAGTCTTGGGTGGAGCTTTCAACAAAGAGAAAATGTGAGAGAAAATGTCTACCGTAGGCGCCTCTTCGGACACCTGAATTTGGAGACATATAAAGAAGTGGTTAAAAAAGTCTTAGCAGTAAGCTGGTTCACAAGAAGGATGGGTCATACCTGTGGAGGAGGGGTCGAAGGCACCCGTTGCTTTTTTAGAGGTTTCGCCAGAGGCGGTTCAACAACCCTCTTTCGACCCTAATAACAAAAAACCGTCAGATTGGAAGAACACCAAATAAAAAAAATTAAGTCAGTGTACAAGTACCTTTTAAGGGGATTTTTCGATAGCATGCTTTTGGATTTTTGGGTCGGGAGCATTGACGGATGGAGGCGGAGGTTGTATGTCGCCAGCGAGGGTGGAGAGCGCACCGACCATGTTCTGAAGGAACTGGTCGCTGGTAATGCGATTATAGTAAGAGTTCCACCAGTCATCAAACTCAGTGGTGGTTAGGAAAGACTGTTGAAATTGAAAACTGGAAGTTCATAGCGGTTGTTGGATCGACAAAAACGAAGACAGGCCCTGTGGTCATCTACTGATAATGATCGACCAGACTAAACGATGTCGGCATCGTGAGATACCAGGGACCTTGGGACCATCTGGCTTAGGCCAAGTTGATGAGCCACAAGATTCGGTTGATGGCTCATGAAGCCGAATCCTTTCGACCCTGGTTCAATCCTATAGGACAACAAGTTTAAAGTCAGAAAAGCCCTCCATATAGCGTTCGACTGTGCGGCATTTTGAGAGGAGCTACCGGGAAAAGGATCCTTGAACCATTTAGGGCCAAAATTCCTGTCAGCAAAGGGCGCCATACTTGGAGCGAACTTGTCCGCTTCAATGAACATATTCATATATTTCATGAATATGCTCATGTTTGGAGTTTTCTGATAGGTTGTCAGAGCCAATCTGGCCCCTTCGATGGGCCGGTCCTTGTTCAGTCGCATAAGACGATCCGATGTGGTGTATCCCAGCTGGTACTCGAAGGTAGCGTTTAACCAATGTTGTAGGAGCATCAGGGGACCTGACAAGTTCAGGGATTTGGGGGTGTTGGCGAGGAGTTTCATCTTCAGGGTTGGCAGCCCCAAGGTCTGGTACAGAGATGCCAGCAGAAGTTTGCCCAGTGATATTTTTCGACCCTCATGTATCTGGATCGCCAGGGCAACGTAACTCTTGGCTATCTGCAGGGATCCAGGACAGAAGACGTAATAGGAGAGCCACAGGATGAGGAAAGCTATGTGCTCTTTGTCAGACACTTCGACGATGTTTTTGTTGTTATGGTCTTCGATATAACTCTGGAGGCTGGCCCAACCAAATGTGAAGGTGTTCTCGGTCGAAAGAGTTGGGTCGAGAGTCTCTCCCAAGGGTGAGAGGCCGGTAATTGCCGCCACGTTGAAGAGAGTGGGTGTTAGCATCCCACATGGTAGCTGGAAGGTGTTGGTCGAACCCTGCCAAAAGTAAAGGGACACCAACAACATGCAAGGGTTAACACGATGAGCGTACCTCGAGACCTGAATAAGGTTGAAAATCCCAGCACTCCTCCATTGGTCTTGAGGTTTGTGATGGACCTTGTTAAGCCAAGCCAAGTACTCCTTGTTGCCAGGAGTGGGCATGAAGCAAAAAACTCTAGCTTTTGCCTCCATGAATCTAACATCAAGGGCGACAGATCTGTCGAAGGCGGGAGGCATAGCAGGTTTATACCCAGGAAAGAAGGGTGTGACCTTTGTTGGGGAAAATTTAGCATCAACAAGGTTACCGTGGAAAGCCAACATTTTTTTGTCCACCATAAACGGGACCACCAACTGGTTTCGCCAGTTCTTGAGAGTTCCTTCATCAGATGATGAAGGTTGAGGAATACTTTTCATCCCTTATTTAACAGTAAGCTTGAAGCCAATAGGGTTGTGGCCAGTACCATAAGAGACAGATTCTTTCGCGAGAGTTGAGGAGGCCATTGGTGAAATGAAGCAGAGTTTTGAGGTTTTCGGAAATACTGTGTGAGAAAGCGCAATGCAGAAGTATGCTTAGGGTTTAAAGCAAGAGGATACACAAATATGGAAGCAGAAGAATGTGTAAAGAAGGAGAAGATTCTATTTATAAGCCAAGTGAGTTGAACAATCGAGTAGTAATTGAGTGAGAAGTGGCTGGCTAAGGGGTAATCAGAAGAGTTAGTGGGTTTCGGTTGTGATCCCACGACCTAGGGATGTCTGCTAATGATGGTTGAGTGTCTTGGAAATTGCACGGCCGAAAAAAGTCATCTTTACGTATTAAGTCACGAGTACTGACCAGACAGCTAACCGAAATATGGAACGCCAAAAGACCAGCTTCTCAATCGATTCACTCACGTCGAAGCCAACCTTTTTAGGGGGAAATTTGTTAGATGGAAAATTTTGGCTAAGGGAAAATCCAATTTCGACCCGGGGTTCTGTCGGAAGCTCCTCGACAGAAAGGTGGACGAGGCTGCCGATCGACACATACAAAGCTTGGGTCGAAGTCGAAAGGTTCTAAGTGAAAAATGGGAACGTGGGCACGTAAAGAGGTCATGGGTAGTTATGCGCAAAAATGAGGAAAGTGGACCGACACGTGGCACCTCAAAGAGGGCTTTGGAACCTCCCGACGGTTATTTTGAACTAGTATTTAAGACAATGTTAGGTGAGAATTCAAAGGTGGCATATTGAATATTTGCAGTAGGGGTAAAACTTGAAATACCAAAGTGTTTACGAGAAAAAAGTTACTCTCTCCACAAACAATGTATTTTGCCTCCATTTTATAATTACAAGTCATTTAATCTTCGCAAAGTTTATCTTTTGTCTTGTCTCACTTTATCGTTTATCATCTTTCTTTCAATACTTTATCGTTTCTACTTGTCATTTTACCTTTATTATTTCCTTGACTTGTCAAGAGTCTCGTTTTCAACCAGTTAGAAACATTGTTTACCAAATAGCCATACACCCAAAATACTATGTCCGGGACTCCTTAGTCGATCCTGCAAGTAAACCTCATATAGGAAGGCTAGAGATTGTTGCGCAAAACAACAATCACAAAATGTCTTTTTTTTTTAAATAAATAAAAAACTATAATTATTGTTTTAAGTTTTAATATATACTAAAATTAATAGTAAAAATTTTAAATATAAATAAATACAAAATAAATAATAATTTGTTTTTTGTTTTTTAAATATAAAATAATAATAAATTTTTTAAATAATAAATTTATAATATACTAAAATGAATAATTAATATCATACAAAAATTAAAAATTAAAATTAAAAATTTAAATAAAATAAATCATATGGATCATCGGGATCGGGAAACTTGTCAAGATTAAGATTATCGTCATCCTCGTCATCCATCTGTTCTTGACCACCAACTCCTTCATTTCCACCAAACGCTTGATTATCGCTCCCGTGTGATTGCATAAATTTCCGCATCATCTTCTCCATATCAGCTTGCCTCTTTGTCATTGCCTCTATTTGAAGTTATTGCGCCTTCATTTGGGCCTTTAGCGCCGCCTCACGTTGCGCCAACTCGCTTCTCGCCTCTATTAGTGCCAATTGTATTACTGTTTCTAGCATTTCAGGTGTCAATTATGTTGGATGTGATGTTCTTTCCCCATCTCTAACTCTTTGAAATAAAGTTCCATGCCCTTTTCTCAAGCTGCTGAACAAAGATCCAACACAAAAAAAAACACCCATTAGGTTTGTTTCTGCCATATACTAAACCCAAATATTAAAATCGACACGTGGATTAAGCAGCTCAGAACCTCTTGGAGTATATTGAGGATTTTTAACCAAAAATTATGTGAGCAATGTCTGTGACCAGAGGTTGCTTGTACGTGAGCATGTATGTGACTGAAAGTTGCTTGTACATCGGTGCAATAAAACTAGGAGGTGTTAAATTCCCTAAAAAGAATCACACTATAAATTTCAAGGTAATAAGTTTAATATTCATATTGTAAAGAAAAATAAACAATTGGGGTATACTTACTCAAGATTGGTTTAACTTCAACGCAATTAATCAAGAAATGAACATGTGATAAACATGTGCAGATTGCATTTCTTTTTAGGTCAGTCAATGCACACCCTTCTTTCTAGAGAGACGACCTGGAAGCCCGAAGACTGATAAGGTAAATTGACTTCTTTCGTTAACATTTACGGGATTCCTTATGATTCTTGGAGTTAACATCAAGTGTTTGAAATAGTTACTACAAAAATGTGATATTTCTCGATGCAAGTAATGTGCACATATTGATCCTTCAACTTTAGGTTTATTTTTTGCCGATCGCTTTGAATCACCCATGAACCTTTCAAACAGATACATCCACCTATATTGAACATGACCGCCAAGATAAGCTTTATAGGCAAGATGCACATGTAGATGTTCCATAGAGTCTAAAAAACCAGGTGGAAATACTTGTTCCAACTTATAGAGATGACTGGAATATTTCGGTCCAACTTAATGATGTCATCCACTCTTAAAGTTGATGCAAAAATATCTCTAAAAATTGACTAATTTCAGTTAGTGGATTAAGCACATGATTGAGTAGTGAACCAAACTCAATTGGAAGTAATCGTTCCATAAAAACATGGCAATCATGACTTTTCATACCATGCAACTTCCCAGTGTTAGCGTCGTCACACCTTGCTAAATTTGAAGCATAACCATCTGTCATTCTCAATTCTTTTAACCATCGACAAACCACTTTATCTTTTTGGGAAGTTAGATTGTAATTAGCCTTGGATTTTAATAATTTTCCATTCGTTTGAGGCTTTAACTCCAACTATTTTTCGATTACAACAAATTTACATGTCTTGTCTAGCCTTCTCATTGTCTTTTGTTTTGTCTTTAACATCCATCATTGTGTTAAATACATTATCAAAAAAATTCTTCTCAATATGCATAACATCAAGATTATGGCGCAACAAATTAGCTTTCCAATATAGGAGGTCCCAAAATATACTTCTCTTTGTCCAATTATGTGTGATCCCATATCCTTGAATTCTACGTGCTTTACCAATATTTGTGAATTTTGGAAGTTCATAAACTTGCTCCCATACTTCACCTGGTGACAATCGAGGCAGAGGAAAATCTGTTACTCGTTCTTCTTTTTTGAAATCAATCTTGTTTCTTCTATAAGGATGATTTCTTGGTAGGAATTTGCGGTGACAGTCAAACCACAAACGTTTGCCCCCATTTTTCAACGTAAAAGCCTTGATGTTTCCCATGCAATGTGTGTCGCTCCCCAGGATTTCCTGAATCCAGGTACAAACGCGAAGAAGAGTGGCGAGAAACAAAAAGGGTAGAGTTGCCAGCTATGTACTTTTATCCCAAGAGGAGGGAAAGGTAGTACTGCATAACCTAGAGGGAACGGATAAAACGAAGTCTCGAACCAAAGAAACCGAGTAAGGGGGCCGGTTACATGAAGGGAAGGTTATCGCACCCCTTCACGTTTGTGGTACTCCACAGGATCCACGATTGCTATTTATGTCTAAAGTGTGTACAAATTCCTACATGCAATGCGAAAGAGAGAAAATCAAAGTAGGGAAAATAAAGAGTTATTGCTTGCACAGGCCCTACCCTGCTGCATACGTATCTCAAGAAGGATTGAGAATCAGAGCACCGTAGCTCGGCTAACCTGTTTCTATTTGTTTTTGTGTTTTTTAGGTGAACGACGTTACTACGCAATCTACCGGATGCTCGACCTTGGGAGACTTACTCACCTGTAGTAGAAGGAGTTAACGTGTCCTTAAGAGAAAATAAAGTTTGTTTGTGTTTTAGGAATGCTCATGCAAGAAAGGAAGTCCTAGACGAAGGAACCGTGCTACCTTAATTGACATGCAAACGAGAGACTATACGAAGTCTATTAATCCTATGGGGATACAATAAGCAAGTCTCAAAAGGAGAATAACAAAAACTGGAAACAGAATGCCAATCAATGGACTTACATCCAACTCCACACCACAAACGGGAAACAGAAAGCCAATCAATGGACTTACATCTAACTCCTCGAACAAATAGGAAACAGAAAGCCAATCAATGGACTTACATCTAACTCCTCAAATAATGAACAAGCAACAAATGCAAATACACAGAATGCAATCATCACACTCTATATGCAAACAAGAGGCTCAGACAAACGGTTGAGCTTTAGTCAAGAGGGGTCATATCAACCTCGACAAACAAGCCAAAACTGTAGGGGTGTTCTGAAGCTCTTAACCACTAACATTGAGAGTTAGGGTGAAGCTGATGAAAGATGGAAATGATGATTAGACCTCATGCTCTTAACCCTGGCCTGGGTGAGCTTGAATCAAAGAAGGTGTGGGGATCCAGAATGAGGGACCCTATTCCACCTGACTGACTCTATACAAAGATTTTGGGTTATGTTCAAGAGCATCAGCACGTAGTGCGAGCATAATGAACGACTCAACGGTTAACAGGGGATTGATTGCTAATCCCTTCTATCTGTCAATTACCTCTTCACTTAGGAGGACTTAACAAGTAACATGCCTCAACAAGGAGGTCTTTAGCACAAATGTAAACAATCACAATCATTGCCTCTTAAGGAGGACTTCAGCCAAATGCTTGCCAAAAAGACGACAGGACTTCCAGACTACATGGAGTGAGAGAGTGGTTACGTAGGTGGTATATCAACCACAACCAAAGCAAAGCTCAAGCAAGAGCTAAAAGCGACTAATGTACCTGTACAAAAGCCAAACAGTCAATATCATATTCAGACAAATCAAACAGTCAACAACAGTGGGACATTTCCAATATGTACACAATGCAAGTCACAAATGCAAGCACTCAAGTGAGTTCATCACATCAATGGACCTACAACACAACAAGAGTTAGTGATCAAAGCAACTTGTATCTCAAGTAATGAGTAAACCAACCATTAGTACCAAATACCTGAAACACAAACACAATTGGTGAGTACAAACCACTAGTGCAAAGACTAGGGTCAAAGGCAAGTCAAATGACCAAAGCAGAAGTCAATATTTCACATGAAGCACATTTAATCAAACAAGAAGAAGGCCTCAAAAAGTCCAAAGTCAAATCATTAAGCAAAGCCATCAAATGAACAAGATAAGGCAAAGGCAAACAATGTGGTCAAAATTGGACATTAAAGATAGAAAATCCACATTAAAACAGAAATGTACCCAATGATCATGAAATTTTTTATGTATACACAACATGTTATGAACAAGCATCATTCCAAAAATGAAATCCAGAAGAGCTAATATAACATGTAAATGAAAATGCACAAACGCAATATCCAATATGTGACACAAATTGTCACACCAAATGTTCATGTGTCCAAAACAGTGATGAAAAATGATAAAAATCTCAAACCAAAGCCAAAAAATCATGTCACATGTTATGATCAGGCATGTCAAATTTCAAAGCAATTGGATTAAACATGAGCATTTTACAAAGCATATAGCACAACATGTCAATTTGGCATCATGTTCAATCACACAATCACAATTTACAATCCAGCATCAAACAATTCATGTAATTAACATCAAAAAAATAATAGACACCACAACAAGAATGTGAAAAAAAGTTTGGATTAATTTGGACAATCCTACTATTTTTAATGATTTTTGGAAGTTAAGGAAATAATGTGAAACAAAATGGAATAATGTGGAAAATTGTGAAAATGAAATAAATTGGAAACAACATGGCCAAGAATTGAACTCAGGTTCATGTGGTCACAAAAGAGGCGCTCAAAAATAAAATCACAAACATGCATTGTGCCAGAATCGAACACAGGCCAGGCAGGGCTCAAGCTCTCAAAAAATAAAATCAATTAAACAACCATTGGCCAGAATCGAACGCAGGTTAAGGAGGTTGCAAGCGCATTTACAATGAAACGTTGCGGTTGGATAAGTGAAGGAAAATCAAATGGATTTTCAAAACATCCACGCCAGGGAATCGAACTGAAGTCGATGAGGTTGCAAGCGCGTACTGTGCCAAGCCCTAGCATCTGAACCAGACGGCCAGAATAGTAATTCCGGTCGTCTTCTTCGGCCAATTCACGACGACATTCATCCAAAAATTTCCAGAAACGCGTGAAAAGCATATGGTTCGAAAGCTTGTTCAACGAGGAGCACGAATCTAACAATTATAAGTTCTAATTGTCCATGGATTGGCCGGATCGAACGAAAACATTTTGATCAACAAAACTTTAAATCATCACATCTCACTCAATACCTAACCATTTCAAATCCTACTTATATCAGGATCATCAGCAGTGAAAACTCTACAAGATCATGTGCATAAAAAGGCAAAACATGAGATTCGAATTCCAACCTTTTTGAAGAGCAATGTGTTGATTTCGTGGATTCAAGCTTCCTCCAGCTCCAGATCTCCTTCCTCAACCTTGTTATGAAGTCTGATGCACAAAATGACACTTGAAAAGGCTTGGATCTTGCTTAATTTGAAGCTTCCATGTTCATCTTCAAGCTTTGTGTATGCACGAATCTGCACCAAATTCTCCAATCCAATGCTTGATTCCTACTCAATAAGGCTTGGTAAACAAGATTATGCAAGAATTTTGATAGCTTGTGTGAAGAAATTTGAAGTTTGAGATGAGAGAATTTTTGGAGGGAAATGAGATTTTTGAGATCTAGAATTGTTATCTTCCAAAAACAGTTAGGATTAGGCTTTTATATCACATGTTAATGATGTTGTAATCATAATTAAGCAATGGCTAATGAAATATTAATGAGAAATGAGGTGTATGACCAAAAATGCAAATGTGAGGTGGCATGAGCAATGTGCTCGTGAACAGTGCCATGCAAGCTTCATAATCACTCAAAATCATCCAATGGACAACATGGAATTGGAATTAGACTCATGTGATCAACCAAATTTGAATTATGCATTTTCCCTCCAAAATGTACATGCATGGACACTTGATCATGTAAGCTTCTTTCATGCAAGGCAACGATGGATTTGGAATCTCTTGGTCATGACAAGCATTTTGCAAAAAGAGTGGCTCAATTTGGAGTTTTGGATCAAAAGTTATGGCACTTTGAACTTCCAAGCATACTTTGCAATCATTTGTTCATAACTCCTCAACCATTGATCAGATGCTCATGATCTTGGACTTTTTGAAAATGGGAGAGAAAGATCTTCAACTTTCATGTTCACCAAAAATTCATTTGAAGCTTCTTTGATGTTGGAAAGTCATGTTGAATGTGGTCTAAAACCTTGCCATTTTTGGAAAATTGAAATTACAGGTCACTTTCCATTTTTGGAAACTTTTGATTTGACTTCAAAATCTTCAAGATAGATGTTTAACATGATGAATAGGCCTTGTATGAACATGAATGAGATGCTTCCACTCACTTCCCCAACTCAAAGCCCTCAGTTGACTGCACAGTTGACTTGTATGGGCCTCAGATGACCTGAAAATGCACTGATGAATTTGGGCCCCTACCACTTGGTAAAGTTGCTTCAAAATGAACCTTGGCTCATATAAGCTCTATATAATGATCATGTGGCCTTCATCTCAAGGAAAAACTTGCTTTTCTGCACAAAGGATCCTCTTGATGCCAATTCTGACTGCCAAATGCAATGCAATATGGAATGATAAATGACCTAAAAAAATGAATGAATGAATGGGTGAGGGCAAATTTGAGGTGTTACAGCTGCCCATTTTCAATCAACTGAGAACCTGAACGGATGAAAGCAACGACTATCATACTTTCAAGGTAAACAGGGATTGAATACCAAAAGAACCGGAGAATTTGCACTATGCAGGGGATAAAGCTAAGAAAGCGAGGCCATTTACCGATGGCGGCTTCAAAGCAGGGTTTAATATCTACCGATGTCAACGAAAGCGAGGCCATTTATCGATGGCGGCTTCAAAACAGATATCACAGGAAAGCGAGGCCATTTACCGATGGCGGCTGGGGAATAAAATTGATATTTACCGATATCAAAGAAAGCGAGGCCATTTACTGATGGCGGCTTGGGAATAAAATTTGATATTTACCGATATCAAGGAAAGCGAGGCCATTTACCGATGGCGGCTTTACTGGGGAGAAACAACATGTTTACAATTGAAACAAGACCAGTCATTTACCGATGACTCTACTGAGGAATTGATATTTACCGATATCAAAGAAAACGCTTCACGACCAGACATTTACCGATGACTGGGAAGGGACCCGATGTTTACCGACATCGAACAATGATGTTTAGGAAGCGAAACAAGACCAGACATTTACCGATGACTGGGAAGAAAGGATACACGACCAGACCTTTACCGATGACTGGGAAGAAAGGATACACGACCATACATTTACCGATGACTGGGAAGAAACTCGATGTTTACCGACATCAAAAAGAAAGGACACATACGGGTGCTGACAGAATAATTTTTATTTTGTAGATCATGAGAGGTATGCCATTTACTGATGGCCAACGATTGGGATTCGACGTTTACCGACATCGAAAGATGATGTTCAGAAGTGAAACAAGACCAGACATTTACCGATGACTGGGGAAGAAACTCGATGTTTACCGACATCGAACAATGATGCTTACAGACACCAAGGAAAGAAATACACTTATGATACGAAACCATTTACTGATGGCTGATATGAAATACTCGATATTTACGGATAGTGAATCTGGTGGGGAATCTTATACGACAAAACCATTTACCGATGGTTAACATGCGACCGATGTTTACCGACATCGAAAGATGATGTTTACCGATATCAAAGAAAACAGACCTTACATGGATCAACACGACACTTACCGGTATCGCAAAGATGACATCTACATATGTCAAAACAAGGCAGACACTTGCCGGGGACTACGCTGGGGAGAATAATCAAGCTTTCCTTTCACGGACGGGTGAGGAAACAAATCTCTCTGGGGATTATCGATTCTGAATACTGCCCAGAGCAACTGCTGCAAATGTGTCATACAGATGTTGAAAAATGATATGCCTCTACTGGGGATATGATCCAATATGTTCTAACACATGTATGCATATGTTTGAGTTTTCTATGGCGTAATGCTCCACACTTAATGGAAATGCTACGCGATTTGAGAATGCGAAGGTAAATGATGATTACTATATGCAAGATGCAAAGGGAGGAAAACTCCTACTGGGAAAGCAAATGATCACTTTGCTGAGCACACGACTCTGATTCGATCTTCCAACTCTGTGGGGAGACACAACAATCCTGCTGAGGATACTTACTGATCTGACATTCTCGGAACGACAGAGAAAACAACTCAACTGGGGAGTCACTTGTTGGGAAAACAACAACCTCTCGTCCACGTTGGGGAATAGCACTGCTGCTGGGGAAAGGATAGGGGACGACCTCCACTGACCCGATCTGCTTGGGGATTTCATTGGGGAAAACTACCAACGCACACCTCTGTTGGGGGAACAACAACCTTCAGACTGGATGGGGAAATAACACTCTCAACCCTGCTAGGGGAAACATCAAACTCCAGGCCTGGCTGCTGAGGGGAACACCGATCTAGAAACTACTGAGGAGACAAGTTCTGAACTTGCTTCAAACGACCCAACTTCTCACATTACTGGACAGTGTTGAAACAACAGGACCTTCCTTTGAACAAACTGTGGCTCATCTGCTTCAGCCAGCAATCAAATACAGCATCCTGCAAAACGGCAAGACATACATGCCCCAGGGGGTCGTATGGACAAGATATACCCAAGTGTATTCAACATTCAAAATGATTTTCAAATGTTTTATCTTTCAGACGTTATTGTATAACATTCATGTTTTTAGATGCAACGTTTATCAAAAATTCGGATGTTTCTTGCAAACAAGAGAGCAATTTGACTGAATAACGACTTTTATTGATTGAAAATGGCCTATAAAGAAAAATACATCAGGAAGCAATTCCTAGGAAGAGGTAATTGCGCCAATAAAAAAGTAAATAAACTATCCTATTGGCAATGTGAACACGGCATTCCACTATTTCCCAATTCTGTTATGACTCATAGATCCTCAATTTCCCCCAAATTCCTTGCTTTCCGAGAAGAATGATTGGACCGATCATATCCTTCAAGATGGTAGATATTGAAACGCGATGAAGTACAGATAACTCAGATTGTAGTCTTCGCTTTAATCCCTCTTTTGCCTGGACCGCCTTTTCAGGTTTTCAATCCACCGGGATACCCATTTTTGCATAAGTCGCCTTTGCAGGTTTTCGACTTACCGGGTGTACATATTATTTTTATTCTTTATCCCTAACTTTTGCCCGAACCTTTTTCTTTTTCTCTTGGTTCGCCGGGATGCCCTTTTTTGCCTGGACTTTTTTTTTGTCCAGCGGGTCAATTTATGCGAAGTATTTTTTGACTACATCTGAGTTCACAGGGGACGGAAAATCCTCACCATCCATAGTTGTAAGCATCAAGGTTCCACCAGAGAAAACCTTTTTAACAACATATGGACCTTCATAATTCGGAGTCCACTTGCCCCTGTTATCTGTACCGGGAGGAAGGATCCTCTTCAAAACCAAATCACCTGTCAGATACCTTTGAGGACGTACTTTCTGATCAAAGGCCTTCTTCATCCTTCTCTGATATAGTTGCCCATGGCATACAGCTGCCAGGCGCTTCTCTTCGATAAGGCTCAACTCATTAAACCTTGTCCGAATCCATTCAGCTTCGTCTAACTTGACATCCAACAGGACTCTTAGAGAAGGAATCTCCACTTCAACAGGTAGGACTGCTTCCATACCATACACAAGGGAGTAAGGGGTTGCCCCGGTCGACGTACGTACTGAGGTACGGTACCCATGCAAAGCGAAAGGCAACATCTCATGCCAATCCTTGTACTTAACGACCATCTTCTGCACAATCTTCTTAATGTTCTTGTTTGCCGCCTCTACAACACCATTCATCTTTGGTCTGTAAGGAGAAGAATTGTGGTGTTCAATCTTAAAGTCTTTGCAAAGCTCTTTCATCATCTTGTTATTGAGATTCAAACCATTATCAGTGATGATTCTCTCAGGAACCCCATAACGACAAATAATTTCCTTCTTAATGAACCGAGCAACCACTTGTTTGGTAACGCTGGCATAGGAAGCTGCTTCTACCCACTTGGTAAAGTAATCAATCGCCACCAGGATGAAGCGATGCCCATTAGAAGCAGTAGGTTCAATCTTCCCAATCATATCGATGCCCCACATCGCGAATGGCCAAGGAGAATTCATAACATTTAGAGGGTTTGGTGGTACATGCACTTTATCTGCATAGATCTGACATTTATGGCACTTTCGAGCGTATTTGAAACAATCGGATTCCATGGTCATCCAGTAATAATCGGCTCTTAACAACTTCTTGGCCATTGCATGACCACCAGCATGGGTACCGAAAGATCCCTCGTGTACTTCCTGCATTAACATGTCTGCTTCATGTCTATCCACGCATCTGAGCAAAACCATGTCAAAGTTCCTCTTGTACAATACATCATCCTGGTTCAAAGAAAAGCTTCCAGCTAGCCTTCTCAGTGTCTTCTTGTCATTCTTTGACGCTCCTGCAGGATACTCCTGGATTTTGAGGAAATTCTTAATATCATAGAACCACGACTTCGCATCAATAACAGACTCGGCTGCAAACACATACGCAGGCCTCTCGAGTCGATTCACCGCAACGTGTGGCACATGATTATGCCAATGGACTTTAATCATGGAGGACAATGTGGCTAAGGCATCAGCCATTTGATTTTCATCTCGGGGTACATGATACAACTTCACTGTCTTGAAGAAAGTCAAGATTCTTCTGGTGTAGTCTCTATAAGGAATCAAATGCGGCTGATGAGTATTCCAGTCTCCATTGACTTGGTTAATCACTAGAGCGGAATCTCCAAAAATGTCCAGAGTTTTGATCCTTAGATCGATGGCTTCTTCAATACCCATGATACAAGCCTCGTACTCAGCTTCATTGTTGGTTACCTCAAAAGTCAATCTGGCAGAAAAAGGTATGTGTGCACCTTTAGGATTGATGAGTACTGTCCCAACACCATTTCCATTCACATTTACCGCCCCATCAAACATCAGTGTCCACTTGTCATCGGGATCCGGTCCTTCCTCGACAAGAGGCTCTTCACAATCTTTCATATTTAAGTACATGATGTCCTCATCGGGGAATTCAAACATCATCGGCTGATAGTCATCAATTGGTTGCTCGGCAAGATAATCAGACAGATTACTACCCTTGATGGCCATTTGCAACGTGTACTGGATATCATACTATGTTAAAATCATCTGCCAACGAGCCACTCGTCCGGTGAGAGCCGGCTTTTCAAAGATGTACTTTACTGGGTCCATCTTAGAAATCAACAAGGTAGTATGGTTCAACATATACTGTCTTAGTCGGCGAGCAGCCCATGCCAAAGCGCAGCAAGTTTTCTTGAGCAGTGAATATCTTGTTTCAACCAGTCGGTAAACTTTTTGCTAAGGTAGTATATTGCATGCTCTTTTCGACCAGACTCGTCATGCTGTCCCAATACACACCCCATAGAATTCTCTGTTACGGAAAGGTACATTACCAGAGGCCTCCCAGGAACTGGAGGTATAAGAATTGGAGGTTTCTGCAAATATTCTTTTATCTTATCAAAAGCTTTTTGACAGTCATTGTTCCACCTGATTGCTTGATCTTTTCTTAGCAATTTGAATATCGGTTCGCACGTAGCTGTTAGGTGAGATACGAACCGTGCAATGTAGTTCAATATCCCTAAAAACCCACGAACCTGTTTTTCCGTTCTTGGTTCAGGCATTTCTTGAATAGCTTTTACTTTCGCTGGATCAACCTCAATCCCTTTCTCACTGACAATGAAGCCTAACAGCTTTCCAGATCTCACTCCAAACGTACACTTGTTTGGATTCAGCCTCAGTTTGAACTTTCTCAGCCTTTCAAACAACTTCTGCAAGTTTACCAAGTGCCCCTCTTCTGTCTGAGATTTCGCGATCATATCATCCACGTACACTTCAGTTTCTTTGTGCATCATGTCATGAAAGAGAGTCGTCATAGCCCTCTGGTAAGTAGCACCGGCGTTCTTCAACCCAAACGGCATCACCTTATAACAGAACGTGCCCCAAGGTGTAATGAATGTCGTCTTCTCCATGTCTTCTGGCGCCATCTTGATCTGATTATAGCTAGCGAAACCATCCATGAAAGAGAAAACCGAGGATTGAGCAGTGTTATCAACCAATACATCAATGTGAGGTAATGGGAAGTCATCTTTCGGATTGGCTCTATTTAAATCTCGGTAATCGACACACATCCTGACTTTACCATCCTTCTTTGGCACGGGTACGATGTTGGCCACCCAAGGGGGATAATTGGTAACCGCCAGAAAACCCGCATCCAACTATTTCTGAACTTCCTCTTTGATCTTGACAGCCATGTCAGGACTAGTTATGCGAAGCTTCTGCTTTACCGAGGGACAATCTTCTCTGAGAGGTAGCCTATGCACCACAATATCTGTATCCAAACCAGGCATATCTTGATACGACCATGCAAATATCTCCACATACTCTCGCAGCATTTCGATCAGCCCTCTCTTGACTTTTTCCTCTAATGCAGCCCCTATCTTGATCTCTTTCCTGGCGTCCTCAGTACCAAGGTTAATGACTTCCAACTCTTCCTGATGAGGTTGGATGACTCTTTCCTCCTGTTTCAATAGTCTGACCAATTCTTTGGGGAGTTCACCATCTTCTTCACTCTCCTCTTCGGCTTGGTAAATGAGATTATCGAAATCATACTGAGCCATAACAGAACTGTTTTTAATGGAATCCGCAAGATCAATTCTGCACGAATGATGTTCAATGCTTTATTTTAGAAAAGAGTTCAAGAAAGTCACAAAAACAAAAAAATATTGCCATTTTTATTGTTTTGAAAGTGAAAGTAAAAACAGAAAGACAGTGAGCACAAATTTGATTGCAAAACATCCTTTATTAATGATAATCATTGAAAATTCCAACATGATGTGGCCCTACAGTGAACCACTATGCCCCGGGCAGAGCGTAGGTTTTTTGTGCAAAAATGAAAAACAAAAGAAAATTACTCTGTCTGAAGAGTAACTTGGACTATTTCTTCGGCAGTTCAATTGTTGACCTTCTCCCCTGGAGCACACGGGCGCACCCAATTGTCCAGATCACAATCACTATCGCCGTCTTCATCGCCTATTGCAAAGACATCACCATGATTCATCAATCTAGCGCTGGTGAAGGTACACGGCCCTTTCTAAATCTGAACGCTCTGCTCTGCTGACTGAAGAGGCTGATAACCAATGCCAAAATTGTCTTCCTTCACGGGCATATCAATCATCTTGCCCCAGCCTTCCGCGTTTCCAGAATTAATAATCTCCAGAGCTTGTTTATATGACGCAATTGAGGCACCTGGCTTCTTCTTCTCAACAAAAGTCACCTTCTCAATATCGACAGTCTCAAAAGCTTGGCACAGAGTTTCATGAATTTCGCCATCCATCTCCACATATTTGAAAGAGGATAGATGACTCACAAGAATGTCCTCTTCGCCACACACGGTTACAACCTGACCGTTCCACACATACTTCAGCTTTTGATGGAGAGTTGAAGAAACTGCCCCGGGCCCATGTATCCAGGGACGCCCCAACAGACAACTATATGCTGGTTGAATATCCATCACATAGAAGACAATATCAAACACTTCTGGGCCGATCTTTACAGGCAACGTGAATTCACCGAAAACAGATCGCTTGGATCCATCGAAAGCACGGACGACAAGATAACTTGGTGTGAGAACAACCCCTTCAACATCAAGTTTGCTCAGAACCTTCTTGGGTAACACATTCAAAGAGGAACCAGTATCAACCAACACATGCGACAAAACCGCGCCTTTGCACTCCATCGTGATATGCAGGGCTCTATTATGATTGCGACCCTCAGGTGTCAAATATGAATCTGTAAACCCCAAACCATGTCTCGTGTTAACATTTGCAATAACACCTTCGAGCTGGTTAATCGAAATCTCTTGAGGCACATAAGCCATATTCAACATTTTCAACAAGGCGTTACGGTGTGCCTCGGAACACATTAACAGGGAGAGAATAGAGATTTTCGACGACGTCTGGTTCAACTGATCCACAATCTTATAATCACTTTTCTTGACGATTTTCATGAATTCCTCCACATCCTTCTCAAAAGAACCCTCGGGCACCTCCTTCCGCACTAGTTCTTCTTCAGCCACAATTTGTTTCCCTTTTGCTTTAGCAAGAGCCTCAACATTGTTATCCCTTGGAATCTGTGGTGCAAATAAACAACCACTTCTTGTAAACCCTCCGGGTCCTCCCACATTATCCACAGTTGAACCAACTGTTACGGGAGTCTTATCTGACAAATCAATCGTTACTGGAGCCTGATTTACCGGTCTGGTCTGATTCCCTGATCTTCTATTACTGCGGAAAGCATTGTCATATTGCCACGGGATTGCCCTACCATTCTCAAACAGTCTTCCACCAGAAGCAACAATGGTGGTAGGAGCGCTGATAGTCACTGGAGCAGATATGGTCACAGGAGTACCAATAGTCACGGGCGCATTAACTGTTCTCGGAGCACGTACAAGACCTTCTGACGGTTTAAAGTAAATGACAACCGTTGATACCTCTCCACGATCTTTCACTACCCGACCAAACTGTAAGCAACCTTCATCCATCAATCCCTGGATACCTCTTCTCAACTTCCCACAGCCGTTCTCATGATTGTCACAATTTGAACAAGTCTCATCACAGCCCGGGAACACTCCCCCCTTAAGCAGACGCTCTTTCACCACAAACAACGAAGTCTGGACCTCGTCAACATCGACTACCAAGTCCAAAGCTTCCTCATCTTCCACACTGTTCACTCTAGGCCCACCATGCTAAGGCATAGGATTATTCACTACATTCGGAACAGGAGCAAAGTTAATCGCTTTGGCATCAATCAAATCCTGAACCTTATGGTGAAAAGCCCGACAATTCTCAATGTGATGCCCCGGTGCACCGGAATGAAAATCACAACGGACGTTAGCATCATACCCAGCCGGTATCTTCGTTAACGGAGACATAGTGTGAAGCTCAACAAACTTCAACCTGAGCAGTTCAGGAAGCAACTCAGCATAGGTCATTGGTAACGGATCAAAGCGAAGATCTGGCATTCTCTGTCTGGGCTGAAATTGGCGTTGTTGTTGTTGTTGTGGCTGTCCTCTTTGTTGTTGTTGTTGTTGTTGTGGTGCTGGAATAGTCACGGCAGCAACCTGACGATACTGTTGTCCTCTGTTCATATTTCTCCGATGGTGTACAACATTTTTTTCACCCTCTCTCCTTCTGGGTGCCCCCGAAAATGGCTTCTTAGCACTTGAAGAGCTTGAAGAGCCAGGATCTTGGATCTTTCCTGCTTTGATAAGACTTTCGGTCCTCTCTCCGCAGATCACAACATCTGAAAAGCTACCAAACGGGCAACTTCCCATACGGTCCATGAACACACCCTGCAGGGTCCCAATGAACATGTCAGTCAACTCTCTCTCCAACATCGGAGGTTGCACTCTTGCATCTAATTCACGCCACCTCTGGACGTGCTCCTTGAAGCTCTCACCAGTCTTCTGAAACAAACTCTGCAGCTGAGTTCTGCTCGGAGCCATGTCTATGTTGTGCTTGTATTGCCTCAGAAAGGCTTCACCCAAATCTCTCCAGCTTCTGACAGATTCTCTCCTCAAGTCCATGTACCAGTCCAAAGACGCTCCAGACAAGCTGTCTTGGAAAAGTACATCCACATTTTTTCATCATCAGTGTATGCGGATATCTTCCTGTAGTAAGCCTGCACATGAGTTCGAGGACAACAAGTGCCATTGTATTTGTCAAAAGATGGCGCTTTGAATTTGTAAGGGATCCTCAATCCATCAACTAGACCCATATTGGTAACATCAAAGCCCAAAGAATTCTGGCATTCCATGGCACGGATCTTTTCAGCAAGGGCATCAACCTTTTTGTCCCTCTCTTCCGTCCTTCCTACTTCATCATCATCACTGAGGATAGTGAACATATCTTCCTGTCTGTCAACCAAATGAGCAGGATGGCGGGCTGGAGCACGGGCCACTCGAGCATTAGCAGTCTCTGCAGTGATGGGTTGTCCATTGATTCTGATACCCCTCAATTCATCACCCACAGCATAGTTATTGATAGGAATGGTGGCAGCAACGGTGTCATTAACAGGGGCTACTTCTGGCGAATTCCGACTGACAGGTGGAATCACGACTTCTTGTCTCTGGGCCAAGGCTCGAAGTTCCTCTTGCCCTTGCACGACCCCTTGCATCATATTCATGAATTGGGCCATGTTGGCCCTCATCTCTACTAACTCTGCTTGAACCTGATCCATATTCCTCTGTTGATTCAGCCTTGTCGCGTAACGGTGCGGACGGTGCTCAGCAATCCTGCCTAGGTCAGGAACCAGAGTGAGAAATCTTCTTCAAGAATGTCTGTAACAATGCAAGAATGATATGTGTATGATGTGTATGATGTGTATGATGTGTATGCTATGTTTTATCATTTCTCAGGCATTCAAGAGTCTTGTCCACCTTTGAAAAATGGCAACCTGCACTCGTAGGAGGAACACAAACAACAAAGAAGCAACATACACGGGACTGCAAGCAAAATTGAAACACCAATAATTTTCATCCATAGACATAAGAAATAGAGTTCATACAAACATAGTTCGAGCAAAGATTCAGTTCATCAGAGTAGCACAAGAAATCCCATCCAACAATCCTGGAGGTGATTCTCAAAGTAAACAACAAGACAAACTAAGAAAGTCGTCCTTCAGGAATGAGAGTCTTCAAGTACTGGCACTGATCCATCAACCGGTCACATTTTGAACACTCGGGTAAAGGGGTGAGCTTCTCTTTCAGTTGAACCCTGAGTTCAACAACTTCTTCTTGGAAATGAGATGCACGGATGTCACTTCCTCGGAGCTGGCTCTCTGCAGCATGCCTCAGGCCTACTTCTTTCTTCAACTGAGTATCTTTGTCCTTAAGCTGCCTTTCCAAGTCTCGTATCTTCCTTTGGTAATTGGCTTCCACTTTTTGTAGTCTCAAGCGTTCACGACGTTCTTCTTCCAACATTGTTTCTATCTCGTCATAGGACCTCTTTTTACTTCTCGATCTACTAGCACTTTCACCTTGCACTCCTTTGAGTTTGTGAGCCAAATTCAACTTATCAGCTTTGGCTTTGTAAAGCTCCATTTGGATCCCTTGTTCATTTTCTTTCAACCGGCGATTCTCCATTAAGGCTTGTTTGTAATGCTCAGCAGACACATTCTCAGAAAGGATCAAAGGCGGTTGCTCCTGCAATGGTTTCATCCGATCATATGGTAGCAACAAAGTTCCAACTCTTTCCTTGACCCACTCAACGTAAGCAGGCATAGCAATTGCAAACTTCCTCCCTAAAACAGATCCATCCTTTATACCAATATTCTCCCAAGCCTTTCCCACTTGCTCCAATCTGGCTGGATCACTTCATTTCTCAAAGTACACACTTTCAGCTATCTCGACATCTTGCGGTCTTCCATTCATGACAAAACCCAACTGACGGAGAGAAAGAACCGGGTTGTAGTTGATGCAACCCCTAGTTCCTATGAGTGGAACATTGCGAAACTCTCCACAACTCATAATGACGTTGCGCACGTTAATCCTATAAGCTTGCCACTTGATATCATAAGATGTGAGCGACATGATCCTCTGAGTCCATTTGTAAGTGCTCTGAGTATCCACAAACGGTCCACTGGTTGGTAGAAAGGACAAGAACCACTTGAGTAGAAACGGGAGACAACACCTGATATCTTCACCCTTACCATGCCTGCTGTGTACAGCATAATAGGTGTCAGCTAACAAAGTAGGCACCAGGTTTCCTCCAATGAAAAAATGATCGCTGCCAGGTCCACAAAATTAGGCATATTAGGGAACAGGACAACTCCATAAATCATGACAGCCAACTGAGCGTTGAAAGCTACCCAATTTCCTTTCTTCGCTTCTTCCTTTATTCGCTTCTTCCTTAGCCATTCTCACCAAGAACTTCAAGGACAAACCCACAACATCACCGCTTGGTTTCCAATTATCACTCACTTCCTTGATGCTCAAGTAAAGAGCTTTAGCAATAACTTTGAAATCCACCCCCTTTGGCACATCTAGGAAGGGTACTTGGTATTTGATTGGGACATTCATAAGAATGGAATATTCTTCAAGAGTGGGTGCTAACTGATAGTCCTGAAAAGTAAAGCAACGAATCTCCAGATCATAGAACTATAAGAGAGTCTGTAGAGGCACCGGATCAACCACCATCTTCAACAAGGCCAAGATATCCCCATACTGATCATCAAAAACCTTCTGATTACGGTCTGTCATGAGAGTATCCAATTCTTCCAAAGATGTCAACGTCTCACGGTAAAAGCTGTAGGTGCAAGTCTTCCTCTTCAACTCTGGGATGGCTGCCATCTCTCGGTGTGAACAGACTCCTGAATAAACCTGAGAAATGATATGCATGTGCGGGTTAGCTTTTTTTCTTCTTTTTTTTTTGCATTATTTTTTTGAAAATAAACATGCTATGATGCAAATGATGAAACCATGACTGGTTTGCTGTGTATCACGAGGCACAGGCTCAGAACTTCGGCATGAATTCGGAACCAGAAACCACAGATCATAGTCATCAACTTAGAACCCAAACTTCAGAACCAACGATCACCAACAGGACCAACCAGAAGTCACCAACAGGACACGGTCACCAACAGAGGAAGTCACCATCAGTACCTGTAAATGATTCATTCCCGCCCCACTCACGGGTGTCATCTAGGCCAGGGTAAGGTCAAAGGGAAACGCAGGATAAACGATCCTTTCAAGAATACCATCATATGCACACCAGGTGTATGCAACGATAATACCCCATCAGAATCTGAACTGCTCGTGATACCATGTTCCGCTAAGTGGTGCCATACCACCCGCTTCCCATGAATCACTCGATTCCTAGGTGTCCCAAAGTTCACTCGTAGCCTGTGTATTGGGCCTTTTACCTCTTGTGATTCCCACCCAACAGTGAAACAGATACACAGCCAGCACAGTATGCATGAAGCAATGAAGAGCACATAGGATGCAATGCAAGCAGATAAGTATGCAAAGCAATAAATAAATAACACACAATAGACAGTAAACAAACAAACGCTAGGAAGGGCCCGCTAGGGAAAGGACTCCCCAGCAGAGTCGCCAACTGTCGCTCCCCAGGATTTCCCGAATCCAGGTACAAACGCGAAGAAGAGTGGCGAGAAACAAAAAGGGTAGAGTCGCCAGCTATGTACTTTTATCCCAAGAGGAGGGAAAGGTAGTACTGCATAACCTAGAGGGAACGGATAAAACGAAGTCTCGAACCAAAGAAACCGAGTAAGGGGGCCGGTTACGTGAAGGGAAGGTTATCGCACCCCTTCACGTCTGTGGTACTCCACAGGATCCACGATTGCTATTTATGTCTAAAGTGTGTACAAAGTCCTACATGCAATGCGAAAGAGAGAAAATCAAAGTAAGGAAAATAAAGAGTTATTGCTCGCACAGGCCCTACCCTGCTGCATACGTATCTCAAGAAGGATTGAGAATCAGAGCACCGTAGCTCGGCTAACCTGTTTCTATTTGTTTTTGTGTTTTTTAGGTGAACAACGTTACTACGCAATCTACCGGATGCTCGACCTTGGGAGACTTACTCACCTGTAGTAGAAGGAGTTAACGTGTCCTTAAGAGAAGATAAAGTTTGTTTGTGTTTTAGGAATGCTCATACAAGAAAGGAAGTCCTAGACGAAGGAACCGTGCTACCTTAATTGACATGCAAATGAGAGACTGTACGAAGTCTAGTAATCCTATGGGGATACAATAAGCAAGTCTCAAAAGGAGAATAACAAAAACTGGAAACAGAATGCCAATCAATGGACTTACATCCAACTCCACACCACAAACGGGAAATAGAAAGCCAATCAATAGACTTACATCTAACTCCTCGAACAAATAGGAAACAGAAAGCCAATCAATGGACTTACATCTAACTCCTCAAATAATGAACAAGCAACAAATGCAAATACACAGAATGCAATCATCACACTCTATATGCAAACAAGAGGCTCAGACAAACGGTTGGGCTTTAGTCAAGAGGGGTCATATCAACCTCGACAAACAAGCCAAAACTGTAGGGGTGTTCTGAAGCTCTTAACCACTAACATTGAGAGTTAGGGAGAAGCTGATGAAAGATGGAAATGATGATTAGACCTCATGCTCTTAACCCTGGCCTGGGTGAGCTTGAATCAAAGAAGGTGTGGGGATCCAGAATGAGGGACCTTATTCCACCTGACTGACTCTATACAAAGATCTTGGGTTATGTTCAAGAGCATCAGCACGTAGTGCGAGCATAATGAACGACTCAACGATTAACAGGGGATTGATTCCTAATCCCTTCTATCTGTCAATTGCCTCTTCACTTAGGAGGACTTAACAAGTAACATGCCTCAACAAGGAGGTCTTTAGCACAAATGTAAACAATCACAATCATTGCCTCTTAAGGAGGACTTCAGCCAAATGCCTGCCAAAAAGACGACACGACTTCCAGACTACATGGAGTGAGAGAGTGGTTACCTAGGTGGTATATCAACCATAACCAAAGCAAAGCTCAAGCAAGAGCTAAAAGCGAATAATGTACTTGTACAAAAGCCAAACAGTCAATATCATATTCAGACAAATCAAACAGTCAACAACAGTGGGACATTTCCAATATGTACATAATGCAAGTCACAAATGCAAGCACTCAAGTGAGTTCATCACATCAATGGACCTACAACACAACAAGAGTTAGTGATCAAAGCAACTTGTATCTCAAGTAATGAGTAAACCAACCATTAGTACCAAATACCTGAAACACAAACACAATTGGTGATTACAAACCACTAGTGCAAAGACTAGGGTCAAAGGCAAGTCAAATGACCAAAATAGAAGTCAATATTTCACATGAAGCACATTCAATCAAACAAGAAGAAGGCCTCAAAAAGTCCAAAGCCAAATCATTAAGCAAAGCCATCAAATGAACAAGATAAGGCAAAGGCAAACAATGTGATCAAAATTGGACATCAAAGATAGAAAATCCACATTAAAACAGAAATGTATCCAATGATCATGAAATTTTTTATGTATACACAACATGTTATGAACAAGCATCATGCCAAAAATGAAATCCAGAAGAGCTAATATAACATGTAAATGAAAATGCACAAAAGCAATATCCAATATGTGACACAAATTGTCACACCAAATGTTCATGTGTCCAAAACAGTGATGAAAAATGATAAAAATCTCAAACCAAAGCCAAAAAATCATGTCACATGTTATGATCAGGCATGTCAAATTTCAAAGCAATTGGATTAAACATGAGCATTTTACAAAGCATATAACACAACATGTCAATTTGGCATCATGTTCAATGACACAATCACAATTTACAATCCAGCATCAAACAATTCATGTAATTAACATCAAAAAAATAATAGACACCACAACAAGAATGTGAAAAAAAGTTTGGATTAATTTGGACAATCCTACTATTTTTAAAGATTTTTGGAAGTTAAGGAAATAATGTGAAACAAAATGGAATAATGTGGAAAATTGTGAAAATGAAATAAATTGGAAACAACATGGCCAAGAATTGAACTTAGGTTCATGTGGTCACAAAAGAGGCGCTCAAAAATAAAATCACAAACATGCATTGTGCCAGAATCGAACACAGGCCAGCAGGGTTCAAGCGCTCAAAAAATAAAATCAATTAAACAACCATTGGCCAGAATCGAACGCAAGTTAAGGAGGTTGCAAGCGCATTTACAATGAAACGCTGCGTTTGGATAAGTGAAGGAAAATCAAATGGATTTTCAAAACATCCACGCCAGGGAATCAAACTGAAGTCGATGAGGTTGCAAGCGCGTACTGTGCCAAGCCCTAGCGTCTGAACCAGACGGCCGGAATAGTAATTCCGGTCGTCTTCTCCGGCCAATTCACGACGACATTCATCCAAAAAATTCCAGAAACGCGTGAAAAGCATATGGTTCGAAAGCTTGTTCAATGAGGAGCACGAATCTAACAATTATAAGTTCTAATTCTCCATGGATTGGCCGGATCGAACGAAAACATTTTGATCAACAAAACTTTAAATCATCACATCTCACTCAATACCTAACCATTTCAAATCCTACTTATATCAGGATCATCAGCAGTGAAAACTCTACAAGATCATGTGCATAAAAAGGCAAAACATGAGATTCGAATTCCAACCTTTTTGAAGAGCAGTGTGTTGATTTCGTGGATTCAAGCTTCCTCCAGCTCCAGATCTCCTTCCTCAACCTTGTTATGAAGTCTGATGCACAAAATGACACTTGAAAAGGCTTGGATCTTGCTTAATTTGAAGCTTCCATGTTCATCTTCAAGCTTTGTGTATGCTCGAATCTGCACCAAATTCTCCAATCCAATGCTTGATTCCTACTCAATAAGGCTTGGTAAACAAGATTATGCAAGAATTTTGATAGCTTGTGTGAAGAAATTTGAAGTTTGAGATGAGAGAATTTTTGGAGGGAAATGAGATTTTTGAGATCTAGAATTGTTATCTTCCAAAAACAGTTAGGATTAGGCTTTTATATCACATGTTAATGATGTTGTAATCATAATTAAGCAATGGCTAATGAAAAATTAATGAGAAATGAGGTGTATGACCAAAAATGCAAATGTGTGGTGGCATGAGCAATGTGCTCGTGAACAGTGCCATGCAAGCTTCATAATCACTCAAAATCATCCAATGGACAACATGGAATTGGAATTAGACTCATGTGATCAACCAAATTTGAATTATGCATTTTCCCTCCAAAGTGTACATGCATGGACACTTGATCATGTAAGCTTCTTTCATGCAAGGCAACGATGGATTTGGAATCTCTTGGTCATGACAAGCATTTTGCAAAAAGAGTGGCTCAATTTGGAGTTTTGGATCAAAAGTTATGGCACTTTGAACTTCAAAGCATACTTTGCAATCATTTGTTCATAACTCCTCAACCATTGATCAGATGCTCATGATCTTGGACTTTTTGAAAATGGGAGAGAAAGATCTTCAACTTTCATGTTCACCAAAAATTCATTTGAAGCTTCTTTGATGTTGGAAAGTCATGTTGAATGTGGTCTAAAAACTTGCCATTTTTGGAAACTTGAAATTACAGGTCACTTTCCATTTTTGGAAACTTTTGATTTGACTTCAAAATCTTCAAGATAGATGTTTGACATGATGAATAGGCCTTGTATGAACATGAATGAGATGCTTCCACTTACTTCCCCAACTCAAAGCCCTCAATTGACTGCACAGTTGACTTGTATGGGCCTCAGATGACCTGAAAATGCACTGATGAATTTGGGCCCCTACCACTTGGTAAAGTTGCTTCAAAATGAACCTTGGCTCATATAAGCTCTATATAATGATCATGTGGCCTTCATCTCAAGGAAAAACTTGCTTTTCTGCACAAAGGATCCTCTTGATGCCAATTTTGACTGTCAAATGCAATGCAATATGGAATGATAAGTGACCTAAAAAAATGAATGAATGAATGGGTGAGGGCAAATTTGAGGTGTTACAATGTGGACATCCCATTTTGCCATGCGTACCCCAACCAGACAACATTCCATATGTTGGAAAGTCATTAACATTCCACATCAAGGCAGCTTGCATAGTAAAGTTTTGTTTATAGGATATATCATAAGTCCATTCTCCAATCCACAAGCTCTTCAAATCATCAATTAAAGGTTGTAAGTACACATCAATTCCGACTTTTGGACTCGATGGTCCTGGAGTGAGGCAGGTCAAAAACATGTATGGCTTTGTCATGCACATATCAGGAGGGAGGTTGTAAGGAGTTATAATAACTTCCCAACAAGAATATCCGCTTTCCGACGCTTGGACATATGGAATAAAACCATCAGAGCATAACCCAAGCCTGATATTTATAGGTTTTGCAGCAAAATCAATATGTATCTTATCAAAGTGCTTGCATGCCTCGCCATCAGATGGATACCGCATAGTGCCCGAACTTTCTTTGTTTATATGATGCCATATCATTTGACTTGCAATGTGCATTGAAGCAAACATTCTTTTTAACCTTGGTATTATCGGAAGATAAAACAGGGACTTCACTGCTACACGTTTTTGCTTACGGTTAATGGCTTTACTGCGAACTAGATATCTTTGACTCTTACAGAAATTACATTCCTCCAACGCTCCATACCAAACTCATTGTCATAAAACAACATGAAACCACTAATGCAAAAATCAATCTTTCTTACTTCTAAACCCAACTTCGACATCAACTTCTTTGCATCATAAAAACTTGTAAGCAAGTTGTCTTTCGTAGGAGTCGCGTCGAACATCATTTTTGCGAAGAACTCCAAACACTGATTAGGAACATTCCAATTTGACTTGATGACCAATAGTCTCACACACATTGATAATTTTGTGTCTGAGGACCCCTCAAACAACGACATATTCATCTCATTCAACAACTGATAAAATCTTTACGCTTCCTCATTCGATAACTCTTCCCCATCAAAATCTTTAGGTTCATCATAGGCCACGTTCACACCTAAAGCATCACCCACCATCTCACTGATCAAATTAAAGTTTTCCATATACTTCATTAGTGATTGACTACTTGAAGCATGCGTATTACTGGTTTCTGGTACGTTACTCGACAATTCTTATCCATTACATGTCCAAACCCAATAATTTCCAATGAAACCCTTCTCTTCAAATGACATTGTACTTCCTCTGGATCACTAATTATAGGTCTACATTCACATTTAAGACAAGGACATCTAACTCCTCATTCGCTTCAACAACATTCCTGAACAAATGCCCACATGATAAATCCTTTAACTCCTTCTTCAAAATTTGATTTAAGTCTGCGTTTTTCTGGATACAACCTATCGCACATCTAACTTCGATAGTACCAATAATATTCCATACTGCAAATTTATACAATCATTATCTTTTTAATTACAAATGTGATTTTAATATATCAACCAATTTTGAGAATTTTGATAAAACATTAAGTACAAGTATTAACTAACTTAATATTATTCTTAAACATAAACTAATATTAACTAGAAACTACTTTTCATACAACTACGAATAAATAACTTAATATATATAACTACAAATAAATTTCATACTATTTTGTTTTTTAGAAACTTATATAATAAATTCTTTAAGATAAAAATAAATATTTTGTTTTTGTTTTAACTAAATATTTAATAAACATATAATAATTTATTTTTTTAATAAATAACTACTATGTTCTTAAAAAAAAAAAAAACACACACCACACACACACACATATATATATATATATATATATATATATATATATTATATATATATATATATATATATATATATATATTATTATATATATATAATATATATATATAATATATATATATATATATATATATATATATATATATATATATATATAACATATAATATAACATATATACATATAATTAATAATCATAGATTATGTTTTTTTTTTAAATTTGTTTTGTTTAAAATAACTATTTCACACCATTTTTTTATTAGCATATTATTCTTTTAATATACATAAAATATAACTATATTCTATTTTATTTTTTTAAAGTATACATATATAATATATTATATTTTTAATAAATATTTTGTTTAAAAAAATCATTATTCTATTTTTTTAAAAATAAAATAATATATTGTAGTTTTAATATTTTTTTATATAATATATTCTGTTTTTGATTATATACCATGAGAATAAAAATAAAAGTATAACATTCTGTGTTAATTTAAAATAAAAAAATATCATATAATAAAAATATAATATAACAAATAATATATTATAAACACATATTCTATATTTATTTAAAATATAATATAATATTTTCTGTTTTTATTATATTTATTTAAAATATAATATAATATATTACAAATTTAATATATTATGAAAAATAATATTCTGAAAAATAATATATTTTAATAATATATTATGAAAAATAATATTCTCTCTTCAAAAAAATAATATATAAATAGAATAATATATTATGAAAAACTTAAATTCTGTTTTAAAAGAAAATATGTTTAAATATATTAATAAATTAATTTTGGATTAACTATATATTTATTTTAATTATATCCTATTTAAAAAAAATTATCCTATATAATAAATTTACAATAACAACAACCAACAACCCAATATATATATTTAAATCTGAAAAAAAAATAATAAATTTCTGAAATACCTCAATGCTTGAATCGTGATATATCTTGAAGAAAAAAATTAACAATGTTAGTTATACAATTAAAAGATCAACACAATATTTAACAAATAAAAAACGTAAAATTAACTATCTTTAAATACCTTTTAAGAAAGATAATAATGGAGGAAGAAATTTGAAGATGAAAAATATTGATGAAATGGATTAGAGATGAATGAAGAAGAGGAAAGGAATTGAGAGAGGAAGAGATGAAACTGATTCTGGGCGTGAGAGATAAATATGAAATTTATATAGCCAATTCAGCGACGTGAATTTCACGTCGCAAATTTGCGAAATAAAATTGACGTCGCAACTCCCCAACAATAAAAAAATTACGACGTGGGAATCATGACACAAATAAAAGTGTTAGTTAAACGTCTCTATCAAGTTAGCGTCAGTCTTCTTCCCTCCATAACATTTTTTTAATTTTTGAATTTCATGTTGCAACGTAATTTTTACGTGCAATTAAAATTTTGAAATTTTCAAATCTCCCCCATCTACTAACCGATGAACGCTTAGCTTCTTTTACTTTTAACGTTGCGACGTGATTACCATGTCACAATATTTTGTTTAAATATTTTTCCTGTCTTTCTCATATGCATGCAACAATGTCAATTTTTTAATAATAAAAATACGTAGTGACGTGATATTCACGTCGCAACTTTTTTTTTTATTATATGATTTTTGGATCACTATATAAAATGGTTGAAGACAATTTTTCTTGTAGTTAATGATTATTAAGATACATCTTCGAACATACCTTTTATACCTTCAAAAATGCATTTCCGTATTAAATTTTACCATAATAGATGGGTTCCATCAATTTGATCTGAAAATCACTTAAAATAAATATGGCCTATAGATTCACAGCAGCTATTGCATCTACGACGCAAAAATAGCAATATATAAATATATTCTTAAAGAATGATATTGGATGTCACCAAAATTGTTGCACAACCTCTTATCACAAATGTAATTACCAAAAACATTATATTACGTGATTTCAACAAAGATATTAATTAATTCATAATTTGTAAGTGTTTTATGAAAGTAAAATAGTTATGCATTAGTATATAACATAAATTAGAGTTTGTTTTGAAGAAGCATGAATCAATTTTGTAAGTGTCGAACCTTGATTCCCCACGTTGTATAAATCTATGCCTTACGCTAAACAATTGTTAATCGGTTTAAGATTAACATCTAATTTATAAGACTTCAGTTTCATATATTCAATTTAAACTAAAGAAAAAGGAAACTAAAGAAACTCTTTTTTACTATTTCACTTGATCTGCTTAATTTACAGAAGTTAATATTCAAATTAAGAATCTAATCACATCTAAGATACAAATACAGTTAAACAAGACACATAGATAATAAAATTCCACATAAATCCAACATTTTCACTAATTACCAACCATAACTAAAATAAACCATCACTAAAAACTCTTGAGAAACAACCAATGAGGATGTTTTTTCTCAGTATTCTTCTCCTTAATAGTATCCAAACTAGGCTTCCACCCTTTCCCTGAAATCTGCCTATTCAAATAATCAGGCCTCCCTTCCAATATTTCCGGCAAATTCTCCGAAAAATCGCATCTCCCTCCCTTCTCCTCCTCTTCCTCCTTCATCTCCTCCTTTCTCCGTGGCTCCACAATTTCACTACTATGACATAAACTACTAAACCAAGGAAAAATCTTAGTAGAACACAAAACATAATTAGAATGCAAAACAGAATTAACCATCAACAAAACGCGCCGAGTTTCTTCGCCGCTTAAACCAACAGCCTTCCCTTGCTTCACAGGAAGCATCAGATATATCTTGTTCGTCTCTAGCTTCTTGTCAGCAGGCAATGGTGTTGGCCTTTTCTGATTCACAGCTGCATGAAACTCAACTACTACTTTCTGTGGATGATCCATCATTAGCTCGGCCGCAGTTATCGGTTCCTCGAATTCATGAACTGAACCATCTAAGAAAACAACTTTACCTCTTGAATCTGAAGGCCGAAATGAGATTTGGTTTCCCATGATAATGTTCTAATGAATGTGATTGTGAATTGAGTTACACTATATAGTATATAATGGTGGAAATTGATGTTTGTTTAAATTGCACCATCCAGTGACGCATATAATGGTAGTTTTTTATTTGGCACGGTCGTTAATAGTTTTGATGTCAGTTATAACATCACTTTAGATTTTGACTTGTTGGAAAATAGTATGTATACTATACTATATACCACATTTTTTTTTCATTTACTTAGGTGAATCATATTGTAATAGTTACATTTGATGTGTGTTGTGATCTTAATTTATAGATAAGGATGGTGATTAGTAATCATGTTTACCAAACAGGAAAATGAATTTGAAGGAACAGTTCAACTAATGTAGATTATTATGTGTGAATGTTACATTGTTAGTGGGGACGTTTCACCTTGTTAAAATTAAGTTTTTGTTGTTTGTTGGTTGTATAATTATTATATGTAACTATAATATTATTGCAAGCTATAAAGTGTGTGGAGTGTGGATGCGCATTCACTGCATTGGATGCATACCTATATTTTACGCTAACTGTGATTTATGGGCAATCAAAGGCGTGAATTATGAGCAATTGATTTGTTCAAAACCTTTGTGCAATCAACTGCGTGAATTGTGAACAATTAGGGTGTTAATTCACTAGGCCAAGCTATGGTTTGTAAGATTTAAGTCTCATCACTAAAAAAATCAAGATCTAAGTTTTTTTAAAAAACAAAATCTCAATTAAACATTAGGGAATTTTTTTATCACATCCTATAAAAACCGAAAATACCTTTTGGATTTCGGAGATACATCTCCGAATGCAATATTGCATCACCTTATAATGCACCAAATAAATGTTATCCTAGAGTAAAATAAAATTTTATTCCGGAGATGCATCCGGGTATTTTCAACAAATATATTGATATTTGAGTAACCTAGTGTATATTTCGGAGATACATCTTCAGAGATTTGGGGCGGGGTTTTGAAATATCTGTCACCTTTGCATGTCAAATATTTCCAGAGATGCAATTCCGTCAGAAGGAAAAACATCCTATGGAAAACCCAAAATACCTCTCAGATTCCGGAAATGCATCTCTTCACGCACTATTGCAAAACCTTATAACGCACCAAATAAGTGTCACCCCAAAGTAAAACAAAATTTTATTTGAGATGCATCCGAGTATTTTCAACAAATATATTGATATTTGAGCAACCTAGTGTATATTTCGGAGATACATCTTCAGAGATTTGGGGCGAGATTTTGAAATATTTGTTACCTTTGCATGTCAAATATTTCCAGAGATGCAATTCCGAAATAAGTTGATAAAACAGTCACCGACATGATCACAAACTCATATTTCTTTTTCACTCCAAACCCTTTCCGAAAACCCTTCAATTCTCAATCAACATTTTCACTCCAAATTTTTATTCTCGTGTTTCATCACTTCAAAAGGAGAAAAGGAAACTGAAATTCCAAATAAAGATCATTTATTTCAAGCATCATTGCTCACATTAGAGTTGTTTTTAGTCTGAAAAACGTTTGTTTAATACGAAGAAACATCTTGAAATTCTGTATGAACTCCCCCAAAGATGCATCTTCGCAGGTTGTCTGTTCTCCTTTTTCCAGCTCTGTTTACAGTTTTAATCATTTTTGAATTTTTTATTGTAACTATTTTCATTAGATATGGTGCACCCCGATGTTTTCCCCAAACATGTTGTGTCTTCGGATACCAAAGGTGTTGCTGTGAAAAAAGATAGATGTTGCCAACCAATTTAAAAATGAGCAAGAGTTTGAATTTCCTAATCACATGCTTCAATTGATTCGTACGAATGCCTACAAACTTGGATTTGTTGTGGTAATCGAAAGGCCCGATAATAATTCAGATATAAGAGGTTCATTTGTGACAATTACATGCGAAAGAATTGGGAAATATATACCTCCTATTCAGAATTTTAAACAAGATGACACTAGTTCAAGAAAATGTGAGTCCCTTTAAGTTGTGTGGTTATATGTTGGCAAATAAGAAATGAACATTTAGTGTCATGTGTGGTTTACATAACAATGACTTGTGTGAAAAGTTAGTCGCTCATCCAATTGTGGGTCGCCTCATGCCAGAAGAGAAGAAATGCATTTCAAACATGACATTGAATTTCGTTCAACTGAAAAACATACTTGCAACTTTGAAACATAAAAGACCCGAAAATATCTCAAATATCAAGAAAGTGTATAATATTTGGTACCAGTATAACCAGACACTAAAGGGGGATAGAAGTAGAATGCAATAAGTATTGAAACTTTTGGATGATAACAATTATGTTTCTAGGTACCGAACATGCGAGAATGGAGTAACCGTTATGAGTCTCCTGTTCCTTGCATTAGTGGACCGACACCGAAGAGAAACTTGAAACACTTCCCTAAAATGGGTCATCTCATAGCAAGTATGTATGATAGAGTGTGTGTTGATCTTATACGATACGGTTTTTTGAAAATATTTTTCCCACTGCGCATCGCCCCACATCAAAATCTAAATGAATGTATTATGTGTATTGGGTGACTTTCAAAATCACAGCAATTTGTTCAAGTTTATTTGAAACATGAATGCTCTATACAACTTACATTAGTGGAGTGGATGACTCATTCAACAACAAAAGCCGAGACTTAGTCAGACCGATTTGTGGAAAGGATGCAAGAGTTCACCAAATTGAGCGACATTGATAGAGAATAAAATGCACAAAAGTCAAAGGAATAACCACTCATACTTATAGATTTAGTCAGTGACAAATCTTTCAATTCATTTTAATTTTTCATCATCAATTAATTATATGTAATTGTGTATTAATATTAATAAAGTGTAATATATAAAAATTAAAATATTTTAATACATTTTGATGTTTTTCAAAATATTTGTTCATTTGCCAAACAAAACACACAAGTTATGTTTTCTGTTTGGTTCAGGAGAGATTCCGGAGATGTATCTCTGAAATAAGACAATAGGGTGGTACTTAAGATGATCTCCAGAATAAGACAATATGGTGGTATCGGAGATGCATCTCCAAAGCCTCTACTGATACAAGATTATACAAAATAGACTTTTTGAGGTCTATATTTGACTACAACTTTTATATATATATATATATATATATATATATATATATATATATATATATATAATATATATATATATATATATATATATATATATATATATATATATATATGGTCTTGTTTTTTATTTCATACAAACAAAAATGTTGCAAATGATCATCATCTGGTATGCTGCAAATATCTCATTTTCCAACGCGACACCCGGATAAAAATTTAAGATCAATGAGTACACCTTTTCTGCAGATCTGCAATACAAAGTGCAGAATCTCCTACCTTACAGAGAGATAATCAAAAAATTTACGAAGCTCGAATATCGTTCACCGTCAATTAACAACGAATGCAAGATTGAGTTCAAAAATAATGAGCTCAAGAGGGATGCAAATGTAAAGCTATGCGGAATACATTTTTCCGGTTCGAAACATAAGTTTTGATTGAGGTAGAAACAATGATTTCAAGATCGATCGAAGATATTGTGAAGATGTTGAAGCCTCTACCTGGATATTGAAATATAATGTTTAATTTTATGTTAATATCACCTATGTAATGTTGATTTTATATTATGAATAGTAATTTTAGTTGCAACAAGAATCTAGATAAAATATGTGTAGTTTCAGAGATTACACCAACACTTTTGTATGATCAAAATTATACTGACACTTTCTTTTATAGTCGATATTACATTGACATTTATGTGTGGTCGAGATTACATAAACACTTTTGTGTGATTCACAATGCTTTAAATGTTCTATAAGTATGTTTCATTTGTTTACTTTAACGATGTTCACCCTCCATTTAATATTAGGGTTACTGAGAGTACCACATACCTATATATAAAGTCACTATACCAAATAAGAGCTAGGCAACACCCATTTACCACCTCTTATTTATAAAAGGCATATCTAAAATACACAAAGAACATTAGACAATGCTTTTAAAAATAAGTGTTGGCTAAGGTATCGAAATTGATAGTGCTTTATTATATAAGCGTTGTTGTATGTTTAAAAAAAAATAATACTTTTTTAAAAATATATAATAGATGACGCTTTTGTTTTAGACAAAAGCACTGTGTATATATTGAGTGATATACAACACTCGAATAGAAAAACGTTGTCTTAGGGTACATTTTAGATACTTTAAAATTTTAAATTATTAAAATTTAGAAAAAACCGATTTGAGTATAGATCGAACCTCTATTTGTTCGGCACCTAGACACAATTCTTTAGCATTCAAGTCAAAGTGGTTTTGCTTAATATTCTTTGACCATTAATATTTAATAACATGTTTAAAAATAAAAACAAAAAGAATCATAGAACATAAACACAAAACATATTCTCTCTTTAACATTGAAACTAAAATACACCGTAAAACATAAACCTAATTACTCTGAAACATCGTTGCTCCAGATGAACTCCGCTCCGTGAACGCTTTGAATGACCTCCACTATGTGAACGACCTTCACATCCGTGAATTATCTGAACTCCGTCTCTTTCATGTGTGTCATATCCTATTTTTAAACCCTAATATCCCATATACCATTGGCATCCTTGCACACAAACAAAGTCACATCTTGGTCCTTCCCCTTATCCATCTTTGGGTTTGCTTTTTGCAGGGATCACCAAACACCTATTTGTTGTTTTGTTTTACCTTTGTGTTCATATGATTAATTGCTTATCTAACCACTAATTAAAATAGAAAAAATATGTTTTTATTTTCCTTAAGTTTATGTTGCAAGATATGGCTTTTCAATCAAGAGCATCTCAAAGTTTTATGACTTACTTCTCAAGGAAAGTCAAAGGTTCATGTGTTTATTTCCATGTCTTCTTCAACAAGCAACTTCAAGCTTTGGTAAATTTAATCAAGAGTAAATCAAGGAAACCTTATTTTGAGTTCATAGGATCACCCATGTGCTTTGAAATGCAAGGAAAGTCCAAGCACACAAGCTTGTTCCAAGGGGTTTGACCAAAAAGTCAACATTTTGAAGTCAAAGTTCCAAGAATCACAACTCCTTCAATTCTAAACATTTTTGAATTCTTCTTTTTGCATATGAATCTCCTCAACATCCTCTACAACCTATATTTACATGAAAAAATCCAATTATGCTTGGAGGATCATGAAAAGTTTGGAGACATTATAGGTCATTTGTGGACTTAATGAAAACCTATTTTCGAGTGACTTTTCCCTAACTTTCAAAGATAATAACTTCTTCAATTTTCAACATATGAGACTTATTATTTTTGCACAATGTCATTTGTGATGCCCTCTACAAGTTTTCTTCAAGGATCAAGATCAGAATATGCTTGGAAGGCCATGAAATTTATTGAGACATTACATGTCATTTTCAGCCATGAAGCACTCAAATTTTTCTAAGTCATGTGATCAGTTTTTCATGCCAACTTCAACATAGAATAAATTTGTGCTCAAACATCCAAATGCAACCTTTCTTGGCACATTGTAATTTTTTCTATGATGTTAACACATTGCAAAAAGAATGGGATCAAAAAGCCTCCTGAGTAGGATGCCCCATTGGGTTGAACATGGTGACTTGTAACTGAAGAAATTGCCATTGCCCAAATTTTGAACATCACTAATCCAAATTCCAAGCCAAATTAGCATGTGTTTTGGACATAAACATGCTTAACCAAGTCTCCAGAAGTTAATAAACCCTTGAAATGCATCATTTGGCTGAGTTTTGATGAGTTTCAAGTCACACTTTTCTCACATTCTGATCAAATTCGTTTTGTACGAATTCTGCATCATTTCACACGCATTTGGATCCAAACAAATTCCCTATAAATAGAGGAAGATATTGCATTCATTTTCAAGCTTTGGAGAGCCAAGAAATCGATGCTGCAACTTGAAATTTTTCCAGAAAATTCAACTATCGTGTTTTGAGTTTCAGCTTGTTTCAATCCAATTTCTTTATTCCATTAGCATCTTCGACATCCTCTGAAACTTTTGCAACAATTCCCAAGCTCTGCCTTCTGAATTTCTCTAACCAAATTGAGCTTCATCAACTTCTGATCACCATCTGGACAAGGTAGTTCTAAGCATTATTTGAACTCAAACAAGTTACCACAATGTAGTCCTTCACTCTCTGATGCTTTCCCCTAAATTATCTGGTGTTGATCGATTCTGTTCATCATTTAATTTTAATTTTCGTGGCTTTCTTGCTTATGAAACTTCTCTGAAATTCCCTTTGCTCAATTTAGATAAATGAATTTAGAGCATAAGTTTGAATTCGGGATGAGAAGAGGATCACAATGGTGGTGGTTTCGTATTCTGAATTTACCAAATGATGAAGCTCTAGTGAGAGCTCATTGGAGAAGATGATAAGAGTTTTCGCAGGTTGTCTGAGTTTGACCAGACACGTTGGAGGAACAAAATGTTCTGATTTGTTGGATTTGAATTAGATTCTGTGTGTTGCTTGCAACGCGTTCCATCATGCATCCTAACATGTGGAGTGTTGGATCTGCCACGTCAATTAATGAGACGTGATCTAACGCTTAGTGTTTTTTCTAATTTTAATTCTTTTTCTTTTATTATTTTTAATTGCTTTTTCTTTTAAAATTCATAGTAATTTTATTTTTTATCCAAAAAATCCCAAAAAAAGATTCTAAAGTTCTCTTTTATTTTTCTTCATCTGATTTTTATTTTTTCACATTTTATTTCACTGATTTTCTATTTTTCATGAATTTTCTCTTTTCTTCTTTGTTTTAATTGGTTTAAAAATACCTTTCAGCATTTTTAAATTCTTGAAAATTTATTACATGTTTATTTTATTTCCAACCTTCCATGATTTGCTTGGCCATTTATTTGGTATTTTAAAGGACTTTATGGATTTTTCATTTTATTTCCATTTTAAAATTCATTTAAAAATACTTTTGGTGTATTTTTATTTCATTTAATTGCATTTTATATTTGTGTGACCTTTGTGAACTTCTGTTGGCCTTGGATCATGATGTTTTGGATCATGAGTCTCATCAAAATCAATGGATCTTGGGTGTTGATGGGGTGAAAATCTTAATCCACCAAAATGGATGATTGATTTTGATGATGACTTGATCAAATTTTTGGTCCAATTTGGGTGTGACCTCTCTTGTCCCCTTCTTCTTTATCTCTTCTATCCTCTTTGATCAATTGGATGTCTTATGTCCATCTTGTTCATGATGTGTGGATTGATGCTTGATGAACTTTCATCATTTCAAATCTACCTCCCGATTGACCATGGATCATTTAAGGTACTTTGGATTGATGCATAAGTTTGTCCTAAGTGTCATGAAGTGTGGATTGAAGTAATGGATCATCCTCCTAGCCTTTGTGCTTTATCATTCTTTTTTTTTTGTGGCATGACTTTAGGAGAATTATTTACATATCATTTCTCTAGCATGTATTAACACTAACATTATTATTGACCGGCCTCAGATAGTTGTGACCTCTATGTAAGTCCAATTATGATTGCTTAACATAACGCTAAATTTTTTCCAAAAGCAAAAGCATTTTTATAAGTGAGATTATAAGTCTCCTACTCCTCATGGTATTGTGTGAAAATATTTCTCCTTTTTCATTTGTGAGAGTTAGTGGCATACTTGTTGATTTTTATCCAAGTTGAAGCCCTTCTCATAATGATGTATAGGCTCATGTTTTCATACTTGTGGGTGAATAGTTGACTGTTCTCCAAAAAATGAACAAACCATCTTTCATTTTGATTACTAACCTCATTTACTAACATTTTACTTGTATTAACTTTTATTTCCAAGTAATTTACTTTATACTCTTTTAGTTTATGCGATTTACTTTATACTTTATGTTTAGAATCCCATATCATATTATTGGTGATCTTGTCATTCATTCTTTATTCATTTTGAATTCACTTTCATATCTTTGTAAAGAAAACACTAATAAGAAAAACCTAAAATAAACTTGGTTATCCTAATTTATGAACTTAAGGTTACTATCCTTAGCATTGCTAGGAGTTATGGACTTAGAGCTAGAACCTTGACCTTTGCTTTGGGAGATTGTGATTTGAGATCTTGGAATTCATCTGCTACCTTTGACTTTGGACTTCTATGTGGAGACTTGGCTTGGTTATTTTGGTTTCATCTTATGCATGATTATTCTTTGCTTATTTGGTTGCTTGAGGCTTAATTCAAAGGAGAGGATTCTTGCTTGACTTATGTCATAGAGCTTGCTATCTCTTGGTTAGATCTTTCCTCCCTAGCTTTTACTTTATGCTCTAGGATAGTCTCTTCTTCTCTTATCTTTCATTTTATTTTCAAATCTTCTCCCTCTTTTCAAAAATCTTCTTGTTTTCAAACTTGAACCACTTTCTCAATAAACCTTGACTTTGGCCAAGTGATTTTCAAAACCCTTTCCTAATAAATGCTCATTCATCTTAAGTATATATAGACCAATTTCAAAAGACTTAAAAAATGCATAACTCATTCAAATTGTTTTTGTGCTCTTTATGCACTTTTTCTTTTAAAGCTTTTCTCAAAGTTTAGACATGCGTCATTTCAATAGTTGAGATATAATTCTCCTATCCCCATGATTGATGATAACTCTTTTCCATCTATGAGAGCTAGTGGCATACTTGTTGATCCTTATCCAAGTTGGAGTCCTTCTCATGATGATGCAAAGTTCTCATGCTTGTGGGTGACTAGTTGAGTATTCTCCTTAAAATGACAAAGTTTATTTTCATTAAAAATGAATCAAAACAAACATCTTTGTTATTTACCATGAACTACAAGGTTTTTATCCTCCATTTCACTTTGTTGGTACGTAGGCATGAGACTTCAAAAAGTCTTGGCAAACACAAAAATCATGAAAGAATATTTCTTTTCCCGTCTCTCCAATCTTTTGCAAATAACACCCTTTTAAAACTAAAATGTACATATTTTGAAATAGGTTCTCATGGAGTACCATGGATTCTTAGGGTGTTAATACATTCCCTTTGCATAACTAACCCCCGAACCCTTATCTCTTTTTATTAGTTTTGTTTTAAAACTTCTTCGGATTTTGTTCGGACTTTCCCTTTTCCTTTGGAAACAATAAAAGCGCGGTGGTGAGTCTTACTTTATGAGTTAAATTTATCGATAACTTAATCTCAAAATTTTCACCGCTACAACGTGAACACTCCGACCTCCACCTCCTTCTCAGTCATCTCTTCATGGTTTTGTTGCCTCACTCTTTTCTCACTGACCAACGTTCACTTCTATTTTACATTGAAGAGGTAATTTTTTATCTCTCTTTCAATCCCATTATTTCTCATATTTTACATCTTATTCTTTCCATTCTTTTTAGGGTTTGTCATTTAGTCTCTTTCGTTTTTTGGGTTTTATGTTTCTTTTCTTTATTCTATAGAGCTTGTGAAATTTTATTATACTTTTTCTTTGTGCTTGCAAATTTGATACTCAAAAAAATGATGCAAGGTTCTTCACAAATATTTAGATATATACATAGCTATCAATCCCAAATAGTATAGCGGAGAGACCGACCCTAAAAATGGGATAATGGGATGATGGATAGCGGTATAAACACTATTTGACTATTTTTTAAATAATCATATGAAAAATCTATAAAATATATATTTAATGTAAAACCAAACAAATAAAATAGGAAGAAGAGGAATCAAGTTATTATATGACTATTATTATAAAAAAACAGAATATGAATAAATAGGAGAAAAAATAAAGAAGAAAAAAGAGAAAAGAAAGAAAGAAAAAGAAGAAAAGAAGGGGGATTTGGTAGTATCATTGGTATTAGTGTATTTGTGTAGATATTGTACTCTGCTTGTATTCCCTATGTATTCCTACTCAATTTGGAAATCATCATATGCATATATGACATGGCTGATATTTTTAGATATTTATATGAAAAACTCAAGCCCCATATTAAAAGTAGTTTATTAAGAAGGGGGATTTCTCATCTTAGAGGGAAGTTTTTAAAAGTAAGTTAGACTCAATTCAAAACCCGAGATGGTATCAAATTTGATACTATTAAAAAAGTTCAAGCTCCACATTAAAAAGATACAATGCACATAAATTGTTTATGAAGAAGAGAATCCCTTTATCTTACTAGTCAATTTATATTGGATGAGTTTGGTTCAATCACCAAGTTCATTTTCTTGAAACATATAATAAGTTGTAAAGAAGTTATCATGTTATACTTGGATTTCATTACATAATATATTGTAAGAAAACTGTATAGAAATGAAAATAGTTCAGGGTATTGAACATGAAGGCTTACATTAAATTTTAATATTGTAGTCTCATTCAATACAGTTGATGACCATATTTGACCTTCAAATACTTGCATGATTGTCAATCTCACCGCGTTATCATAGTCTTGTCTCCTTTGAGGCTCCATTTTTCTTCAACTGGGGTACCTCTCTCTCTCTCTCTCTCTCTCTCTCTCTCTCTCTCTCTCTCTCTCTCTCTCTCTCTCTCTCTCTGTCTAATCTTATTCAAGAAATAGTTTTTATGAAGATAAAATATCTCAAAGAAGAAAGTTAAAAAAGCTAAAACATGTGTATCAATAGAAGATAATCAAGAAATAAGTGAATGAAAGCATGTTTAAAGGTACTCGTTGCAATTTCAACTATAAGACATTTCAATGCAAAGAAAAATTTAGGGTTCACTTCATCTACATCCTTCTTGCATTATCATTAATATTTATTCATCATGTCAATATTTACAAATGAACTTTTATGAATTTTGGGGAAGTGGTATTCAAATACCATATATAGTATCTGAATATCAGATGAACAAAATTCAGATTTCCAGTTTTTCAAAGGATGGTATTCGAATACCATATATGGTATCCGAATACCAGTTTTCAAAATTCAAAATTTTAATTTTTTTTTGATGTGGTATTCAAATACTAATTTGAAACCATGCATTATTTTCAAATTCAAAATTTTTGCATTGCTTCATGGTTGCATTGCATCATTAAAGGTTCAAAAATCATTGCAATGCTTCATGAATAGTTTTTCATAGATTAGGCAACTTTTGATGACAATGGTTCATCAAGTATATAGGATGTTCTCTTCAAAAATTCAAACTTACCTCTTTCGAACATTCAAAATTTTCATATCAATTCAAGCATATTATCAAGTACTAATCGGTAAATTAGCAAGTGTATTAATATGCCAAATAGTAATAATGGGAAATCCCAAAGTATCGATCTCAAGGACTGCATGATGATATAAAGTTCAAGTTTCAATTCAGTTAAACAAAATCAATTGGGGATTTTGTTTGGGTTTTAATTTAAAAGAAAAAATAACAGCTGATTAAATATAGTAGAAAATATCATGAGTATAACATGCTAGGAATGGGTGTTTTAATCGAAAGAGAAAGCATTATACTTAGATAAAAGTAAATTAGAAAAATAGGAAAAATAGGTAATTATAAGGTTCAATTCATGCTTTGCCGTTAAAAATCAAGTGTAAACCTTAAAAAAATCATTTTTTGCCTTTAAATACGTCAACTGGTTTTTTTTTTGCGATTATGGGCCCCCGTACACGTATGGGGGTGCCATATGCATATGGGGTGTATGGGGGCATGCCATACACATATGGGAGCAGTCCATACGCGTATGGGCAGAGATACTAATTTTTCAGATCTGATACACATATGGACAAAGTGATACGCGTATGGGTAGAAAATTCAGAATTAGCCTTTTGTGTCATTATGAAAGTTGTAGCCCTTGATGTTAGATTTCATTTTCCGCCAGTCCCATGTCATTCCAAGTTTCGACGCTCTAGATATGATCAAAATACCACATGCCTATCATGATGTTCAACATGCTGAAAAATAGACTCTGTGAATCTTTTTGAAAAATTCGTCGCGTTCCTTCTCCGACCATTTCTTTGACTTCCTCCAACCTACAAAACATATTAACCTTCCCAAAAAGATCAAAAATACCTAGAATAATTAAAACACTGAGAAATACGAAAACTAAAGAAACTGACGTATAAATCACTCAAACTTTATGAAAAATGAAATAACTCGCATACTTTCATCTGTTAAAATGATAATAACTGTAGAAGAAATGGTGACTGATCACAAATCTAAACTTAGTTTGTTTCTTGTCCTCAAGCAACTTTAAGATTATCTACTCATGCCAACTAAGATAAATTTACAAAAAATGAAAATATCATACATCTAGGATCTTCCATGGTTCTCTTTTACCATGACCTTAAGCTTTGCATGTTTACCGTGGTCGATTGATCTTTCACATTTTCACTTGATGAGAGTGCTTCACATGTCACCTAGTTGCACATTCTCCCCAAATCTCTCAGGTGGTTATGTGTTTTCACTCAAAATCCACAGTATGCAATATCATACCATATACTTTAATGAACTTTTTTTCAATTACTAGAGACACAATACACAAACTTTTTAAGGTGTTTCATGGTTGTAACGGGGTTAAGGTTAAGGTGAGATAATTATATGGATAAGTAGGCTGATGGTTCAGAGTCATTACGATCATTCTCCTTACTATGTTCCTTCTATTGTATCACTGCTGAGACTTTTCTAGTACTTGCCTTTTAGGGTTAGACATCATGGACTACTCAGCTTTTGAATTTTTTTATTCTTTGTATCCACTGAGTTCTCCTTCTGGAGAGTGCTTTTTATGATTTGCTTTTCTTTTTCTCTCTTTTAATTTTTTTTCAATTAAGTTGATTTTTCAAATTTTCTCTTTTTTTTCCAGGTGCATTCAACTTGTTTCTACCGCTGTATAACTACCCCAAACTTAGAATGTAACACATATCCAACAACAAAACACAATGACTCTAAAGGGGGTAGGGAAGTGTTTGGGCTATGGGCTATTGATGCGGTAAATAAAAAAAATGGGATACAAACTAAAATTGGGTTAACAAAAGATAAAAATAATACATGGGGTGGCTAGAAAGCACTACTTCAAATAACGCTTATCACGTTGCACGCGAAAGAGATGTAACATCGGCTACCGAGGTGACATAATGAAGGGTGACATGAAAATATGCCACTTAACACCTTGGTTAAAGAAAAATAAATGGGTAAAGTTATATGATTATGGGTTCAAACCCCAATATTTACATTTTTATTATTTACAAAAACAATGCCTCATACCTCTCGGTTTATCCACAAACCGAGGGGTGAGATATATTGTTTTTGTTTAAATAAAACTCATTACATTGTTTACACATGATATTAATAAAATAATTTATTACAAACTATAACGTTTACCCATAATATTTTCTTATTTACACAGAATATTAAAATAAAAATTAATTAGTCCATGAAGATCATATGTAGATCATATGTTAGATCTTCGAATCCTTGATATTTGGGCAAGATCAAATGTTGGGTGTGATTATATTCTTAATGGCTTTACCTCACATGGATTTGGTTCTGATGTAAAACAAAAAAGGGTTGATAAAAAATAGGTTAGATAAATAAATGATTTTTTCTCAAATAAATAGTTAAGAACACAAACTTAAACCCGAATAATTTTTGGCTCTTGCATCCATATTAGCGATCTTTTCATGGAAAATGATATTACAAACCCAAAAAGGTGGATATAGATATATTTCAAGCGTTCTTCATATTCAGAAATAAGTTGTTATGTTTCACGAGATCATTAGTGGTAGTGTCTTAACATTGATATCTCATGAAATGAACGACATATATTTGGTCAACATAATCACTAATGGTTTTTTTATGTTTAATTTAGGTCAAATACTTTAACCCTCGTTTTAATTGAAAACCTAGGTAAATAACCTTTGATTTTTTTATTTTACATTTCATTGATTACGAAGAATATTTACAAATAAAAAATATAATAAAAAAGAAAAGTTCTTTGATTGTTGGTTCCTGGTTTTTCCTCTCGGTTATATGAAAAAACCGAGGTAATATGTTGTTTTTATATTTAAAAAAATAGTAATGATCATCACACATTGAAATCATATCACTAGAATATTAATGATCATTCATATTCAAAACATAACATGTCTTTTGGATTTTCAAGGAGGCGTTTGAGCTTCTATGACTGTTTCACTTTCTCTTTTCTAATTTATTTATACACTATTCAATTCTCATTGAATTTATATCGTTTTGTCTCTTCAAATAGTTTAATTTTTTTTCTTTTTACTAAAAAAATGTCTACAAAAACCTTCAACGAAGATGAAAATCTTTTGTTCGTTATTAACGAAAAGTTTGTTGATTTCGAAGAGTTGAAAGACCAAGGTTTTGATCTAATGAAAATTATTTCCAAACATAAGTTGAAAGGTTAATTTGACATGCTTCATGGACTCATCTACACTAATCTCATAATAGAGTTCTGGTTAAATGCCCAGTTAGAAAATCTGGTGAGGATGCTAAGTCAATACAGTCCAATGTATCTGGCTATCCTATCACGATTACTCCATCACTTATTTCTCAGACAATAAAGTGTGAAGAGAAAGGTAGTTATGTTGAACAATATAGATTCAATAATGTCTTCTCAAACCACATTCTCCTAATTTATGCCAACTACAATAACTTCATTAGTCCTACTACTCTCATCCCAATTGCAAAATTTTGGCATCAACTTCTAGTGTCAAATCTTCTTCCAAGAGAGAAACAATTAGAAACACTTACTTTAAATGACAAACATCTTTTGTATTTCCTTATCCACAACGTCAAAATTAATCTTCCTCTTACTATTTTTAACTTCTTAATGTAAATGATTATGACCTCTCGCGAGGAAATAACTTTCCTCATACGATATGGAAGAGTTCTTTCTAAACTTTTCTCTCATTTTTGGATAATTAAAAGGATAAAAAGAGAAGGATAAAAAGTTAAAGTTGAGTTGAGTCAGAAGTTTGAATATATTGAATAGTTATATGTTATGTTATTTTGTTATCTTTTGTTCGGCTTCTTTGATTATCAATGAAATTTTTCCTTTCCTTTTCAATTGTATTATTGTGTAATCTTTTTTATTAATAAATTTTATTTTGTATTTTACCAATTAACTTAGAGAAAAAATTAACAAAGAAAAAGTGGAATCTGGAAAGGCCCCAAGTTAGAAATACTAATTAAACCATTGAAAAAAAACATAAAAATATAGTAACCGGGATTTGAAGCGTCCCTAATATTTATATTACATCAGTTTTTTCAAATGACCGCGGTAATAGGTTATACTAAAAATATAATAGTGTTCCTTATAGATATATTCCCTCAGTTTTATGGATAACTTAGGTAAAAGGTTGTTAGCGTGACGCTACTAGGAACTACACTATCGGTTTTTAGCATTTCGAGGTGAAAGCTTCGTCATAAAAAATGTTATTTGTAGTAATGAAGACTCAATGCTAAAACAAACAACGTGTTCAGTGTGTGTAATCATGCAGCAGATATCAGAAAAGGAAATATGCAAGTTATGAATGATAAAGACGTACCTAAATGCTCTCTTATGATGAATAATGTGTTTGGCTTTTTCTTCTCTTACCATGTAGGGTAGAGTTGACCGCTTCACTAATACTTCTTGTGTGATGGGGCGTCTCAATCAGTTATGGCCAACCTGCTCGATCTTCAGTATAACTCAACTAAACCACTCTGCTCATTCAGAAGTATATAAAAAATAGTTTCGTGGGTTAGCATGCACAAATAACACATACACATTCAATTTGGGTACTTTTTCACACATCCACTGAAGTTATAATTATCATATTACTAGATGAAAGTGAACAGTTAGAAAACAAACCAACTAAAAGAAAAACATAACTCCAAAATTAATTTAAAATTAAAGACTATAAAATAAAAATTACGAATACCTCCATTGGGTTGCCTCCCAAGCAGCGGTCGTTTACCGTCATTAGCTTGACGCCTCATCATCCTTGTTAGGGTGACATATATGACACAAAGAAAACATCATTTTTTTTCTTTATTTTGTTTGGTAGCAATCTCATGAACATGAGGTATCGATATGTGGCTTACAAATCATTTTCAATTTGATTTTAGTGAACAAGGTATAAATGATATCCAATATTATGAATTTCTTTTCTTTCATCTATCTTGTTATCTATATCTATATAAAATATTAAATCTAAAGCGACAAACTATATCACGACAAATCATATGCCACATACTCAATATTTGACACAACATCATTATTTTTATGTGACACCTCTAGAAATTCACCTTTATTTTTCAAAATGTCAAATTACATTCTTTATTGGTGTCATGAGTTCGAACCTTGGCAAAAGCAAAAACATATTAACCTAACAACTATTTTTTAATTTTGATATATATTATTTGCTTAAATCTTATATAACATTATTATTTTTCTTGAAATAATTTTTGAATTATAAAAAAAAGAGAGAAAAATAACTTTGATATATATTTTTTCAATATAATTCCACACCCATTTTGAATAAAATAATCTAACAACCCAACAATTACTTTAACTAACTATATTTGCTAAAATTTTAAAAATAAAAGAGATGTGTGAATACTATTAAATATTTTTTGATTGTCTTTAATGTCAAATTGGTTATTACATAAATTTCAAAGGTTTGCCACTATTTATTCATATTGATATATTTTTTTTCAATATAATTCCACACCCATTTTGAATAAAATCTATATAATATATTAAATCTAAAGAGACTAACTATATCACGACAAATCATATGCCACATACTCAATATTTGACACATCGTCATTATTCTTATTTGACACCTCTAAAAATTCACCTTTATTTTTCAAAATGTCAAAGTACATTCTTTGTTGCTGTCATGAGTTTGAAACTTGGAAATAATTTTTGAATTATAAAAAGAAAAGCGAGAGAAAAGTAACTTTGATATTTTTTTGAATATAATTTCACACCCATTTTGAATAAACACTACGCCAAATAAGGGAAAAGAGGGCGCTTTTTTTGGCCTATAACAGCGCTTTAAAGCGCCCTCTAATCTGGCGCTGGCATAGGTAAAGACAGCGCTTTTTTTCCTGGTGAAAGCGCTCTCTAAAGTGGCTCTTTAAGCCCTTTAAGGGCCACTTTAGAGGGCGCTTTTTCAAGAAAGCGCCCTCTAAAGTGGAAACTTTTAAGGGTTTAGAGGGCGCTTTTACTGGAAAGCGCTCTCTAAAGTGGAAACCTTTAAGGGTTTAGAGGGCGCTTTTACTGGAAAGCGCCCTCTAAAGTGGAAATTTAAAGGGTTTAGAGGGCGCTTATTTTGGAAAGCGCCCTCTAAAGTGGGTGGTTATTTAACATTTACATGCATCACATGTCTCTGTGACCATATTCTCATTTCAGGTTATGTTGCAGCCACAAGAGGTAACCAGAAGAAAATGGCATACAACTGCTTGTTATAATTCACAAGAGCAACTAAAAGTTCTTTTTATGCTTTTATAATATTAAAATACAAATACTGATATATGCTTATTGTTTATATGATCCTCTTGCTATTTGAAATGTCATGAACCGAAACCACTGCTACTCTAATTGAAATGTATAATAACCACTCTCTTTCATTTATTTGTTTATAATCAATCAATTACAACAAAAATGCAAGTATGCTGCTAGATTAGAAAATCACACTGTTTTGGTATTTTTCATATTTAACAAGACCAAAGAGCACAAAAATGAATTGAGTTGATTCAGAAGAAAAAAATGAATGTGAATACATGAGTGAACACTAGCTGAAGTACTACTCGAAAGGAAACTTCATCTGAAAAACTGTTGTATTTCTTCAAGAGTTTTTCCCTTTGTCTCGGGGACCCAAATGACAACAAATCCTGCTGTGAAAACACACACTGCAGTATATATTGTGAAGGTTCCTGATAAAAACATAGGAAGCTTCTGGTTAGAAACAATAGATATTTATAGAAAGTTAACATAGGCAATGCACACAAACCTCCCGAACTCCAATCCAAGAGCAAATTTGCTGTTAATGTAACCAACCAGGAAAAGAACCAATTGGCAAGTGTTGCAAAACTTCCAGCTAGGTCTTTGATGTTAATCGGAAGAATCTGTTATGTAAAATATATTCAACACATCAACTATCACATTATATTACAACAAAGGTTTGTTCATATAGGGTTGTCATGCATATTATTATTGAAGAAAATTGTACCTCAGACATTATAATCCATGGCATTGCTCCTAATCCCAGAGAGAATGCAATAACCATGACCTGAAAGAAATTGAAAGTTTATAATAATGAAGTTAGGGAAACAAACAATAGAAACCATCATTTGTGTAATAAAGTTGTATTTACACACCACAACTCCAGCCACCGATACGAGGCTCAATGTCGCATATAAATCAGAATCTGGTGATATATATTCCTGAGAGCAAATTCAACATAAAATATATTATCCATATAAAAAACCAAAAATATAAAGAAGAATTTACTGATATATAATCCTGTGAATCTGTGTTACAAATTTCTGAACATTTATGCATGAATGCATGTGTAATATCTAGTTAATGTATTATGTATATATAAAAATAAACAAAAAAAATATTCAAAAAATATAACAAACAAAAAAATTATTATTACCTTCAAGTAGAATGATATTGAAATAACCAAAAGACTCAAAGCCATTGCAGATGAAGAAACCTGCAATAGGAGATTTTGATTAATCTCTTATTACCCTCCAAACAAATAGTAATGTGAATGCAAAAATTATCGAAAAAGCTCAGACTCACAATAAGTAAAAGCCGGCGACCAGATTTGTCTGCTAACCACAAAGTTAAAATCGTAGCAAGAACCTAAATGACATGTAAATATTGTTCAGATTATGGTCTGATAAATTTGGAACGTTACAAATTTAGTTTCCTTTCGGTTGAACCTGAACAGCACCGACTCCAAATGTTGCTACATCACTCGAAACATGCGTCTAAATATCGGAATAACAGGAAAATACCACAAGACTTTTGCTGGAGACAACTTGTTCTTATATCGCGAGACACCGCATTTAGGACACTCATTTAACGATGCATACTCATTTCGAAACAAAACGCAATCGTTTGGACATGCATGTATCTTATCATAGCTCATGCCAATAGAGCACAACATCTTTTTGGTGTCATATGTTCGATTGGGAAGAACATTATCCTCAGGAAGCATATCTTTCAAAAGGGCTAATAACTCTGTGAAACTTTTAACCCATAATGCCTAGTCTCCATTTCTAGCATTGCAACACAATAATTATTGTTGAGAATACTCAATAAATGTATGAACCAAGAAAAATGAAACCAAAAATGAACAATAGCGAACGTCAAAAGAGAAACCAAGTAATATGAAGATTAGAAAAATACCTATGGTGTCAAAATCGAACAGCTAACAACGAATTAATAGAAGGAGGAAACGTCGTAGATCTAACAGAGGTGGAAGGAGAACGCCTTAGAAGTAGCGAAAATCGTAGTAGTGAGAACCCTAACGTGAAAAAGAACGAAAATAACAGAGAGTGAAATAACAAAACGCGCAGTATGTTATAATTTTAATGTTTACTAAAGGGGACCTTAGAGGGCGCTTGTGGAAAAAAAGCGCCCTCTAAAGGGGGCCTAAGAGGGCGCTTATGAAAGCGCTCTCTAAGGCTTTCCAAAAGCGCTTTATAAACTGGAAATGCACATGGACTTATAGAGCGCTTTTTTAAAAGCGCCCTCTAAGGGTAACCTTAGAGGGCGCTTTGTAAAAAGCGCCCTGTATTATTGTCCCTCTATCTCCTCCTTATTTTTTCGCTTCACCTTAGAGGCGCTTTATTACAAAAGCGCCCTCTAAAGTGCGCTGTCTATTCCAGTTGTTCGCTCCTTATTTTTTCGCTTCACTTTAGAGTGCGCTTTTGTAATAAAGTGCCCTCTAAGGTGCACTGTCTATTCCAGTTTTTGGCGTAGTGAAAATAATCTAACAATCCAACAATTACTTTAACTAACTATATTTGCTTAAATTTTAAAAATAAAAGAGATGTGTGAATCCAAAAACTTTTAAATATTTTTGATTATCTTTAATGTCAAATTAGTTATTACACAAATTTCAAAGGTTTGCCACTATTTATTCATATTGAAATATTATAGAGCATGCAACACATTTCAATCTTATTGATAAACATCACCATTATATTATTCATATTACAACGAACAAATAAAGTATAGACAAAGAATAAATTTATTGATTTCTCACATATGAGTGTTAGAGACACACGAGAATCAAAATATAAAAAATGATCACAAGTATTATTTTTTAGAGTTATTAAAATTTGCAAAAACTAAATTCTAGATATAACTGTCAACTTACAAACATATATTTTTCTTTCAAGTAAAATGTTCATTATTATTGTTGATTAATTCATATTGTTGTTTATATTATAATTCATAATAAGATACTATAATATAACTCTTTAACCATATCTTTCACAAGTATTGAAAATGGGTTGTTAGATTATTTTGGAATAATATTATTGATTTCTCACATGAGTATCAGAGAAAAATGAGAATCAAAATATAAAAAATGATCACAAGTAATATCTTTTAGAATTATTAAAATTTGCAAAAACTAAATTCTAGATATAAAAGTCAAATTACAAACATATATTTTTCTTTCAAGTAAAATGTTCATTTTTTTTTATTAATTCGTATTGTTGTCTATATTATAATTCATAATAAGATGTTATAATATAAATCCGTAACCATGTTTTTCAAAAAAAATATATAATTTAAATTCAATATTAATCAAATAAAAATTAATTCATGACCGCGCATCGCGCGGGTTCTTATCTAGTTGAAATAGCTTTTAGAGATACCCTTTTGTTGAAGACTTTCTTATTGAATACCTACATCTTCACAAATTGTTAAATTTGGATTTTCATCCAGAACAAAATCATCTTCAAGTTGCCTTCTTTCCCCTTCCCCATATTTCTTGTTTATCTCAAATTCTTCTATTCTTAATGCATTTTATTTCATATTATGTCATGCATCTTTCTTCTTCTTTCACATATTCTTCTTCCAACTTTAACTCTCTCCAAATAAACATATCTAGATAAAAGTTAGCTTCCTTACTTCATTCATAAGAATTTTTACCTCCCTCTTATATGCTTTAAAAAATTTAGTCGCCTCTTCCAAAGTGATTTCCGAATCAAGCGACCAACATGCAGGAGATACACAACTACAAAACTCAAACACTTTATAAGTAGCAAAGTATAGAGGAATTCGTGAAGCAACAATAATCTGACTTTTTTTATAATAATATAACAAAATTAAAACTAAAATTTATTGCAAAGCAACAAAATTTTAACTAAAAATAAAATTGTAAACTTTATAATCTTTTGCAGTCCTCGGCAACAGCGCCAAAAACTTTATCGGTAAATTAGCAAGTGTACTAATATGTCGAAATAGTAATAATTGAAAATCCCAAAGTATCGATCTCAATGAATGCGTGATAATATAGAGTCCGAGTTTCACTTATGTTAAACAAAATTAATTGGGGGTTTTATTTGGGTTTTAATTCAAAATAGAACATAACAATAAATTAAATAGAGTAGAAAATATTATGAGTATAGCATGCTAGGAATGAGTGTTTGAACCTGAATTATTAACAATCCTAAATTGACCTTATAACTACTTATTTTATCCCTACTGATTACCGGTTCTCAAGTATGTTTGCTCCTAAGTCCTTAGTGGGCAATCCTTTAATCATTCAAATTAATCCCTATGTCCATAGTGAATTACAGATGAAAGAGAAATCATTCAAATTTATAGGGCATCCCTAGTCCTAGGTGATATCCACTATAAAATGCTGGAATCAAGTGATTTTCTTGAAAGTCTTTTCTAACAGGTAACCGTAAATCAATTCTCAATTTGACTGAAAGAGAAATCATTAGACGTAGATAAAAGTAAGTCAGAATAATAGAAAATATAGGTCATTACAAGGTTAAATTCATAATAATCAACAAATTCAAGAACAGGGACACCCCATAGCATTGGGGGGTTTAGCTACTCATAATAATAAAAATAAAAACAAACATTTGAATCTGGTCAAACATTACAGAATGAGAAAGATGAAGAGTCTCCAATGGCAAAAATCCCTTGAAGATGATGCTCCACCTTGATCTATTACACTTTCCAACATCTAATCCGTGTTTTGCCATAAAAAAATCAAGTCTAAACCTCATAAATTCACTTTGTAGCTTTAAATACATCAAACTGGTTTTTTTTTTGTGATTCTGGGCCCCCATACGTGTATGGAGGGCCATACGCATATGGGGGCAGTTCATACGTGTATGGGCAGATATGATTTTTTTTTAGATATGATACAAGTATGGACAAGTTGATATCTGTATGGGGAGAAAATTCAGAATTAGCTTTTGATGTTTTCATGAAAGTTATAGCCCTTAATGTTAGCTTTCATTTGTCGCTAGTCCTGCATCATTGCAAGTTATGACGCTCTAGATATGATCAAAATACCACATGCATATTATGATCTAAAACATGCTGAAAAATAGACTTTGTGAATGTTTCTAAAAATTTGTCGCGTTCCTTTTCCGTCCATTTCTTTGACTTCATCTAACCTATAAAACACGTTAACATTCCCAAAAAGGTAAAAAAAAAACCTGGAATCATACAAATACAAAAATTAAAGAAACTAACATATAAACAACTCAAAATATATGGAAAATGCAAATAACCCGCATACTTTCACCAGTTAAAATGATAATAACTAGCATAAATGGTGACTAACTAAGTACTCATTCATTAAAATATTGTGCATTATTTTCACATCATCCAAACTTAGTACAAATTATTTTGGTAACTTTAGTTTTCATTGTTTTAATTGTATCATATTTAAAGAGATGATCCAAGGATAAAGTTTTGGATTCAAAATAAGAAATATTTCTTCAAAGTGTGTGATGATAAGTTATGTGTAATAAGAGAGAGTGGTATGCTTTCTCAAGCTTTGTGTTAAAAGAAAGTGGTTTGTTTTTTGTGTGTGTTAGAAGATTGTGATAGAAGTCTTGAAGTGAGGCTGGTATAAAGATCTAACATAGTGAAAAACCCTTCAAGGTGTAAAGGGACTAGATGTACCCTTGGTTATAAGGGGAACTAGTATAAATCCTTGTGTCATTTACTTTCTTTCTTTTTAATTTCTTTCATTTTTACATTCTATCTTTAATAATCTAATTCTTAAAAAATTAAAAACAAAGAATCTTTGCTTAAATAAATATTACCTAATTTACCCTCCTCTTAGGTTGCACTCTATAATTCCCAATATCAAGGATGCTTGCTTGAACATGCTGTTTGTTTGGCAAATAGAACCTTCAAAGATTAATGAAGCCTTAGAAGATGATCAATTGATACTTTCCATTCAAGAAGAATTAAACCATTTTGAAATAAATACATTTTTGGAACTTGTTCCTAGACCTAATAGTAAGCACATTATTGGAACTAAATGAGTGTTCAAAAATAAGTTTGATGAGAATGGAATAATTGTATGAAACAAGGAAAGACTGGTGGCTCAAGTCCATAATCAAGAATAGGGAATCAATTTTGATGAAACATTCACTATTGTTGCAAGGTTAGAAGCTATTTGATTACTGCTTGCATATGCTTAATCGTTAAATTTTTAGTTATACCAAATGGGCATCAAGAGTGCATTCTTAAATGGATACATCAATGAAGAAGTCTATTTCAATCAACCTCATGGTTTTGAAGACTTCAAGAATCCTTCACATGTGTATAAGTTGAGAAAATCTCTTAATGACTTAAAACAAGCACCAAGGGCTTGGTATGATAGACTTAGAAACTTTCTATGTGAAAGAGGTTTCAACAAAGGAAATATGGATACAACATTATTCATCAAGAAGATCAAAAATCACACCTTACTTGTTCAAATATATGTTGATGACATCATTTTCGGATCAACAAACAAAGATTTATATGAATAATTTTCAAAGATGATGTGTAGCACCTCAAATTTGCACCTATCTTTGTACATATCATTTCATATTAGGACATAGCATATCATAATCCATTGCATAGCATTTGCATTGTCCCCCAGTTGCCTCAAGAGCAAGCAAGCAAGAATTAGGTCAAACTGATCAGGAGGTCAGTCAACCAATCAAGCAAAGGTGTTTCTCAAGGAATCAAAGCCCTAGGGTTTATCCAACAAGTTCACATGTCTTGGAGCATCATTTGAAGTGTTCAAGTCAAGGGTTGAAGGCTCAGAGGTCATCAGTTCATGCACAGCCAGGTCAAAACCCTAAAAAGTCAACAATCAGTCAAAGCAGTGGATGGTGGCCATTCTTGTGGAATTTGGGCACCATGGTCAATAATCAAGAGTTCATATGTTTTGGGACATCATCTGAAGTCAAGGTCTCAAGGAACTAGGGTTTGGAATTCATCAGAAGTGCACAGTCAGGTCCAAAACCCTAGAAAGTCAAAGTTGGTCAACTGTGGTTGATTCTATGGTTTTGATGGATGGAAATGGTTTGAAGGAGCTTATTCATGTCCTAATAGGCCTCATGTGTCATGGCAATCAACATCATGGAAGGAAATCAAGTCAATCAGAAAATTTCCAGAAATAGAAACTGGACCTGTAATTTCAACTGCCAAAAATGGAAACTTCTTGATCCTCAACTTGCATCATGATACAAGCTTCAAATGAATTTTTGCCCAACATGAAAGTTGAAGATCTTGTTCTCCCATTTTCAAAAAGTCCAAGAACTCTCAAATCCCATGCATGGTTGTCAAGATATGATCAATTCATTTTCACCAATTTTTGAACTTCAAAGGGGCATATCTCCCAAACCATAAGGCCAAATTTGGTGGGGTTTTTTCCTACAAACCACATTTTTCATCCTCTTTCCAAAAATATAAATTTCACTTTCCAAAACCTTGCCAATCAAAATGGCATTTTTTGACCTTTTCCTTTTAAATTCAAAGTTTGACCAAACTTTGACTTTTTGAATTAAGACTTTTTTCACCATTTTGCCAATTGAGATTGCTTTCATATCATGTTTGAAACTTGTTCCAATTCCTAAACCATGTTCATTTCATCATCATGCTATCATTTTGGACCAAAATGCAAAATTGGTAACTTTGGCAAATAGCATCATTAAGTAAGGGCAATGTTAGCAATCACTAAGCAAACCACAAACAGCAAATTGTTGGTCTTTTGCAGCCTTGCCAAGCCCATTTTCGTGTACAGTTTACACCTCCATGTTCACTTGTACAAAATTAGCAACTTTTGCAAATCACTTCATTAAGACAAAACCAACTTACCACTTGATTAGAGGAGCTTAAACAGACCAATAAAAGCATTTTTCTGTCACATTTCAACCCTAGACAAGCCTCCATTCACACAGAAAAACTGATTCTCTCTCAATTCCATCTTCTTGCATTTTTCGAAAATCTTCCAAAACTCCCAAAGAATCAAGAGCTGGACTGAGTGTTTCATCAACTGAACAACATTGTGGGTCTATTTCAACCACTGTTTCACATCTGTAAAGCTCTATTTCCCAGCTGCTACTTCAACACCCAACCATGGCAGTTAGAGCATTGAGGAATTCCAAGCAAGTTTGAGTCATACAACCTCAAGGATCCTTCATTCTAAACCACGAGGAAGACTTGTTTAAAGCTTGCATCACTCCAGACAGTACTGTTTCATTGAGCTTTCCAAATCAGGTGAATTTTCGACTTCATTATTTTTCAAAATCTTGCTACACAACATGTAGGTCTTACTTAGTAGGTGGATTTAAGATTTGAATCATGTCAAATGGTTACTTGATAGCTGAGAAATCTGGATTTTATTTTTGTTGCATAAACTTATTTTTCATCGGTTTGCTCATATTTTGTTGATGCAATGAAAATCATTGGTGGATTTATGCTGCTTAATGTTTGATGAAGCTATTAGTGTGCTCAATTTCTATTCCTGGACAGTTTGAATTTTCGAGTTCATGAATGATGAAGCTAATTGTTGTTCTGTTTTGAAAACCCTAAGACTCATTTCCAGAAATTCCTGTTTGTGCTGATTCGTTGTCTATGATGATTGGTTACATGAAGAATGTTATCATTGCCATGCTGTGTGCTTGTTTCAATTCAAAAGTTGTGGTTTAATGATGAATGATGATGAACACATGCTGCTGTTATTTTAAAACCTTAGTTTGTTTCCAAAATCATGTTTACTATTATTACTTGTGATTGCATGAACATCCTGTTATTGCCATGTTGTTGACCCTGCTATTTAAATTGATGATGAACCATGAAGAGGAGCATGCCCTGTTCATGAACCCTGGAAGAACCCAGAAAATTCGCATGAACATGTTTGGTTTATGGCTGTTTAGTTGTTGCGTGGACATACTGTGATTGCTTGCCATGCCATGCTGTTTATGTGTTGTTGATTGGTTTTCATTTTGTTGGATTGATGCATGAATGTTGAATGCATGTTGCTGTTGTTACATGAAACCCTAGGGTTTATGCATGAGATTCCCAGAAACCTTGATGATTGGCTGTTGTTCTTCGTAGCACTGTTTCATTGAGATTGAGCCAACCACAACATTTCCCGTGTCGCTTTGAAACGCTGAGTTTTGTTAAATGAAACGCTTTATTACAAAACTGCCACTGCGTTGACTTTGCTTTGACCTATGCCATATTGATTTGTTCATGTTTTGCTCAAATATTCACTCATCTTCAATAATTCATATTTCATCCAAATAAAATCCAAAAATCATGAGATTTTTTCCATAAGGTTCATGAATGTGTCTAGTATTTAATTATGAATTTTTATTAATTTTTTCATTGGCTGGATTTTAAATGGTGATTATTTTCCCAACATGTATGCAATATTGATACCCTTGGCCATTTCAATTGTGAAATACTCATGATACATCCATTGCCATTGAAAATTTTTGTGATGAAACTAGACATGTTCACCTTCATTTTGATATAAAGTTTGTGGATTTCCCATTTGTGGTTTGCTGGTTATGAATTTTTGAAGTTATGTGTTACATTTGGTGTCACAACATGAACATGCATTTTCCCTAATTTTGTTGACATGTTTCCCTACATCCAATTGACCCCAAATTTTGCATGAATGATCCTTTATATGTCTAATTCATGTATGAATTTTCTTGGAATTAATTGTGCAATTTTCCATTTGATTGTGATTTTGCTTCCCTGCCTAGTCCATGGTTGACTTTTTGTGCTACATGTTGCCAAATCATTTGGGAAATTCTCATAACATATTGTATGATCATGAAATTTCATATGTGATAACTAGACCTCTCAAGCTTTGCATTGGTGTTAATCTCATTCATTTCTCATCTGTTTTCTATTTGATATGATTTTTTGAAGTTGACCCATGCTTGTTGACTTTCATTGTGCATGCTTGAACTTGGTTTGACTTCATGATTTTAATTGACTGCCTTCCTCTCATCCAAATGCCATGAAATTTTACATGTCTACCATGATAGATGTTAGGATTGAGTGTGATTTATTTGATGATTTTTGAAATTGTTTGAGTTGACTTTTGATGCAAGTCATTCTGTTGACTTTTGTGTGCTTTCATTTGCCTTGCTTTGATTTCTTTGGTCTATGAAATAACAATGATGCATGATTTGGATGTGGGCCCAATTGTGATTACTTTCTAAATGGTTGACTTTGGTTTTGGTTGACTTTTCCTTGCTGCCTTGACCTTTTCTTTCATCTTTGACCCTAGGCTAGCCCTAGTGGTCCTTTGGACTTATGTTGAGTTCATCTGTTTCAGGTTGAGCATAGTACTTCCAAGATCATACCAATTTGATTGATGTTTGTTTGTCTATAGTGTGCTAACCCTTGTTTTGTAGGTGTGACTCATATACTTGAGTCTTTGTGCCTTGCACAATTGGTCCCTCTGTGGTTGACTATTGGTTCATTTCCTTTTGGTTTTAACTGTTGAACTGTTTACTGATTGGTTTGAATTTTTCAGGTACTTTAGTTGCTTAAGTTCTCTGAACTTGCTTGCTTTGCTTTTTAGCATTTGCTTTGAGGTATAAACCTTTCTTCTTCATGTAGTCTGGAGTCCCGGCTTGTTATTTTGGCCGGGCAAACTGTCTGAAGTCCTCCTTAAGAGGCAATGCCTGTGTATGTTTACTTTGTCCTTGTACAGAGTCAAAGACCTCCTAAGTGAAGAGGCAATTGGCAGAACCCAAGGGATAAATAGCCTATCCCCTGCTATTCAGTGAGTCTTCTCAGTGCTCCCATCACATGGTTGTAGCACTGAGATCCCAACCCAAGATCTTGTGCAATTGCACAGTTGAGTCAGTATCCAATGTGTAGAAGGGTTCCCACTTTCTGGACCCACACATTCTTGTCAAATGCTCTCCCAGGCCAGGGATAGAAGCAATGAGGCACACTCCTCATCTCCTTTCATCTGCTTCACCTTAGCCTCTCAATGGCAAGGTTAAGAGCACACTTACCCTATTCCAGTTGGCCCTAGTGCCTAACCTTTGATGTTTGAGCCCCCTTGTTGGCGTGTTTATTTTATGCTGTATGTGTTTGTGATTGCTTTGTTTGCCTCTTTAGGCTTTAGCTTAGACTTGCCCTTGTGCAATAGGTTTGTGCTTGACTTGCTTCCTGTGCAAGTCAAGTCTGTGTGGCTTAACCCTTGTGTGAGCCATGTTTAGGGTTGTTAGGCCGAACTACGGCAACTCTGATTCTCACATTCAGGTGAGATACGTAGGCACGAGACGCGATGTCTTGCCGAGTTTGACTAACAACTAACAACTAATCCTTGTTTGCCTTCGCCCTCGTTGCGATCTTTTCTCTCGCCCTCGTTGCGATTGAGACCTCCCTTTTCTCTTGCCCTAGTTGCAATCGAGACCCTTGCTTCCTGTGCAAGTTAGGTGTCTGTGTGGCTTGTTTCCTGTGCAAGTCATGTCTAGGATAGGTTGGCCCTTGTGCCAGTTAGCTAGAAACCTTAACTTAGGGTTGACTTTGCATGACAACATCTAGGCTCGAGTCGTAGTCTCCCTAGTGTTGTGTCTCCCTCTGTTATCTGGTTAGGCTAGATCCTTTGTCCCTGCGTAGGGGAACTACATCGCCCTGATCTTCATACCAGATGAAGTATGTAGGCAGGAGATTGAGCTGATCTCTCCGGGCGCCCTTTTTCTTTTTGTGTGTGTTGTCTGACCTTTGCTAGGCTCGAGTCCCTGACTCCTTAGCATTTGCTGTCTGTCTGTTTGTTTGTGTTTGACAGTTGTAGGCTGAGTCCCAGACTCCCTATCTATCTGTTGTGTTGTTTAGGTTTGGATGTCAATGTAAGTCCAGTGATTGGCATTTGGGCTCCACGTTTGCCTCTTTGCGTGTGTTTAGGTTCGGATGCTGACATAAGTCCAGTGATTGGCAGTCGGGCTCCACGTTTGCCTTTGTCTTGTTTTGTTTGTGTGCGTGTCAGCCGAGCTACGAATGCTCTGATTCTTCTCTCGTCCGAGAAGATACGTATGCATAGGATGCGACATCCTAGCGAGCATGTGTCGTTTCCCCGGTCCGAACTACTTTGACTCTGATGTCTATGCTTGATAGACTAAGTAGGCCCAGGATGCGACATCCTGCTGAGTCAGTTTCAGTCAGTCTCTTTTGTCTCTTTCAGCCAGTGTGTGTGTGTTTGAGCAGCGTTTTAGCAACCATTTTCCTTTCTTTTGTGCGTGGATCCCGTAGAGTACTACGGATGCGTAGGGTGCCTAACACCTTCCCTTCGCATAACCGACTCCCGAACCCATCCTCTTTGGTCGTGAGACCATGTTCTTTCCTAGGTTTACTTCGAGCGTTTCCTTTCCCTCTTTTGGGATAAATAACGCACGGTGGCGGCTCTGTTGTTTCTTTCTTTTTCCCGCCGGTTTTTCGCGTAATGCGACAGCTGGCGACTCTGCTGGGGACTAGGAGAAGTTGACCTGTGCTGGTCCATCTTCCCCGAGCGAGTCTCTCCTAGCGCTCTCTAGGATTAGGGTTTTGGTTGCTTTCTGCTTGTTGTATTTTATTGCATTCGTTGTATATATGTACATTTATTGATTGCATTGATTGTGTGCATTAATGTTTGCATTCATATTCACTATTCATTATGCCTGACTGGTTGTCTGTTTTTCTTTGTGGGGTGGGAGTCCGTGAGATGAGTCCTATACCCGGACTCGAGTGCATTCTAGGATAGGAGAATGGCATAGTCTTGTTGACTGGTGTGGAGTATTCCTTAGCCAGTTGACTTGCGAGCCCATTCACTTGGTGGAGGTCATGTTGAACTAATAATGTCACACAAGTTATTTGTGGTTAGGCATTATTCTTTCAATCATGTGCCGCAGAAGCCAAGGACCTTAATCTACCAAACCCATCTTGGCCTATTTTTAGGACCGTAGTGCGGAGGTCGTTCAGATGTCAGTTCTGATACGACTGTTACGCGATACTACACTCATAAGAGTTTCTCTTGAGAATATTCTTGGAATACGAGTATTCGTTCCTCCGATAATATTCGAGAGATGGAACGATGATTATGGGAACCTCTGATAGAACATGTCTGGCAGGTTTAAACCCTAGTACACTCCCTTTGGGTGGTTCTTAACCGAGACTCCATGCTCGTGACTCTCAACAAACCCATGTTTCGTGGTTGAGTCGTTCAAACATTGTTAATATCAATGGATCCCGGATCAGGTGTAAAACCTAAAATCCACCAAAGCGGCTGGTTGATATTAAGGATGTTTGAGCCGGTTCATGTACCGTTAATATCAATGGAACTTGGGTGTCGATAAGGTGAAAACCTAAATCCACCAAAATGGATGATTGATATTAGGGATACAATGAGCTTTCCCACGACCTTTGTTTGGCGTGCTTCGCCTGATCCTTGAGTGTGATTGTTGCATTCATGCATTCATGCATTCATCTGCATCCATATCATCAGAGAAAAAGAAAATTTTCAAGGAACTCAAAGGAGTTTATTTGCAAAAATTTTCAAAACATGAAAAAACCGGGAAAATTTTTTCACCTGATATATTTGATGAGATATTCTCATATATGATCAAAATGCTAAATATTTCAAAGTTTGCAAATAAAACCCTCGAGTTCCTTTGAAATAAAAACAAGCATATGCATAAACACTTCATGCATCATTTGCATCAGCAGGTTCTGTTCCGGTCTCCCGTCCTGTGGTCTGACCCTGCGATCTTCATTTATTTTGAAGACGCATTTTGCCGGTACTATACCAGAGCCATCTCTACCGGATTGATGGATCATCCTGAGCAAGAGAATTGTGAACTCGGAGAGATATTTGCCAGACTTTGTACTGTTGATGGATTTATTCCTGGTTAACCGATCCCGGGCTGGCATTGACTACTGTTCTGGGGCATGCAATGAGCAAGGTCTGTTCAAGAGTGGAGGATTCATCCATGACGATCAACTTGAAGAAGAGGATGCTGCTATCTTGGAAGAGGACGCAGAGGACTTGAACAATTTCATCATTCCTGGTGGTGTCTGCCACAATTGGGTCACTGTGGGCTTTCCTACAGTTGTTTTTAAGTCAGAGTAACAATCACTTTGTTTAAAAACCCTTCTCCCATGCCAAAAGGAGAAGTGATGGCATTGTTGGCAACATTTTATGCAATGATATTTTCATTCAAATAAATTCATGTTAAACATTTGTTTTTCCAATTGTTTTCCCTTTTCGCTTTTTGCATGAAATTGGTGATCACAAAAAACCTAAAAAAAAAAACAAGAATAAAAGCAATCTTTTCATCTGCATAACGATTGTCTTGTTTGATTTTCAAAAAGCTTTTCATATCAAAATCATTATGCAGGTTGTTTCTCAAACCCATTGAACATAATGATCGGACGTCATCTCCCAATTTTGAATTCCCTGTATTCGAAGCGGACGAAGATGATGTTGAAGGGATTCCTGACGAGATTTCCCGACTTCTTGAGCAAGAGAAGAAGATCACTCAGCTGCATCTCGAGAATCAGCAGAACAGCCAACTGGGGCATTATCAAAAAAAAAAACAAAGAAAGAGAGGGTGCAAAATTAAGAAAAAATCAAAAGCAAAATCAAAAGAAAGAAAAAGAAAGAAAAAACAAAAGAGAAATAGCACCCTCAAGGTCCCAAGTTGGCTGATGCTGAATTCGATCGAAAAGAAGAGATCAACTGCCATGTGTCATGGTCAGTCATATCAGCAGAGAGTGAAAAAGCATTCAACAAGAAGGTCAAGCCTCGTGTGTTCCGAGAAGGTGACCTTGTGCTCAAGAAAGTCTTGTCTTTCGTGCCCGATTCCAGGGGCAAGTGAACTCCAAGCTAAGAACGTCCATACGTTTTCAAAAGAGCCTCTTCAGGCAGTGTTCGACACTTACAACAATGGATAAAGAAGTTCACTCGTCCTGTGAATCCGGATGCAGTCAAGAAATACTTCGCCTAAAACAAAAAAAAAATAGAAAAGCTCGCTAAGTCGAACACCCCAAAGGGCGACTTAGGCAAAAAGGAGCGTCTCGGTGGATTGAAAACCCGAAAGGGCGATTCAGGCAAAAGTTAGAGACATTGATTAAAGAATTTGCATCCCGCTAGATTGAACACCTCACACTGGGGCAATCTAGGCAAAAATTAGGGATTTGGCAAGTAACTGCATCTTGACAAGACTGTGTTGTACATCTGTCATCCGTCAGGGATTCTCGATTCGTCGTCGACTGAAGCTTTGAATACATCGAAAATTCAGAATGGTAGAGGAAAGGTCATTATGTTCAATGTAGCCCTCTCCAATATACATCACCGATTTCAAATTGGTACAGATCTATGGAGTCTCGCCCTTTGCAGACTACCATTCCATCACGTCAATTTGAGCTTTTAGCCAATTGTTTGCACTCTTATTTGTTTTAACTCAACAAATGTTTTGCATGTTTTAAATGATAAAGTATCATTGTTTTCAAAATAAACAAATTTTTCAAAAAAAATTGTTCTTAAACAAAGTGAACATTCACAATGATGGAAGAATACTTAGGAGACCCACAGTGCTCTCCCGGGGGTGGTATGATTACCAACAGGTAAGACATTTGTTCGTATCTCGAGCATGACTGTATCTTTGTCCTGCAGAACCTCGTATGGTTCCTCCTCGGTGATTTTGCCCGATGCAGTGTTGGTTGAAGTTGTTCATCTTCATGTTCCCGGCAGTACAGATTCTTCCTCCAAATCCCTGTTAGCTCTATTATGGGGCATCCCCAGTAGAGTGTTGTTTGAGCCCTACCGTGGGGCATTCCCAACAGGGTTGCTGTTGAAATACTTTTGTGGGGCAGCTCCCCTAGCAGAGTGTTTACTGAAGACTTCAACTTTCCTCTCTCCAACAGAGTAATCTTCCTCTCTCCCCCAGCCTGGGTGTTTTTCTTTGAAGATGCAGTATTTGGAGGATCGACATCCCCATAATCCGGCATTCCCTCAGATGGATCCCTCAGCGGAGTTGTTGGCATGATGAGCTCTCTCAATGCCTATGTATCCTCATCAGAGATCTGGTTGCTTCTTGGTCTCCCTGATTCCCAGCACAAGTTGTTGCGGCGCATACGCCTGCATGTTGAACTCTGTTCTCCGGTTGTGACCGACGATCCCTCCGGAAGCCTCTTGTGGCTCTTCCTCCCCTGCAGGATGGTGACTTTGGTTTTCTCTCCGGATGATTGATTCCTGGACCTGCATGTTGAACATGTCTGTTTGTCAACATTCATCATACATTTTAGGTATAAAACATACATGCATAATCATAGCACTCAGGTACTCATGTTGCAGCTGTTGCCGGGTATCTGTAGATTGTTACCTCCTGCTATTCGATAATATGAATCTCTCCAGTAGATTTTCCTTAAGCAGATATGGGTATGTCTGATCTCTCCATGTAGAGTCTACCCCTTAAGCAGAAAGTGTCTATCCTTTCCTGCCATTTCCCCACTGAGATACATCCTCGTGGATGACGGTTGCTTCCGTTCCCTCCCTACACGGGATGGGTTTTCCCTATTGAGCTCTTTCCTCATTAGGATGAGTCTTGTTTCAGTCTGCCTTTTTGGATCGATCCTAAAATTGGCTTTCTGTTGTCTCCTGTACTTCCCTGGGGCATAAATGAATAGTCGCTCACTAACCGGCACTCATTCATCTTATCCTCAGCGGAATTTGTTGGCCTCTACCTACGAACCGGTAGCTGTAAGTCCTTTCTTTACGGTCTTCTACCCACTACCCGGTAGTTGTAAATCCTTTTTCTCACTCTGTCTCTCAGCGGAGTTGTTGGCCTCTACCTACGAACCGGTAGCTGTAAGTCCTATCTTTGTGGTTTTCTACCCACTAGCTGGTAGTTGTAAAATCCCACGTTCTCCCATTGGCAGAGTTAACCTTTTGTGCTCATCCCGATGATGACTGGTTACTTTTCCGTGGTTTTCTACCTACAAACCGGTAGATGTAATCCCCTCTTCGTGGTATTGATATTCTTGTCCCCTCTGGATACTTGCCTTGATCAAGCAGTATTGTCCCCATTGGGTCTTCCCTTTCTTTGTGGATACTTGCTCCGAGTAAGCAACTTTACCCTCTTTGGATTGGTCATCTTTGCATACCTAGTCTGGTACCCAGATGCCTTTCTTTTCGGTCGATTATTCATCTAACAACCTACAACCCGGTTATGGATAATCTTCCATGCGAGTGTATTATCTACGTTTTGACTGCTATAGATAATATGTCTCATGCGCTCTTGGGTCGAAGTCGTCCTCCCCAGTCGAGTAAAATTCGTATTTCTGGTGAAATCGAATGTCCATCCTTTAACAAGACTGCTTTTCTAGCCCTCTTCAGGATGTTGAGCGTTTTGGAACACAAACCAATTCACGCTTTGGCACTCAGGCCAACTTTGCCGGTTTCAGACCGAAGGAGTTTCCGACGATCAGGTCGATGTACTTATGTTTTTCCGGTGTTCAGACCGAAGAAGTTTCCGACGATCAGGTCGATGTACTTATGGCATTCAAACCAATTCACGCTTTGGTCGGTCACCCGTTTCATACCTACAACCCGGTATCCATGGTGTTCCTTCCTGTTTGCTCGCTGTCGTGACCTTGATCCCCGAGTGGAGCGGGTTTCACGAAATATTTCTCCAGCAGAGTTCATCCCACCAGTGGATTGGACAGGTTTCAGTAGCAGGTCGATACCTGCATCCCCAGCTGAGTATTTTCTACTTGTGAACATTGTGGGTCGTCCCCGACAGAGTAACGGTTATTCCCCAAAGCAGGGCTTATTTTACCTGAGGATTGTCTGAGCCTTATCCCCAGAGAGTTTCTTGGTTTATCTTCCCCAGCGGAATAGTGACTTCCCCAGCGGAGCTTCTCATTTCCCCAAGCGGAATTTTTGTGGACTTGATTGGGCTATCCCCAGCAGTTTACCTTTGCTTTCCCCTAGCAGAGTTGCTTTTACTCCCCAGTGAGTTGACTTGTCTCCCCCTAGTGGATTCGTACTGTTGGCTCCCCAGCAGTTGTATTGCTTCCCCCAGCGGATTTATCTTGAAGATTCCTCAGCACAGTCGTCCTGTGTATCTCTCCCCGCAGAGTTCTCATCATATTGCATTGCATATAGTAATCATTGCATCCTCAAAACTGCGTAGCATTTCCATCCCATATGGAGCATTACGCCATAGAAAAATCCAAACATATGCATTCATGTGCTCGAAACCCCATCAAACTGTATCCCCCGGCAGAGGCGGATCGTTTTGTCCAACATCAGCACAGCAAATCAGCTACAGTTGCTTCGACAGTATTCAGAATTGATTATCCCCACAGAGGTTTATTTCCTCACCCGATGGTGACAGAGGTTTATTTCCTCACCCGATGGTGACAGAAAGCTTGTTTCTCCCCAGTGAGACCCCCGGCAAATGATCAATCTTGCCTTGATATATCCCAGATATCGTTCTTGTGATACCAGTAAGTGTCATGTCAAACACTCGTGTGTGTCTTCTTTGTTTTGGTGTCGGTAAACGCCATTCTTTCGGTGTCGGTAAACATCGAGTCTCACCCAGTCATCGGTAAATGTCTGGTCATTTTTGGTGTCGGTAAACGCCACTGTTTCGGTGTCGGTAAACATCGAGTCTTTCTTTCAGTCATCGGTAAATGTCTGATAAATCCCCAACAGAAATCCCCAGTAGAGTCATCGGTAAATGTCCTATCTGGTTTTCAGTTGCAAATACTTGTTTGTCTCTCACCAATAAATTTCCCATCCCAGTCATCGGTAAATGTCTGGTCATTCTTTTTGATGTCGGTAAACATCATCTTTCGATGTCGGTAAACATCGAGTCTCATCCCAGTCATCGGTAAATGTCTGGTCATTCTTTGTTCTCTTGTTAATAAAATCAAAATCCCCAGAAGTCGTCGGTAAACGTCTTGTCTGGTATCACCACAAAGATTTTGTTCCTCCCCAAGCGGAGATGCCATCGGTAAATGGCCCAGTTTTCTTCGATATCGGTAAATATCGAATTCCCAGTTGCAGCAGCCATCGGTAAATGGTCTTGCTAAGTTGACATCGGTAAATGTCCAGTTTCTTTGAAGCCACCATCGGTAAATGGTCTTGCTTCCTTCCTACATCAAATTACTTCCCAGCAACCATCGGTAAATGGTCTTGCTGAAGTTGATATCGGTAAATATCAAGTTTTAACCATCGGTAAATGGTTTTGTTTTTCATAAGTTGTTTCCCAGCAGCCATCGGTAAATGGTCTCGCTGAAGTTGATATCGGTAAATATCAAGTTTTAACCATCGGTAAATGGTTTTCGCTTCTCAGAAGTTGTTTTCCCAGCAGCCATCGGTAAATGGTCTGGCTGAAGTTGATATCGGTAAATATCAAAGTTTTAACCATCGGTAAATGGTTTTGATTTTCAGAAGTTGTTTTCCCAGCAGCCATCGGTAAATGGTCTTGCTGAAGTTGATATCGGTAAATATCAAGTTTCCAGTTTTCCAACCATCGGTAAATGGTTTTGCTGTTTTGAAGTTGTCATGCAGTTGTCATCGGTAAATGACGTGGTTTTCTTTGTATTTTATCCAGTCGGTGCAAATTTCCACGGTTCTTTGGTATTCAATCCCTGTTTACCCTGAAAGTCTGACAGCCGTTGCTCTCATCCGTTCGGGTTCCCAGTTGATTGAATAGGGGCAGCTGTAGCACCTCAAATTTGCACCTATCTTTGTACATATCATTTCATATTAGGACATAGCATATCATAATCCATTGCATAGCATTTGCATTGTCCCCCAGTTGCCTCAAGAGCAAGCAAGCAAGAATTAGGTCAAACTGATCAGGAGGTCAGTCAACCAATCAAGCAAAGGTGTTTCTCAAGGAATCAAAGCCCTAGGGTTTATCCAACAAGTTCACATGTCTTGGAGCATCAGTTGAAGTGTTCAAGTCAAGGGTTGAAGGCTCAGAGGTCATCAGTTCATGCACAGCCAGGTCAAAACCCTAAAAAGTCAACAATCAGTCAAAGCAGTGGATGGTGGCCATTCTTGTGGAATTTGGGCACCATGGTCAATAATCAAGAGTTCATATGTTTTGGGACATCATCTGAAGTCAAGGTCTCAAGGAACTAGGGTTTGGAATTCATCAGAAGTGCACAGTCAGGTCCAAAACCCTAGAAAGTCAAAGTTGGTCAACTGTGGTTGATTCTATGGTTTTGATGGATGGAAATGGTTTGAAGGAGCTTATTCATGTCCTAATAGGCCTCATGTGTCATGGCAATCAACATCATGGAAGGAAATCAAGTCAATCAGAAAATTTCCAGAAATAGAAACTGGACCTGTAATTTCAACTGCCAAAAATGGAAACTTCTTGATCCTCAACTTGCATCATGATACAAGCTTCAAATGAATTTTTGCCCAACATGAAAGTTGAAGATCTTGTTCTCCCATTTTCAAAAAGTCCAAGAACTCTCAAATCCCATGCATGGTTGTCAAGATATGATCAATTCATTTTCACCAATTTTTGAACTTCAAAGGGGCATATCTCCCAAACCATAAGGCCAAATTTGGTGGGGTTTTTTCCTACAAACCACATTTTTCATCCTCTTTCCAAAAATATAAATTTCACTTTCCAAAACCTTGCCAATCAAAATGGCATTTTTTGACCTTTTCCTTTTAAATTCAAAGTTTGACCAAACTTTGACTTTTTGAATTAAGACTTTTTTCACCATTTTGCCAATTGAGATTGCTTTCATATCATGTTTGAAACTTGTTCCAATTCCTAAACCATGTTCATTTCATCATCATGCTATCATTTTGGACCAAAATGCAAAATTGGTAACTTTGGCAAATAGCATCATTAAGTAAGGGCAATGTTAGCAATCACTAAGCAAACCACAAACAGCAAATTGTTGGTCTTTTGCAGCCTTGCCAAGCCCATTTTCGTGTACAGTTTACACCTCCATGTTCACTTGTACAAAATTAGCAACTTTTGCAAATCACTTCATTAAGACAAAACCAACTTACCACTTGATTAGAGGAGCTTAAACAGACCAATAAAAGCATTTTTCTGTCACATTTCAACCCTAGACAAGCCTCCATTCACACAGAAAAACTGATTCTCTCTCAATTCCATCTTCTTGCATTTTTCGAAAATCTTCCAAAACTCCCAAAGAATCAAGAGCTGGACTGAGTGTTTCATCAACTGAACAACATTGTGGGTCTATTTCAACCACTGTTTCACATCTGTAAAGCTCTATTTCCCAGCTGCTACTTCAACACCCAACCATGGCAGTTAGAGCATTGAGGAATTCCAAGCAAGTTTGAGTCATACAACCTCAAGGATCCTTCATTCTAAACCACGAGGAAGACTTGTTTAAAGCTTGCATCACTCCAGACAGTACTGTTTCATTGAGCTTTCCAAATCAGGTGAATTTTCGACTTCATTATTTTTCAAAATCTTGCTACACAACATGTAGGTCTTACTTAGTAGGTGGATTTAAGATTTGAATCATGTCAAATGGTTACTTGATAGCTGAGAAATCTGGATTTTATTTTTGTTGCATAAACTTATTTTTCATCGGTTTGCTCATATTTTGTTGATGCAATGAAAATCATTGGTGGATTTATGCTGCTTAATGTTTGATGAAGCTATTAGTGTGCTCAATTTCTATTCCTGGACAGTTTGAATTTTCGAGTTCATGAATGATGAAGCTAATTGTTGTTCTGTTTTGAAAACCCTAAGACTCATTTCCAGAAATTCCTGTTTGTGCTGATTCGTTGTCTATGATGATTGGTTACATGAAGAATGTTATCATTGCCATGCTGTGTGCTTGTTTCAATTCAAAAGTTGTGGTTTAATGATGAATGATGATGAACACATGCTGCTGTTATTTTAAAACCTTAGTTTGTTTCCAAAATCATGTTTACTATTATTACTTGTGATTGCATGAACATCCTGTTATTGCCATGTTGTTGACCCTGCTATTTAAATTGATGATGAACCATGAAGAGGAGCATGCCCTGTTCATGAACCCTGGAAGAACCCAGAAAATTCGCATGAACATGTTTGGTTTATGGCTGTTTAGTTGTTGCGTGGACATACTGTGATTGCTTGCCATGCCATGCTGTTTATGTGTTGTTGATTGGTTTTCATTTTGTTGGATTGATGCATGAATGTTGAATGCATGTTGCTGTTGTTACATGAAACCCTAGGGTTTATGCATGAGATTCCCAGAAACCTTGATGATTGGCTGTTGTTCTTCGTAGCACTGTTTCATTGAGATTGAGCCAACCACAACATTTCCCGTGTCCCTTTGAAACGCTGAGTTTTGTTAAATGAAACGCTTTATTACAAAACTGCCACTGCGTTGACTTTGCTTTGACCTATGCCATATTGATTTGTTCATGTTTTGCTCAAATATTCACTCATCTTCAATAATTCATATTTCATCCAAATAAAATCCAAAAATCATGAGATTTTTTCCATAAGGTTCATGAATGTGTCTAGTATTTAATTATGAATTTTTATTAATTTTTTCATTGGCTGGATTTTAAATGGTGATTGTTTTCCCAACATGTATGCAATATTGATACCCTTGGCCATTTCAATTGTGAAATACTCATGATACATCCATTGCCATTGAAAATTTTTGTGATGAAACTAGACATGTTCACCTTCATTTTGATATAAAGTTTGTGGATTTCCCATTTGTGGTTTGCTGGTTATGAATTTTTGAAGTTATGTGTTACATTTGGTGTCACAACATGAACATGCATTTTCCCTAATTTTGTTGACATGTTTCCCTACATCCAATTGACCCCAAATTTTGCATGAATGATCCTTTATATGTCTAATTCATGTATGAATTTTCTTGGAATTAATTGTGCAATTTTCCATTTGATTGTGATTTTGCTTCCCTGCCTAGTCCATGGTTGACTTTTTGTGCTACATGTTGCCAAATCATTTGGGAAATTCTCATAACATATTGTATGATCATGAAATTTCATATGTGATAACTAGACCTCTCAAGCTTTGCATTGGTGTTAATCTCATTCATTTCTCATCTGTTTTCTATTTGATATGATTTTTTGAAGTTGACCCATGCTTGTTGACTTTCATTGTGCATGCTTGAACTTGGTTTGACTTCATGATTTTAATTGACTGCCTTCCTCTCATCCAAATGCCATGAAATTTTACATGTCTACCATGATAGATGTTAGGATTGAGTGTGATTTATTTGATGATTTTTGAAATTGTTTGAGTTGACTTTTGATGCAAGTCATTCTGTTGACTTTTGTGTGCTTTCATTTGCCTTGCTTTGATTTCTTTGGTCTATGAAATAACAATGATGCATGATTTGGATGTGGGCCCAATTGTGATTACTTTCTAAATGGTTGACTTTGGTTTTGGTTGACTTTTCCTTGCTGCCTTGACCTTTTCTTTCATCTTTGACCCTAGGCTAGCCCTAGTGGTCCTTTGGACTTATGTTGAGTTCATCTGTTTCAGGTTGAGCATAGTACTTCCAAGATCATACCAATTTGATTGATGTTTGTTTGTCTATAGTGTGCTAACCCTTGTTTTGTAGGTGTGACTCATATACTTGAGTCTTTGTGCCTTGCACAATTGGTCCCTCTGTGGTTGACTATTGGTTCATTTCCTTTTGGTTTTAACTGTTGAACTGTTTACTGATTGGTTTGAATTTTTCAGGTACTTTAGTTGCTTAAGTTCTCTGAACTTGCTTGCTTTGCTTTTTAGCATTTGCTTTGAGGTATAAACCTTTCTTCTTCATGTAGTCTGGAGTCCCGGCTTGTTATTTTGGCCGGGCAAACTGTCTGAAGTCCTCCTTAAGAGGCAATGCCTGTGTATGTTTACTTTGTCCCTGTACAGAGTCAAAGACCTCCTAAGTGAAGAGGCAATTGGCAGAACCCAAGGGATAAATAGCCTATCCCCTGCTATTCAGTGAGTCTTCTCAGTGCTTCCATCACATGGTTGTAGCACTGAGATCCCAACCCAAGATCTTGTGCAATTGCACAGTTGAGTCAGTATCCAATGTGTAGAAGGGTTCCCACTTTCTGGACCCACACATTCTTGTCAAATGCTCTCCCAGGCCAGGGATAGAAGCAATGAGGCACACTCCTCATCTCCTTTCATCTGCTTCACCTTAGCCTCTCAATGGCAAGGTTAAGAGCACACTTACCCTATTCCAGTTGGCCCTAGTGCCTAACCTTTGATGTTTGAGCCCCCTTGTTGGCGTGTTTATTTTATGCTGTATGTGTTTGTGATTGCTTTGTTTGCCTCTTTAGGCTTTAGCTTAGACTTGCCCTTGTGCAATAGGTTTGTGCTTGACTTGCTTCCTGTGCAAGTCAAGTCTGTGTGGCTTAACCCTTGTGTGAGCCATGTTTAGGGTTGTTAGGCCGAACTACGGCAACTCTGATTCTCACATTCAGGTGAGATACGTAGGCACGAGACGCGATGTCTTGCCGAGTTTGACTAACAACTAACAACTAATCCTTGTTTGCCTTCGCCCTCGTTGCGATCTTTTCTCTCGCCCTCGTTGCGATTGAGACCTCCCTTTTCTCTTGCCCTAGTTGCAATCGAGACCCTTGCTTCCTGTGCAAGTTAGATGTGTGTGTGGCTTGTTTCCTGTGCAAGTCATGTCTAGGATAGGTTGGCCCTTGTGCCAGTTAGCTAGAAACCTTAACTTAGGGTTGACTTTGCATGACAACATCTAGGCTCGAGTCGTAGTCTCCCTAGTGTTGTGTCTCCCTCTGTTATCTGGTTAGGCTAGATCCTTTGTCCCTGCGTAGGGGAACTACATCGCCCTGATCTTCATACCAGATGAAGTATGTAGGCAGGAGATTGAGCTGATCTCTCCGGGCGCCTTTTTTCTTTTTGTGTGTGTTGTCTGACCTTTGCTAGGCTCGAGTCCCTGACTCCTTAGCATTTGCTGTCTGTCTGTTTGTTTGTGTTTGACAGTTGTAGGCTGAGTCCCAGACTCCCTATCTATCTGTTGTGTTGTTTAGGTTCGGATGTCAATGTAAGTCCAGTGATTGGCATTTGGGCTCCACGTTTGCCTCTTTGCGTGTGTTTAGGTTCGGATGCTGACATAAGTCCAGTGATTGGCAGTCGGGCTCCACGTTTGCCTTTGTCTTGTTTTGTTTGTGTGCGTGTCAGCCGAGCTACGAATGCTCTGATTCTTCTCTCGTCCGAGAAGATACGTATGCATAGGATGCGACATCCTAGCGAGCATGTGTCGTTTCCCCGGTCCGAACTACTTCGACTCTGATGTCTATGCTTGATAGACTAAGTAGGCCCAGGATGCGACATCCTGCCGAGTCAGTTTCAGTCAGTCTCTTTTGTCTCTTTCAGCCAGTGTGTGTGTGTTTGAGCAGCGTTTTAGCAACCATTTTCCTTCCTTTTGTGCGTGGATCCCGTAGAGTACTACGGATGCGTAGGGTGCCTAACACCTTCCCTTCGCATAACCGACTCCCGAACCCATCCTCTTTGGTCGCGAGACCATGTTCTTTCCTAGGTTTACTTCGAGCGTTTCCTTTCCCTCTTTTGGGATAAATAACGCACGGTGGCGGCTCTGTTGTTTCTTTCTTTTTCCCGCCGGTTTTTCGCGTAATGCGACATGATGCAAGGAGAATTGAGATGTCTATGATGGGTACACTGAACTATTTTCTCGAACTATGAATCAAGCAATCAAAGAATGGTATTTTCATCAATCAATCTATGTATTTCAAAGAACTTTTGAACAAATTCGATGTGGAAAATTGCAAAGAGATTTCTACTCCAACGAGTTCAAGAATTTATGTTGATCAATATGAATCTAGTGTCCCCATTGATATAATAAAGTACCAAGGTATGATTGGTTCTTTACTATTAACTTCTAGTCATCCTGACATTATGTTTACTGTATGTCTATGTGCTCGATATCAAGCATGTCCAAATGAATCCCATATCTCTTATGTAAAGAGGATAATGAACTATTTGAAAGGAACCACAAATGTCGGCCTCTGGTATCCAAAAGTTAGTTATGTGAGTTAGTAGGTTATTCTAACTCAGATTATGCAGATTATAAAACACATAGAAAAAGTACAAGTGGAACATGCCATATTCTTGGTAATGCTCTAGTTTCATGGTCATCTAAAAAGCATGCTTGTTTTTCTCTCAGTATTGCAAAAGAATAGTACATTATAGTTGGAAGTTGTTATGCTCATATATTATGGTTAAAGCAACAACTATGAGACCATGGCTTGAATCTAGGATGCATTCATCCAAAATGTGACAACACAAGTTCTATCAACTTGACACAAATTCCATTCATGCATTCTCGAAATAAACACATAGACATCCAACATTATTTCCTATGAGATCATGTTCTTAAAGGAGATGTTGAAGTTACATTTATGGACACACGTGATTAGTTAGTATATATCTTCACAAAACCCCTAACAACGAGCCTTTTTACAATATCATAAGAGAACTTAGAATTTTGGATGAAGGAGATATTTGAAGAATACATATTCATATGGTACATTGGCTTGATGATCTTAAAAGAATCTTGTCTCATTTACCTCTAAAAATCCCAAGGTACATGTTATATATTCCTCAAAATTGCTAAATGCTCATCATATATTACTTTCTTAATTCATAATTTCATTTATGAATTAATTAATTTGTAAATCATGTTCTCTTGATTTTAAATCAATTTTGTCCATCATCTATGTTTATAAGTGTTTTCTCATGTTTTTACCACGTTTTCCTAGGCCAAAATATTCAAAAATCATGAAAATTTTCAACTATCAATGGGTGGTATTCGAATACCACATATTGGTATAAGAATACCAAAATCATGAATTTCGCTTTTGTTGTTATTTTTGGTTAAATAATTGAATACCATATAAGGTATTCGAATACCATAGTGAAAAACACCCAGTTTTTGCTTTTTGTAAGAGTGGTAGTCGAATACCATACCATATGGTATTCAAAAACCAACATGCTGAAAGCCCTTATAAATGCATTTTTCTCATTCTGTGTCACTTTTTCTTCCTCCAAATACTGTAGTAGTCGAATACCATGCATATGCTTCATTACCCAACTCTGAAATCTTCATCTTAAAAGTCATTAAAAATTCATTTTTACCACATATCCTTCATCAAAATTTATCATCTTCATCTTTCTAACTCAAAACACCCAAAAACCTAGAAATTCAAAAACCTCTTCTTCAACCTCAAAACCCTTAAAATCTCCACAGCCAACATAGACCACAAACCAAAAATCCTTAAGAGGGTTTCCCTTCAAGAGGACGCCAAGAGATAAACTCAACGAATGAAAATTGAGTATTAGAGTTCGTTAAGTTTGTTATTGAATATGCCAAAGACCCTAGTCGAATCACATGTCCTTTCTTAGATAGTTGTTACGGGCGGTAGATTGATGCAATTGAGTTGAAATTGCATTGAAAGACGTATGAAATTGATCGAAGTTATACATGATGGATAATACATGATGAAATAAGTGAAATTATACTCCTGAGGGGACATATGTTGGATACGATGTTGGAACAACTGGTCCAACTTATTAAACTAGTATGACAATAATAATAACATAATGCATAAATCAATAAAATAACATAAGAGATTGGTAACCTAGTTCGGAGACAATAACGCCTACGTTTTGAGGGCACTCTACCCAAGAAAGGAAATTCACTATTTCGAATTAGTAAAATTAGTCTTATATGAACATCAACCATGTGATGTTCAATGCCTCTTCCTAATCCTGGTAATTTTATATTTAGGAATCCTCCTAAATATGAGAACCCCTCTCACTTTTTATCAATCACTAACCCCTAGTGATCAACTTCAATAACAACTCTATTGATTGATGAATTTACAACTCAACTAAGACAAACCAACAACTATACCCAGTTATTGAACTATATAGTGGTCTACAAAACTAGATCCAACATTAATCCTTATGATCACATTATCATGGAATACAAGAAATAAAAGACTCGCAAACCCTAAGCACTAAGAACTTAATATTGCACACAGAACTGTTGTCAAACATGAGAATCGAGTCACCTTATATAGCAATGAATTCTAGGCTTTTTCTCCTTGGATATATGAATTAATTTCGTCCAGAATAATAGTTGAATTAGTTGGGTTTGATTTTCTCCATAAATATCTCCAAAAATAGATATTATTTTTTATATTTCAAATTCAAATTGAAATCTCCTTTTAAACTATTTGATCTTCAAAAAACATTTCTAAATAATCTGTAACAAATCTGATTGAATCTCAAGCATAAATTTCACACCTAACAACATCCATCATGGCCTGCTAACCAGGGCCAAATGCTGTACTACACACATGCTGCAACATCGTGTTCAACATATTCCACCAGAACACCAAATTAACTTTTCTCCGTAAATTGTAGATCTTCTTTGTAGAGTGAATCTTGAATTAGAAAATTCTGAACCAAAACTACAATACCATTTATCTATTGTCAGATACTAGATGTTGCAGCATACATGTTGGAATATCATGTTCCACATGTTTCCCTTTTGCACCAGAAAAAACTTGAACATACTCCATGTTGTTTTGCATAATACAACAAATCCAAAAGGAACAACAATCTCCCCCTTTGGCAAATTTTGGCAAAACAAAACATCAGAGCATACATCAGCAAAAGAACAAATATTAGAGCATACATCAGCAGAAGTAGAAGCACATACTCAGACCAAATATCAGCAGCAACGGAAGGAAACAAAAACATCAGAGCATATATCAGCAGTAGTAGAAGCACATATCATTAGCATAGTAGTTGTTACACATCAGTCATTTGACAAACATGGATGCTTCCATAAACAGTTAACATGAAATCATTCATGATAGGTTATTTATGTATGCACATACAATTAGTAGTCAAAGGTCAGAAGCTATTACTAACACACAAAGATATCAACACACAACGTTAAGGCCAGATGTCTGGCCAAATGCTTTAATATGTGTGCACAAAGAAATCAGATTGCATCAGTTAGTACCAATCATACCAGTCAATACTAATTATAACAGGATATATCAGGTCAGCAGTAGAGACTCGTACACCACAAAGTCAGTATTCAAATCAGTAGTCACACCACTCCACTACATGCACCATTACTCCCCCATTTTTTCCATAATTTGGAAAAGGAATGAAAAGAAAGAAAACCAGAGGAATACTACCAAATAACTCAGAACAGAGAAGCAAACCTTCCTTCAAAGCATATCCAATTAAATATTTTCTCCAATGCAAATCCAATATTCCAAATCTTTTTCTAAACTGATTTGGACTAACAATCTGCATCCAAAAGACATTTGCTGATCATTCCATAATCAATAGAGATTTTCAAACCAAATACAGTACTAGCAGTCTTCGTGCAAAGATGTCCCACACTATGTTCCAAACATCTTGCTTGTTATTTTTCCTATAAAAGTAAGCCAATCAAAGAAACAAAAATCTCTCCTTTTGCTATTTTTTAGGAAAAACACATATTAAACACTTCTTTACGGTTGCACTACAACTAGTACTGAAGAGACAAACATTATCAAAGAAGTGCGCCCTTTTCATTTCTCCCTCTTTTTTCCTAAAAAGAGACAAAGGAAATATGACTGCCAGCAAACAACAAACCATATCAGATGAAGAGATAACAACACAACCCTTTTTACGAACGCCGGTTGGAAGCAACATCCTTTCTTGAGCATCATCATATCATCATCTCCCCCTAATTTTCTAAAATTGGGCAAGGGGTAACAAAACAAACTAACATGTATGAGGATAAGTACTAGATAATAAAAAACCCAAGAGCATATACCACAAGCTTGCAGTAGCAGTAACAACAAGTTGAGGTGACAAAGATCTAACATTTTTCCATAAAAAAACAGATCAGTTTCATCAATAGCTGCATAGATGTTGGACACAATGTCTGAGACATCTTTTCCAACAAGAAGAATGTAACTTAAATTCAGCAACCCAAGAGAAATAACATTATTCTTAAACTCAAATTCCTTTATCAACTTAAGAGAAAAAGATCCATCATTCAACATTGTCTTCAAATACTAAGCATCACTAAGAAGCTCCATAATTTCATAATATTTCAGTACTTCAACATAATTCTCCTTTTCAAGAGACATTTTCCTATGATGAGCAACATTCCTTTTCTTTCTAGCAGATTCCTTACTAACAATCACATATGCCTTTTTCTTCTTGGGTGTCTTCTTTTCCTTGGTAGGAGTAGGGATCTTCTTGGAATGAGTCCTTTTAGCCTTCAACACAACCTTTATATTTTCCACCTTTTTCTTTGACTTCTTGTTAGACCTTTTACTAAGACCAACATATTTAGTAACACCTTCATTGACAGGAGAAAATCCAACATGAACTCCATTGTTCTTATGGATAAACACCTCATTAGCACTATAAAGATCATAACATCATCAATATGATCACTCACATTTTTCACCACATCATTGATCAGTGCATTTTGATGCACATTCTTCTATATTTATACTTATGCATTTCCATGTTTTAGTTTGGTTAGTTTTCCCTTTTAATGTGTTTTTATAATTTATCTTATTTTTACACTTATTTGTTTTTCGCAGTTTATTTTCAGCATTAGCAGTCTTCACGAATAAATTCATAATTGGATCTAGGAGTATCGGGTCGAGGCGTGCTACCAGTCGTTGGAAAGCTGAGAGAAAGAGCTACGACTCTCATGAAGAAGTCAGAAGCTAATTCAGAATGTAGAATGGTTGAAAAATCCGTTGAAGCCTTCAGCACTAGATTTATATTTTGTGTTGGGTTATTTAGTTTGGGCTTGGGTTATGTTTTGTCCAAATTAGGTTTATTCTACTTTTCCTATAACCTAAGTAGCCAAAAAGAGTAGACGGTATCACTATTCGCGAAAAATTTGAATGCTTGTACGAATTCCATGGAGAACTAATCCCTCTGATTCGATCTGTCATAATTCAGGTTTCAAAACTTGAGATTACTATAATGTTAATTTTAGTTTAATTCCTTTCAATGATATTTTATGTTCTTGTATGCTTAATTTGATTGCATGAAATATATTGATTCAATTTGGTTGATTGTATGATCCTAACATAGGCACGTCACGTTTGCTTAATTCATTTTTGTGTCTGATCAATCATGTTTGCTTAATCCATGAAAACTTATCCCGTTTGCTTAATTCGGACAATAGGATCATACATCTCACAAACTTCACCGCGCTTGTCATTGAGTTTGTATCCAAATAGGAATAGACAATCCGCTTAGGGTATTAAAATTATATTAATCGATGATAGTAGGAACTGAATCGGTAGATTGAATTATTTCATAATCACTTATTTCATAACAACTTATTTCAAGAATTACTTTTAATAATCACTTTTTTTTAATCGAACACCAAACCAAACAACCCCCCCCCCCCCTTAATTCGATATACCTTTGGATAATAATAATCAAGAATCCTTGATAGAACGATATCCGAGTTAAAATTATCGTCGTACTACGTTTTTGAAAAACACTCATTTTGACCCACGCGCGACAGCGGATAAATTGGCGCCGTTGCCGGGGACTCTTGATTATATTAATCGTTTTTAGAGTCATAGGTTTAGTGTATATGCGTCTAGGTCCTAGTTTCCTCACGGTTCTGCCCAACTCGCGTTTTAGAGTCCAAAAAGTGAAAAAAAAATCGGTATTTGGAAAAATTGCGTTCGATTGAAAATTTGTTCAGACAGTCTTGTGTAAAAAAATTCTCTGATCATTTGTCCCTTACTACTTAGTAGTTAAGGGGCTTTGCTTTCAATTTCTCAAATTCCTCTTTTTTCTATTTTTTATGATTTTTTACTGTTTTCATAGAGTCGAAAAAAATTGAAAAAATTCTCCAAATTATATTTTTAAGTCATTAGATTAAATTTGGTGTCACTTTATTTTTCTGTTTTTTTATTTTGATCAATTCCCTTCTTTGTGTTTGTTTTTGACTTTTAGGGACATTGTCGGTATTTTGAATATTATTGCTGCATTGCTGTGCGTTAGTCCTGGCCACTAGGTCTCGCTGTTCTGAACTTGTTGCTTTTGATCCTGAAGTAGAGAGAACTTTGCACACACAATGTAGAGCAGTCCAGGCTAGTTCATCACCCAGAATTGAGTCCGATTCTGAGTCCGACTATTTGCATAACTTGTTTGCTTCTGATTCTGAACTTGTTTTGAAATGGCTGACAATAGAACCTTAAGGCAATTGGCTGCACCTGATGTGAATTATAATGGCTTGTGTATTGAATATGATGCTGTTGTTGTTCCTTTTGAATTAAAATCGGGTTTAATACACTTGTTGCCCAAGTTTAATGGTCTTGCAGGTGAGGATTCACACAAACATTTGAAAGAATTCCAGGTGGTGTGTTCTACACCATTGAAGCCTGAAGGGATCACTGAAGATCACATCAAACTTCGAGCTTTTCCTCTTTCATTGCAGGGTGCAGCAAATAATTGGATATATTATCTCGAGCCAAATTCAATTGCAAGTTGGAATGCCCTGAAAAAAGTATTCTTAGAGAGATATTTTCCTGCCTCCGGAGCTGCCTCGATAAGAAAGGAGATTTGTGGTATTAGACGGAGTAATGAGTCATTGACCGAGTATTGGGAGAGATTCAAACACTTGGTATCCATCTGCCCTCAACACCAAATCACCGAGCAACTACTCATCCAGTACTTTTATGAGGGTTTGATACCGATGGATAAGAAAATTCTTGATGCTGCTAGTGGTGGAGCACTTGTTGATAAGACTCCAGCTGCTGCCAAAGCCCTTATCGAAAATATGTCCCTTAATTCCCAACAGTTCACTACTAGAGACAATTATGTGCAAAGCAAAGGCGTGAATCAAATTCAGGTTTCTTCTAACAAAGCTTTAGAGACCAAAATTGACGAGCTTACTGCCTTAGTCAAACAGCTGGCAGTAGCAAAACCTCAAACAATAACAGTGTGTGGTATTTGTACTTCTCATGAGCACCTAACCGATACTTGTCATATTCTGAGAGACGAGTCCATTACTGAGTTGCGTCAAGCTTATGCAGCCAACCTTTACAATCAAAACAGGTACAATAATACTCCTAACCTGTCCACCAACAAATACCATCCCAATTGGAGGAACCATCCCAACCTTCAATATGGAAACCCACAACAGAACTCACCTCAAGTGGCTGCCCCTGCACCTTCCGGACCATCCTTAGAAGATCTTGTCAAACAAATGGCTGCCAACAATCTCCAATTCCAACAAAGGATCGATTCTAGCATTCAGACCTTGAACACGCAAATGGGACAACTTGCTACTCAAATAAATAACATGCAAGCCCAAGGGTCGAACCAGCTTCCAGCCCAAACAGTTGTCAATCCAAAGGATTTTAATGCTAATGTGAGTGCGATTTCGTTGAGATCTGGAAAGATTATAGAAACAGCCCCTGAAAAAAATAAAAAAATTATTGAGGTAACATCTGAACCCAAACCTACTCCATCTGAACCTGTTTCATCTGAAAAAATTAAAGAAAATGAGTATGTGCCACCAGTCCCCTTCCCACATAGAGTTCTGAAAAATAAAAGAATTAAAGAGGGAGACAAGGAAAGAGATATATTGGATGTTTTTGGAAAAGTTGCGGTAAATATTCCGCTTCTTGATGTAATTAAACAGGTTCCTCAGTATGCAAAGTTTCTGAAGGATTTGCGTACAAATAAGAGGAGGATTAAAGGAAGTGAGAGAGTTAACTTGGGAAGAAATATTTCTGCTTTTATTTAGCCCAAGCCTTCATCTGAAAAAGTTACAGGCGAGAAAAATGTTTCAGTCATCACTCAGCTCTTGCCACAAAAGCAGAAGGATCCGGGAACTTTTACTGTGTAACACCCTTCTAAAATACCCCAAATATTTAATTAAAAATAATAAACATATAACAATTCAGAGTAATTATGCCATGCAAGGGTGTCACACATAATATTCACACCATTCAACCATATAACGGTCATGCTCTTTTATTAATTCAAAACATAAACAATTGCATAAAACGCAACCGGATAGAGATCTCCTCAATCATGTAAAACATGTAACATTCACATGTAAATTATTCAACAAGGTAAATATCCCATCCCGATGTTACATCTATCAGAGCACGACCCACTAAGGAGACTACACTAGACTCCAAGCATTCGCTTCTACTCAACTCATTTCTCGTTACCTGAAAAATAGTTGTAAGGGTGAGTTCCTCAATCAATATAATAAGCATTATAGAATATAATGTCATGTTAAGTAATTTAACACATTAATCACCCTAATCGCAACATACAATCAGTAACAGCACATCAGCTCAACATCATACTCAACACCAACATAAGGCACAAGTATAATCTCAAATCATACTCCACAACAACACAAACACACATATAATATTGGAATACATCCATTCATATTATACGCCATATATATAATTTATGCAATGAGACTCCACACATGCGGTACCGACTATTCTTGAACATATAGTTCAAGCTCACCGATCAAATCCAGATGCGGCTACTAAGCTCACTAGTCCCACTCATTTGAGATCTAATGACTCACTCACTAATTCCTTACCATGGGAATTAGCTACAGCCCCGAAGGCTATGCTATGCACACTAATCATCTAGCATGCAAACATCAACAACAAATCCACAATGATTCACTCACTAATTCCTCACCATGGGAATTAGCTACAGCCCCAAGGCTATGCTATGCAAGCTAATCATCTAGCAATGCAACATCAACAACAAAATCCACAATGGACATATGCTCACACTCTAAGCCATACAACAGTCCAATTACAATTGCATACATAACATGTACATTCACAACATTATGCATACCATCAAACATCACTAACACATGTATCAAAACATCATATCATGTCAAATAATTGAACACAGTATTAGCACACTCTACTAATACCTATACTGCTCAAACAGCGGGAATTAATCCCTGTTACATCATAGGCCAACATAGGCCAACCCTCAAATAGGCACACAACATTTAAAACACCAATTTTCCACTCTGCAACAGTGTTAACCGGTTAACGCCCTGCGTTAACTGGTTAACGCAGGCAAAAACACATTTTCTGGCAAAACGCAACAGCGTTAACCGGTTAACGCCCTGGGTTAACCGGTTAACGCAGGCAAAACATCACATTTTCACAAATTATAACAGTGTTAACCGGTTAACACTCTGGGTTAACCGGTTAACGCAGACAAAACAGCAGTTCCTGCGCTAACACAAGGCAGAATGCAGAATTCTCCGCATTTTCCGTCGTTGGAGGACTTCCGGGCCTCCGATTCCGATTCCGTAAAAAGCTATACGTCCGGAATTTCACAACTAACCCAAACACAGATTCAATTACAGTCTAAATACAATTTGTCCAACATAATTCTTCAGCATCAATAATCCCAATTAGGGTCAAATCAACGGCTTATCACTACCCATTACATATTATCCCATAATACCCATTAATCGACGATAAACCCCCCTTACCTGATTAATCCGGCAAATCTTTGAGCTCCAAGCTTTTCTCTCTTCAACCTTCAGCCCTTGCTCTGTCTCTTTGCCCTTTTCCTCTTTCACGATCGTTTCTCTGTTTTCACGTGAAACTTTCTTTTTACCAAAAAATGGGATTCTTTCTCTTATTTCCAACATATATATATTTTCCGAATAATAATAATAATCCAAAAAAATAATAATAAAATTTCCAATTATTTAACTAAATTAATAAATAAATTATTAACTCAATTTAAATAATTATTTTATTATTATCGGGGTGTTACAACTCTCCCCCACTAAAAGAGTTTTCGTCCTCGAAAACATACCTCAAGCGAACAACTCTGGGTAAGACTCCTTCATCTTACTCTCCAGTTCCCAAGTCACGTTGCCACCTGCTGGTCCTCCCCAAGCTACCTTCACCAAGGCAATCTCTTTACCCCGCAACTGCTTCAACTCTCGATCCTCGATCCTCATAGGTGATGTTTCAACAGTCAGGTTATCTCTCACCTGTACATCGTCTACTTGGACTACATGCGACGGATCATGAATGTACCTCCTCAACTGAGACACATGAAAAACCTCATGCAAATTCGCAAGCGACGGCGGTAAAGCGACACGATAGGCTACCTCCCCTATCCTCTCCAAAATCTGATAAGGACCAATAAATCGAGGTGTCAACTTCTTCGACTTCAAAGCTCGACCAACACCAGTTATCGGAGTAACACGAAGAAACACATGATCTCCCTCTTGGAACTCAAGTGACTTCCTCCTCTTATCATGATAACTCTTCTGACGACTCTGAGCAATCCTCATCTTCTCCTGAATCATCTTAATCTTTTCCGTAGTCTGTTGAACAATCTCCGGTCCAACCACAGCACTCTCACCGGACTCATACCAACACAAAGGTGTCCGACATCTCCTACCATACAAAGCTTCAAACGGTGCCATACCAATGCTCGGATGAAAACTATTGTTGTAGGTAAACTCAATCAAAGGCAAATAACAATCCCAAGCACCTCCTTTTTCCAGAACACAAGCCCTCAAAAGATCTTCTAATGACTGAATCGTCCTCTCAGTCTGACCATCAGTCTGCGGATGATATGCAGAACTCAATCTCAGCTTAGTTCCCAAAGCCTTCTGCAAACCTTCCCAAAATTTTGATGTAAATCTAGGATCTCTGTCCGAAACAATACTCGACGGAATACCATGCAAACTTACAATCTTCTCAATATACAACTCGGCTAATCTCTCTAACGGATAATCCATTCTGATCGGAATGAAATGAGCCGACTTTGTCAATCTGTCAACAATCACCCAAATGGCTTCAAAATTCTTATTTGTCCTCGGCAACCCAGAAACAAAATCCATACTGATACTATCCCACTTCCACTCTGGAATAGCCAACGGTTGCATTAGCCCAGACGGCTTCTGATGCTCAATCTTTGACTTCTGACAAGTCAAACAGGAATAAACAAAACTCGCAATTTCTCTTTTCATCCCCGGCCACCAAAATAACTTTTTCAAATCATGATACATCTTCGTAGCTCCAGGATGAATACTCAAGCCACTACGATGTCCTTCCTCCAGAATACTCTTCTTAAGTTCGGTAACATCCGGAATACACACCCGATTACCAAATTTCAAAACGCCATTCTCATCAACTCTGAATTCACCACCTTGACCTTGATTCACTAAAGTCAACTTATCGACCAAAAGCACATCGGATTTCTGACCTTCTCTAATCTCATCCAGAATACCACTCGTTAACCTCAACATTCCCAATTTAACACTATTGTGAGTACTCTCACACACCAAACTCAAGTCCCTAAACTGCTCAATTAAATCCAATTCTCTAACCATTAACATAGACATATGCAATGATTTCCGACTCAATGCATCAGCCACTACGTTTGCTTTACCCGGATGGTAATTCAAACCAAAGTCATAATCCTTCAGGAACTCTAACCATCTCCTCTGTCTCATATTCAACTATTTCTGATCAAACAAATACTTTAAACTTTTATGGTCACTGAAAACCTCAAATCTTGACCCGTACAAGTAATGCCTCCACAACTTCAGAACAAATACCACAGCTGCCAACTCTAAATCGTGTGTCGGATAGTTCCTCTCATGAACCCTCAGTTGTCTCGAAGCATAAGCTATAACCTGCTTATTCTGCATCAACACACCACCTAAACCCAACAATGAAGCATCACAGTAAACTTCAAATGATTCCGACGAACTCGGTAATATCAGAATAGGAGCAGTAGTCAACCTTCTCTTTAACTCTTGGAAACCTTCTTCATATTTTGGGTCCCAAACAAATGCTTGCCCCTTTCTAGTCAACATCGTCAACGGTAACGCCAACTTAGAAAATCCCTCAATGAACTTCCTATAATAACCAGCCAATCCAAGAAAACTTCGAATCTCAGCAACAGACTTCGGAGCTTCCCACTTAGACACCGCTTCTATCTTAGAAGGATCAACAGCAACACCACCTCTTGAAATCACATGACCAAGAAAACTAACCTCTTCTAACCAAAATTCACACTTGGATAATTTAGCAAACAACTTCTTTTCTCGTAGAACTTCTAAAACCACTCTCAAATGCTCAGCATGCTCTTCTTCAGATTTCGAATACACCAAAATGTCGTCAATGAACACCACAACAAACTGATCTAGGTACGGATGGAAAATCCTATTCATATACTCCATAAATACTCCAGGCGCATTAGTCACACCAAAAGGCATTACAGAATACTCATAATGTCCATACCTTGTTCTGAAAGCAGTCTTCTGAATATCCTCAGTTTTCACACGTATCTGATGATACCCAGATCTCAAATCTATCTTGCTGAACACACTCGCACCAACCAACTGATCCATCAAATCATCAATCCTCGGCAAAGGATACCGATTCTTGATCGTCACTTTATTCAGTTGCCTGTAGTCCACACACAACCTCATAGTACCTTCTTTCTTCTTAACCAACAACACTGGTGCACCCCACGGTGACACACTCGGACGAATAAATTTCTTATCCAACAGATCTTCCAACTGACTCTTCAATTCAGCTAACTCAACAGCAGACATACGGTACGGAGCCATCGATATCGGTCTAGTACCAGGTACTAAATCAATCGAGAACTCAACTTCACGCTTTGGTGGCAATTCATTCACCTCTTCCGGAAACACATCAGGAAAATCACACACCACAGCTAGATCACCAATCACCAGTTTATCTTTAGCCTCCATAGTCGCTAACAGCACAAACAACTCTGCCCCATCTACTACTGCCTCATTCACCTGCCTTGCAGATAGAAACAAATCCTTACCTTCCTCAATCTCAGGAAATACCACAGTCTTATCAAAACAGTTGATATAAACTCGGTTACACACCAACCAGTTCATACCCAGAATAACATCAATCTGCACTAGTGGAAGACACACAAGGTCTATCCCAAAGTCTCTACCAAAAATACTCAAGGGACAATTCAAACAAACTGAAGTAGTAGTCACTGAACCCTTCGCAGGAGTATCAATCACCATACTTCCAAGCATCTCAGATATCTCTAACTTAAGTTTCACAGCACAATCCAAAGATATAAAGGAATGAGTAGCACCGGTGTCAATAATAGCTATAAGAGGAAAGCCATTAATATAACACGTACCTCGGATCAAACGATCATCTGCAGAAGTCTCAGAACCCGATAAAGCAAAGACCTTGCCTCCTGACTGATTCTCTTTCTTCGGCTTAGGACACTGTGGACTGATATGACCCAACTCTCCACAGTTGAAACAAGTTACAGTCTTCAACCGACACTCTGCAGCCAAATGACCACCTTTGCCACACTTGAAACACTTCATCTCAGCACTGGTACACTCATGGACACGATGTCCAGCCCGACCACATCTATAACACTTAGCAGGGGCACTAGAGTCTCCCCCACTAGGCCTCTTCATCCCACTCTGCTTCTGGAAACCTTTGCCAGTTACATACGGTTTTCCACGGTCATTCTGATTCTTGCCTTTTCTATCAACCCTTTGCTGATAGCTCTCTGCTCTGGCTTTGGAATCCTGTTCAAAAATCCTGCAACAGTCAACCAAGTCAGAAAACACTCTGATCCGTTGGTATCCAATAGCCTGTTTGATCTCGGGACGCAACCCGTTCTCAAACTTCACACATTTCGAAAATTCTCCAGCAGCCTCATTATAGGGAGTATAATACTTTGACAGCTCTGTGAACTTAGCAGCATACTCAGTAACCGACCGATTGCCCTGCTTCAATTCCAAGAACTCTATCTCTTTCTTTCCTCTGACATCCTCTGGAAAGTACTTCCTCAGGAATCTCTCTCTGAACATAGCCCAAGTGATTTCAGCATTCCCAGCAGATTCCAACTCAGTGCGGGTAGCAACCCACCAATCATCAGCTTCTTCTGACAGCATATGCGTACCGAACCTGACCTTCTGGTTATCGGCACACTCAGTTACTCGGAAGATTCTCTCTATCTCCTTCAACCACTTCTGAGCACCATCTGGATCGTATGCTCCCTTGAACATTGGAGGATTGTTCTTCTGGAACTCACTCAGTTGACGAGCAGCTCCCATTCCCACAACATTCGGACTCCCTCCAAGAACTCCAGCTAGCATACCCAGAGCCTCAGCAATCGCAGCATCATCTCTACCCCTTCCAGCCATCTCTATTCTGAAAACCCAAACAAGCTAAAACAATGAGTACTGATAGGGTTACACAACACCTATACCGTACAGGGAAACAGAATAATTACGACTCGACTCGACCGACTATGCTCTGATACCACTAATGTAACACCCTTCTAAAATACCCCAAATATTTAATTAAAAATAATAAACATATAACAATTCAGAGTAATTATGCCATGCAAGGGTGTCACACATAATATTCACACCATTCAACCATATAACGGTCATGCTCTTTTATTAATTCAAAACATAAACAATTGCATAAAACGCAACGGATAGAGATCTCCTCAATCATGTAAAACATGTAACATTCACATGTAAATTATTCAACAAGGTAAATATCCCATCCCGATGTTACATCTATCAGAGCACGACCCACTAAGGAGACTACACTAGACTCCAAGCATTCGCTTCTACTCAACTCATTTCTCGTTACCTGAAAAATAGTTGTAAGGGTGAGTTCCTCAATCAATATAATAAGCATTATAGAATATAATGTCATGTTAAGTAATTTAACACATTAATCACCCTAATCGCAACATACAATCAGTAACAGCACATCAGCTCAACATCATACTCAACACCAACATAAGGCACAAGTATAATCTCAAATCATACTCCACAACAACACAAACACACGTATAATATTGGAATACATCCATTCATATTATACGCCATATATATAATTTATGCAATGAGACTCCACACATGCGGTACCGACTATTCTTGAACATATAGTTCAAGCTCACCGATCAAATCCAGATGCGGCTACTAAGCTCACTAGTCCCACTCATTTGAGATCTAATGACTCACTCACTAATTCCTCACCATGGGAATTAGCTACAGCCCCGAAGGCTATGCTATGCACACTAATCATCTAGCATGCAAACATCAACAACAAATCCACAATGATTCACTCACTAATTCCTCACCATGGGAATTAGCTACAGCCCCAAGGCTATGCTATGCAAGCTAATAATCTAGCAATGCAACATCAACAACAAAATCCACAATGGACATATGCTCACACTCTAAGCCATACAACAGTCCAATTACAATTGCATACATAACATGTACATTCACAACATTATGCATACCATCAAACATCACCAACACATGTATCAAAACATCATATCATGTCAAATAATTGAACACAGTATTAGCACACTCTACTAATACCTATACTGCTCAAACAGCGGGAATTAATCCCTGTTACATCATAGGCCAACATAGGCCAACCCTCAAATAGGCACACAACATTTAAAACACCAATTTTCCACTCTGCAACAGTGTTAACCGGTTAACGCCCTGCGTTAACCGGTTAACGCAGGCAAAAACACATTTTCTGGCAAAACGCAACAGCGTTAACCGGTTAACGCCCTGGGTTAACCGGTTAACGCAGGCAAAACAGCACATTTTCACAAATTATAACAGTGTTAACCGGTTAACACTCTGGGTTAACCGGTTAACGCAGACAAAACAGCAGTTCCTGCGCTAACACAAGGCAGAATGCAGAATTCTCCGCATTTTCCGCCGTTGGAGGACTTCCGGGCCTCCGATTCCGATTCCCTAAAAAGCTATACGTCCGGAATTTCACAACTAACCCAAACACAGATTCAATTACAGTCTAAATACAATTTGTCCAACATAATTCTTCAGCATCAATAATCCCAATTAGGGTCAAATCAACGGCTTATCACTACCCATTACATATTATCCCATAATACCCATTAATCGACGATAAACCCCCCTTACCTGATTAATCCGGCAAATCTTTGAGCTCCAAGCTTTTCTCTCTTCAACCTTCAGCCCTTGCTCTGTCTCTTTGCCCTTTTCCTCTTTCACGATCGTTTCTCTGTTTTCACGTGAAACTTTCTTTTTACCAAAAAATGGGATTCTTTCTCTTATTTCCAACATATATATATTTTCCGAATAATAATAATAATCCAAAAATAATAATAATAAAATTTCCAATTATTTAACTAAATTAATAAATAAATTATTAACTCAATTTAAATAATTATTTTATTATTATCGGGGTGTTACATACTGTCCCTTGTACCATCGTGGATAGTAACTTCGAGAATTGCATGCTTGATTTGGGAGAGGGCATTAATGTTATGCCTACTTCTATTTATAATAACCTTAATCTTGGTCCTTTCCAGCATACCGGTTTGGTCGTCCAACTGGCGAATAGGAGCAATGCACGCCCGAGTGGCGTAGTGGAAGATGGCTTTGTCCAAGTTAACGATTTAATTTTTCCTGCAAATTTTTACATTCTGGACATGGAAGGAGAGACTAAGACAAGCAGAGCTCCCATCATTTTAGGCAGACTGTTCATGAAAACGGTGAAGACAAAAATTGATGTTGACGATGGAACCATGTCCATGGAATTTGGTGACATTGTCGCAAAATTTAACATTTTCGATGCCATGAAACACCCCTTGGAAGAGCATTCCGTTTTTCATATGGAATTGATATCTGAGCTGGTTGAGGACACTTGTTCTGATTTATTTTCACTTGATTTTCCATCTTTATCTGGTTTCGATGATATTTACTCATGTGTTGATTGTACTGACACTAACCGTTGTGTTGTGTGTGTTGAGATCGATGCTGCCTTGTAACCTGATACATTTCCTACAGGTCAAGTTGTTGCCGATGAAGTTGTTTTTGCAGTTGATGCTCTTGACATCCCGGCTGCCTCAAGCATTCCATCCATCGAGCAACCCCCGTCTTTAGAGCTGAAACAACTCCCTGAAAACCTGAAATACGCTTATTTGGAGACTAATGAAAAACTCCCTGTTATTATTTCTTCTAACCTTGATTTCGATCAGGAAGACAAGCTTTTGCAGGTTTTAAAGAAGCACAAGAAGACAATCGGGTGGACATTAGCCGACCGCCCAGGTATTAGTCCGTCGATGTGCATGCACAGGATATTACTTGAGGACGGAGCGAAAACAGTAAGGCAGCCCCAAAGGAGGCTTAATCCTTTGATTCTTGATGTTGTGAAGAAGGAGGTAACCAAACTCTTGCAAGCAGGTGTCATTTATCCTATCTCTGACAGTAAATGGGTAAGCCCAGTGCAGGTTGTACCTAAGAAATCAGGACTCACAGTGGTAAGAAATGAAAATAATGAACTTGTTCCCACTAGAGTTCAGAACAACTGGAGAGTTTGTATTGATTACAAGAGATTGAACCAGGCTACGAGAAAGGATCACTTTCCTTTACCGTTCATTGACCAAATGCTTGAACGGCTTGCTGGTAAATCACATTACTATTTTCTTGATGGTTTTTCAGGTTACTTTCAGATTCATATTGCACCAGAAGATCAAGAGAAAACCACTTTTACTTGTCCCTTCGGTACTTTTGCTTACAGCAGGATGCCTTTTGGTCTTTGCAATGCTTCTGGCACTTTCCAGCGATGCATGATTAGCATTTTTTCTGATTTCATTGAAAATTGCATGGAAGTCTTTATGGACGATTTCACTATATATGGTTCCTCTTTTGATGCATGCTTGAGCAGTTTAAGCTTGATTTTAGAAAGATGCATCGAAACTGATCTCGTTTTAAATCATGAAAAATGCCACTTTATGGTTGATCAGGGAATTGTATTGGGTCACATAATTTCAGAAAAAGGAATTTCTGTTGAACCTGCTAAAATAGATGTGATTTCTACACTGCCTTACCCTTCTTGCGTTCGCGAGATTCGTTCTTTTCTTGGTCATGAAGGTTTTTACAGGCGTTTCATCAAGGATTTCAGCAAGATAGCTCTTCCGCTGTTAAACTTGTTGAAGAATGATGTCACTTTCAACTTTGATGACAAATGCAAACAAGTGTTTGACTCCTTGAAGAAAGCATTGACCTCCGCTCCCATAATCCAGCCACCGGAATGGACCTTCCCTTTTGAGAGTATGTGTGATGCGTCTAATTATGTTGTAGGGGATGTCCTTGCACAAAGGGTTGACAGGGTTGCCCATGTTGTTTACTATGCTTCTAGAACTTTAGATTCTGCACAGTCAAATTACACTACCACTGAAAAAGAACTGCTAGGTATTGTTTTTGCTCTTGATAAATTCAGATCATATTTGCTAGGTTCCAAGGTTGTTGTTTTTACTGACCATGCAACATTAAAGTACTTGTTGAAGAAGCCGGATGCAAAACCGAGATTGATTCGGTGGATGTTGTTGCTCCAAGAATTTAATGTAGAGATTAAAGACAAAAGTGGAGATGAGAACTTAGTGGTTGACCACTTGAGCAGGATAGAGAGAGATGTAAATCCTTTTCCTATTCAGGATGACTTTCCTGATGAGCAGCTTTTTCTTTTACATGGTATTACACCTTGGTTTGCTGACATTGTTAATTTTCTTATTGCTGGTGTTTTTCCTACAAGTGCATCTAGATCACAGATTCACAAACTCAAGAGTGATGCCAAATATTATGTTTGGGATGATCCATATATTTGGAAGTTTGGTAGTGATCAGGTAATTAGGAGATGTGTCCCCGACTATAAGATTGAATCCATTTTGAAATTTTCTCATGCATCTCAAGTCGGTGGACACTTTGGTCCGTAAAGGACTGCAAGAAAAGTCCTTGATTCAGGTTTCTATTGGCCAACTGTTTTTAAGGATGCTTATGAGACTTACCACACTTGTAAAAAGTGCCAGATAGCAGGTACAAACATCACTCACAAGAGTGAAATTCCTCAGTAGCCTATGCTTTTCTGTGAGGTATTTGATGTATGGGGAATCGACTTCATGGGTCCCTTTCCTGTATCATTTGGTTTCCTTTACATTTTGCTTGCTGTTGATTATGTTTCAAAGTGTGTGGAAGTTATCCCCACTAGGACTAATGATTCTAGAGTTGTTGCAGATTTTGTCAGGTCTAATATCTTTTGCAGGTTTGGAATACCACGAGCTATCATAAGTGACCAAGACACTCATTTCTGTAACTGCACCATGGAAGCTTTGCTCCGAAAGTATGGAGTTGTGCACAGAGTCTCTACTGCATATCACCCACAAACTAATGGGCAAGCTGAGATCTCAAACAGGGAGATCAAATAGGTTTTAGAGAAAATGGTGCAGCCAAACAGGAAGGACTGGAGTTGTCGTCTAAAAGACGCACTTTGGGCCCAAAGAACAACTTTCAAGATATCGACTTGTTTTTGGTAAGGCATGTCATCTTCCTGTTGAGATAGAACACCGTGCTTATTGGGCGGTGAAAAGTGGTAATTTGGAGATGCAACAAGCAGGCATTGAAAGAATACTCCAATTACAACAGCTATAAGAGCTTAGACTAGAGGCTTATGAAAGCTCTAGGATTTATAAAGAGAAAACTAAGCACTTCCATGATAAAATGATTTCTAGGAAGGAATTTTCTGTGGGTCAACAGGTTTTACTGTTTAACTCCTGCCTTAAGCTTATGGCTGGGAAACTTCAACCCAAATGGATTGGCCCTTTTGTTATTACTAATGTTTTCCCTTATGGTGCAGTAGAAATAAAAAGTGCAGCTACTAACAAGACTTTCAAAGTCAATGGGCAGGGCTTGAAGCTATTCCATGAAAGTTCAATGACTGAAGATGTCAACATAGAGGAGCTTTCTTTGGAAGCACCTAACTATCCTGCAACTTGATCATGGAGTCTTTCTTTCCTTCTCTCTACTTTATTAGTAATGTCTTTTCATTGAGGGCAATGCTTATTTTATGTGTGGGGGAGGGAGATTGTTTGTTTCGTTTGTTTTCCTTGTTTTTGTTAGTGTTTTGTTTGTTTTCAGTCATAAAAAAATAAAAAAATGCATCTTCTTGAAAGTTTTAGGCTATAGACTGACTAATTTGAGATTAGTTTGCGGAGACTTGGGAAAAATTCACAAGATCAGTATCGTCTTAACACCGTAAGTCTCCTGCATATGGAAATTGATTCGAATTCTTATTATGTTTTAGCCATAAATTCTCATTCTCTGATAGCTCTTGAGTAGTTTATTTCAGCAGTCAGCACCATCTCACACACACTCTACGCAGGGAAGCCGATGAATATAAGTGAGTGTTCTGAAAAAGAAAAAGAAAAGAGAAAGAAAAGGGAATGCACCTTCTAAGTTTGATGACCCTCACCCGGTCACTTAACCCAGTGGATGTACAACCTTAAAAAAAATTGAAAATAAGACTCATTGTCAGTTGGTACAACGGTTCTGGTGCTAAACTTGGTAGGGCGGATTACGGTCTGATCCCCCGCAACTACAACTGAGTAAGAAAAGGGTTAAGCCACATAAGTACTAGAATCCCGTGCAAAAAGGATCAGAGTCACTAATCGCTCGCCTTGCTATGGGTGTGTGGAGATAACGGGCTTAATGTGATTGCGCCTTAATGAAAAAGAGCAAAAAGAAGGATGAGTAAGTTAGGCTTTAACATAATAACATGATTCGAGTTGATTTATGTATTCAGGAGGTTTATGACTGCACAATTGTGGATTAGTGCTCCTACGATATCCTTAGTGTGCAAGATTAGTACCTATCGATGCAAACTTAACTGAAGAAGACCTATAGCCTAGGATGAGTAACTAATGATGTGTTTGTGTTTTCTTTGTTTTATTTTAAATTTTCTCGGAGTGCAAAAGTTCAAGTGTGGGGGAATTTGATCAGTGCATTTTGATACACATTCTTCTGTATTTATACTTATGCATTTCCAAGTTTTAGTTTGGTTATTTTTCCCTTTTAATGTGTTTTTATAATTTATCTTATGTTTACACTTATTTGTTTTTCGCAGTTTATTTTCAGCATTAGTAGTCTACACGAATAAATTCATAACTCGAGCTAGGAGTATCGAATCGATGCGTGCTACCAGTAGTTGGAAATCTAAGAGAAATATCTACGACTTTCATGAAGAAGTTAGAAGCTAATTCGGATTGTAGCCTGGTTGAAAAATCCGTTGAAGCATTCAGTACTAGATTTATATTTTGTGTTGGGTTATTTAGTTTGGGCCTGAGTTATGTTTTGACCAAATTAGGTTTATTCTACTTTTCCTATAACCTAAGCAGCCAAAAAGAGTAGACGGTATCACTATTCACGAAAAATTTGAAAGGTTGTACGAATTCCATGGAGAACTAATCCCTCTGATTCAATCTGTCGTAATTCAGGTTCCAAAACTTGAGATTATTATAATGTTAATTTTAGTTTAATTCCTTTCAATGATATTTTGTGTTCTTGTATGTTTAATTCGATTGCATGAAATATATTTATTCAATTTGGTTGATTGTATGATCCTAACATAGGCACGTCATGTTTGCTTAATTCGTTTTTGTGTCTGATCAATCATGTTTGCTTAATCCATGAAAACTTATCCCGTTTGCTTAATTCGGACAATAGGATCATACATCTCACAAACTTCACCGCGCTTGTCATTGAGTTTGTATCCAAATAGGAATAGACAATCCGCTTAGGGTATTAAAATTATATTAATCGATGATAGTAGGAACTGAATCGGTAGATTGAATTATTTCATAATCACTTATTTCATAACAGCTTATTTCAAGAATTACTTTTAATAATCACTTTTTCTTAATCGAACACCAAACCAAACAACCCCCCCTTAATTCGATTTACCTTTGGATAATAATAATCAATAATCCTTGAGAGAACGATCTCCGAGTTAAAATTGTCGCCGTACTACGTTTTTGAAAAACACTCGTTTTGACCCGCGCGCGACAGCGGATAAATTGGCGCCGTTACCGGGGAGTCTTGATTATATTAATCGTTTTTAGAGTCATAGGTTTAGTGTCTACGCGTCTAGGTCCTAGTTTCCTCACGATTCTTCCCAACTCGCGTTTTAGAGTCCAAAAAGTGAAAAAAATCGATATTTGGGAAAATTGCGTCTGATTGAAAATCTGTTCCGACAGTCTTGTGTAAAAAAATTCACTTCAGATTTAACAGGGGAAACTTAGCCATCCTTCCCCTGAGTTGGAAGCTTAGTCTCCAACATGTCATATAGATTGTTTGGCACATCCTGGTTGACATCTACATTTAAGTACCTATTTAGGGAGGCACTTTTCATATCCATATGATAACTTGGGATCATAAGGCTACAAGACAAATCTAGCAACATTCTAATGGCTTCAAGATGATAAATAGGAGTAGAGTCTTCAGCATAGCCTTGTGCTACAAGTTGAGCCTTCTTTCTAGTAACAATCTAATGACTTTTCTTATTATTGTTATTAAGAACGTCAACACGGGGTACAATAATATCAACCTAAACATCTTCATGGACATGATTATCATCACTCACAGAATTATTCTCAGGAGTCACATCACTAAAATATGGAATATAATGGGGAACAATGTGTAGGACATTTTTTCTGACATACAACTTATACATGAGACTCAACACACCAAGAGGAACACCAATTTCAGCTTCACCAAACATAATGCCTTGATTTTGAATAATGAAAATTACAGAATTATTAGAAGGAACCTCAATAGGAAGAATTATTCCATAATCACTAATATTCTTTAGCTTCTTCTTCTTCTGAACCACTATTGGTTGTTCAATGTTGGGAGGACCTCCGACCTGACCATCAACATTCCATTCAATGACAACTCCTTGATGTGTATCATAAAGTCCAAAAGTGGTATTTCATAAACATGAGTATGATGTTGAAGCATCTTGTATGGAATCTTGGTTTGCTTCCCAATTTAGCACTCTCCACGAATTTTTCCTCTTGAGTTTTGGCAATCCCTTGACCACATCTTCAGATAAGATCTCCTCCTTACACTTAACCTTGGATAAGGGCTGAGAGATGCACATATAACAGTTACCATTGGATCTTAAAACCTTCATTAGCTCTTCTTGATGCTAAAGACAATACGTTCATATTTGTTGTAGCTAACATTCAAACCTTGATCATATAGTTGACTTATGTTGATCAGGTTAGCAGTTAATCCTTATACCAACAATACATCATCAAGACTAGGAAAACCTAGACTAACCATTTTTCATATGGCTTTGATTCTTCCTCTATCTCCATTACCAAAGTTAAATAACTATTAGAGTAGGGATTCAACTCTTCAAGATATCACTTTCCCCCAGTCATGTGCTTTGAGCATCCACTATCAAAATATCAATTTTCTCTTGACGAAATTGTAAGAGAGGTATGATCAATAAGACAAGTGACAATTCCTTGGGTTTCCACACTTTCTTAGCTTGAGTTTTCTTCCCTTTCCTTCTACTGGGCCTAGGTTGACTATGAGACTAAGGATATCCATACAATCTATAGAAAAAAAGGTCTTATATGACCATATCTTCCACAGTGGTGACACCTTCAAGATGATTTCTTGTTGCCTTTTTTTTATGAGGGGGAACATGTTGAGAAGGATACTGAGACATGTGGTCCTTCATCATAAACTCCGTTTTCTTTTCAGGAGAAACAAACTTCTTAGTAGGAACTTTGACCTTGTTGTTCATGGAAATGTAGTCAAACCCTATAGCCTTCTTCTCCCCAATCTCCAAGATCTCATCTAACATATCATAACCACGGTTCAACATACATACAAATCTTGTCATATTGTCAAGTTTAGACTTTAACAATGTGACTTCTTCTTCCAAACCTGCAATAGTTGAACCAAGCTTATCCTTTTATATTAGTATAGCACTTATGGTCTTATTTTGATTCTCTTCTCTCATGCAATATTCCTTCCACTCAGTGAGAAATTGTCTATAAGATTTAACTAGCTCTTCTGGTGGGATATCTCCATCACTAGACTCACTACAAGAGTCATATTTTCCAATGAAAGCCATCACCTTATTACCTATTTATTCTTCACTCTCATCATCATATTCAAACCAAGTGACTAACAATCCATTTTTCTATTTCTTTACAAAAGTAGGACATTCAATTTTAATGTGTCCAAACCCTTCACATTCATAACATAGCATTCCTTTGCCTCTGTTCAAGGGACTAATGTCTAAAAACTTGTCCAGGACATTTGTCTTCCATCTTCTGTCTATATTCTTTAAGGAGTTGTTAAAGTTTCTCCCAACAAGGGCTATAGCCTCTAAAAAACTTTCTCCACCTTGATCTTCATCCTTTTTAGTGTTGGATACAAATGAAATTCTCTTGTTCTTCTTTTTAGATCTATTACTTATATCAATCTCAAAAGTTTGCAAAAAACCAATGAGTTCATCAACTTTCATGTTGCTTAAGTCTTGAGCTTCTTCAATAGTTGTAACCTTTATGTCAAACTTCCTAGATAGAGAGATCTTAGGATTTTTTTGACTAGTTTTTCTTCAAACATCTTCTCTCCTAAGGTAATGAAGTGTTAGCAATGTCTTAAAGTCTGATGTTAAAGTCAGAGATGGGTTCATCTTTTTTTATTATCAGGTTCTCAAACTGTGTTGTGAGGAGCTTTATCCTTGACATACGCACTTTAGGTGTGCCTTCATGAGCAGTCTTGAGATTTCCCAAGCTGATTTAGCTTCAGCGCATGAATTGATAAGTCTGAACATGTTCTTATCAACACCATTGAATATAAAATTCAAGGATTTTTCGTTTCTAAGTGCTTCATCATTTTCATCTTTGGACCAATCAGCTTCAGGTTTTAAGCTTGTTGTACCATCTTGAAAAGTTATCACAAGATGTTTCCAACCTTTAACCACAATCTTCAAAGTTTTGTTGTCTATGGATTTGAGAAAAGCAAGCATCTTGTCTTTCCAATAGTCATAATTTGTCCCATCTAAAATATGTGGCATGTTGACTAAACCTCTATCCTTAATGTTATCCATTTGAACAGAAAATAACTTCCTGGGAGCTCACTCAAATAGAATAGGTTTCCTTCTCTAATACTAATTGAAAATTATGTTCTTGAGGGGATAGATGGGATAACTAGTCCAACTTTTTGAACAAATATGACAATAATAATAGGTAAAATACCCTTTTTGGCCCCTTAACTTTACCTCGGGGTCCATTTTGGTCTCCTAATTTAAAGAAGTTCGAAGTTGATCCTTTAATTGTTCAAACAACATCATTTAAGTCCTTTCTGTCCAATTTTCACAAACGGTGTCTATTTTTGCACTAATGGCATCCGGCGTGGCACATGTACATACGCATGGCATCTATGTAACAGAGATTACCACTAGACCACTTCACCTCTTGATAATTTAATTTACAAATGAAGTATATATTTATGTTTCATTTATTTCTTAAATTTTTGTCTTCTTTAGATGATTTTTTTCTTTTTTCCAAACAACAAATTGAACAATCATGAAATGAATCTGAGTTGAGGATATACCAATCATAAATCATTCAAATTTCTAGTTTCTAGTACATACCAATCATAATATGCATGAAGAAAAGAAATTAGCAACACAAAAATAAACAAAATCAGGAATGAATCTGAGTTGTGGACATACCATCAAAGAGCTTAGATCATGAATGAATCAGAGTTAAGGACGAACTCAAATAAACAAAATCAGGAGTATTTGAGAATACGTGAATGGAATCACAAGAAATTAGTTGGATTATTAAGGAATTATATTGAGAAATCAAAGATAATTGGTTTCATATTAGGGGTTAGGGTTCATCTATGATTTATGAATCTGAGTTTCGAGTATGAGAGTCTATGAGAGAAGAGGAGAAACCATGGATCAAACTGGGAATAGAACTGAATTTTTTGAATATGAATTTATGAATCTGAATTTTTTGAACATCTGGAGAATTTTAACTGATGTTTCATTCCAAATTTTAACTACTATGTTTGAAGTGTCCTAAAATCTTTTAACTGTTGTTTCACCATAATCATAACTGTGTTTGAAATGTCCTGAAATCTTTCAGTGGTCTTAACCTTGGATTTTTTATGTTGTTTTTGTAACCCTAAGCATAACAATAGCAGGGAAGTCTCAGTATGATGAAGATGACGCTGGTTTTGGTCCTCTCAATGATACGATTCATATCCTATATTGTGATCCATGTCCCCACATATGCATCTGCCAAACATATAAAAATCAATATTCATACTATATATATATATATATATATATATATATATATATATATATATATAATATCATTCATAAAAAGAAAATAAGGTGCGGAAAAATGAAAATTGAGCCATATAATATTATCCTCATTCATGACAAGAAAATTTCAGACATGAGTTCACCGTTGAAAGTAGTGGAGCTATCGATAACTAAGCATATATTGTTGTTGCAACTAAGCATAATATTAATGAGCCATATAATATTATCCTCACATTTGTTCTTGCAACTAAGCATATATTTCCAGTTTGTAATATTAAAACAATAAATGTGAGGTGGCTTAGTGGTACCAGTTTTGTTTAGCAATCAAGATGGAAAATGGTCTTCTATTTTGACTTTGACTAACGGAGCAAATGGAAAGGACTAACGTAGCGCTCTTTGAACAATTAAATGATCAACTTGAAACTTTTTAAAATTGAGAGATCAAAATGAACCCCGAGATAAAGTTAAAGGACTAAAAAGGGTATTTTTCCATAATAATAACACAATGAAGAAATCAATGAAATAAAATAAGAGATTGATACCCAGTTCTATGTAAACAATACCTACACCTGGATGACACTCTACCAGAGAAAGGAAATTTACTATTTTGAATTAATTAAATTAGTCTCATAGAAACATCAACCACATGATATTCAATATTGTCTTCCAAATCCTAGTGACTTTCTATTTAAGACTCTCCCTGAATATGAGAACCACTCTCACTTTTTCTTAATCACTAAATCCTAGTGATCAACTTCAATAATAGCTCTACTGATTGTTGAATTTACAACTCAACTAAGAGTAACCAACAACTATGTCAAGTTAATGAAACATAAAGTGGTGTACAAAACGAGATTCGACATTAATCCTTATACCGACATTAGCGTGGAATACAAGAAACAAAAGACTTACAAATTCTATACACTAAGAACTTAATCTAACACACAAAACTCTTGTCAAACATGAGAACTGAGTCTCCTTATATAGCAATGTAATCTGAGATTTTTCTACTTGGATATCTGAATTAAATTCGTCTTCAATAATAAATAAATTAGTTGGATTTGATTTGCTCCATAAATCTCTCCAACAAAAGATATAATTTGTTATATTTCATATTCAAATTTGAATCTCCATTAAAATTTAATTTGATCCTCAACAAACATTGGTAAATAATCTGCAACAAATCTGATTAAATCTCAATCAAAATTTTTGCACCCAACAACATCCATCATGGCCTACTTACCAAGGCTAGATGTTGTACTGTACACATGTTGGAACATCGTGTTTCACATGTTACACCAGAACATCCAAATTAACTCTTCTACATGAATTGTAGATCTTATTTATAGAGTGAATCTTGGATTAGATAATTCCAAACCAAAACTGCAATACCATTTGTCTGTTGTCATAGACCAGATGTTGCAGCACGCATGTTTGAACGTCGTGTTCCACATGTGTCCCTTCCACATCAGAAACAACTTGAACTTACTTCGTGTTGTTTTGCATAATGAAACCAATCCAAAAGTAACAAGAAGTAACAAGAACATTGATCTGGGGAATAATATGACATAATAATCAAACGATTATGGCATAAATATGTAGGACTGTGGTCGAGTTGAAGAGATTGTATATGCACATGAAGATCTTTAAGATTTTCCAAAAATGTTTGAGACGTTGCTAAGCGATGCAGAGAAACTGTTGTATAAAGGTAGCATCAAATTTACAAGATTTTATGCGGTATTACAGTTGTAAAACTTAAAGGCGGACAATGGATGGCCGGATAAAAATTTTACATAAATATTAGCCTTATGAAAGATATGCTTCCAGATGATAATGTTCTTCCTAGTCGAACCTATGAGGCCAAAAAATATTGTGATCTATTGGCATGAGTTATGATAAGATACATGTTTGTCCTAACAATTGCATTTTGTTTCGAAATGAATATGCATAGTTAAGCGAGTGCCCTAAATGTGGTGTCTCTCAATATAAAAAACAATTGACTCTTGCAAAATTCTTATAGTATTTCTCTATAATTCCGAGACTTAGACGCATGTTTCACAGTGAGGCTGATGCAAACCACTTAACATGACATACAAATGAAAGAATTATAGATGGAAAGTTTCAACACCCATTAGATTCACCACAATGGAGTGAATACATGCTTGGATAAGAATTATATGATGTTTTTATGAAAGGTGAGTTTTATCTTGTTAAACTTTATCATATTGATGTTTCTTTATCTCGATATGGCCTTATTAGAAGATTTTTTTGTTTCCATTTTTTTGTCTATGTCTGCAAGTATATGTACTATACATGATTGAAATTTAAAAGTAAATTAATGGACAAATTTTAATTTTGGGTAAAGTTACTTCCGAACCAACTGAATGCATAACTTGTTTCAATTTTCTCGTCTTAGTTTTCTTCTCTACAATTTTGAATTAAACTACATATGAATTAATTTAGTCAGTATATGCCTCCGGTATTTTTTGGATACAAACATATGATTCCCTTTAATCATCCTGAATTGAAGCACTTTAGTCAATCACTTTTATTAAAGGATAGAAAATGCTCCAAACATTATAATCATTAGCTAATTGTTTTGTTATTCGATTAGCCATTTTTGACAAGTAGAAAATGTTGTTTATTCTTTATAGATAAGATATTTTGCTATAAAGGTTGAAGGAAATGTTTTAAGTCGCAATAGTTGAACATTCGTCTCATTCATGAAAATCATCATTACGAACTAGTTTATGCAACCTTGCTTGTCATCAAAGTAACTAAGGTAAAAAATAATTTTTTTCTACATTTCTGGCACTCATTTATGTCTCTTTTTTTTTGCCTATATTTTGTGCTGCATTAGTTTGAGAAATTCTTAGAAAATAAATTTGTCATTTTTTGTTGTTATTTTGGTAGCTTCCAATATGCATTCATGTTCATGTACTGCAAGCATCATGAAGTTTAATCGAATTGATGCTAGTGAATAAATACCATTTTATTCCCATTTCTTCAATTTGTGTATGTCTATGTTAATTTTTCGATTATTTTGTTGATAGTGTGATCTTCATGGTTGATTTTTTTGGTTAGGTTTTGTAACAGAGATGTTTTATGGTTGGAAGGCTTTAGAAAAGGTACATTATCTTGCAAAGGTGATCTTATATATTTCTAGCAAATTTGCTAGCTAAAGTTTACTGAAACAAAATATTGTGGAGCTAGCTTTGTATTGCTTTATGTAACATGGAATTAATGTAATTTTGAATAGATATATGTACTTTTGAATTTGAATATGAGTGATTATGAACTTTATGAAATTTAAAGGGTCTATCATTATGAGAATTTCAACATAGAAATTTGTTGTTGGAAAAATATTATGAATATTCCATAGCCTAATTCTCTTATATTGTTTTATAATTATATATTTTAGGAGAATTTACCAAAGTCTTTAACTTAAGAAAAAATAAATGTCGCCTAAAGATGGTCTTACCCGACGCTTTTTGATAAAAACATTGTCTAAATTATATATAATACAACGCTTATTAGTAGAAAGCACTGTCTAATGATGACTTACGCCAATGTTCTTATTAGAAAGTGTTGTCTAATGATGTCTTACGCCAACACTTTTATTAGAAAGCATTATAAAGTCTTGTCTAAACTGACTCATGCCAACATTTTTATCAGAAAACGTTGTCAAATAATGTCTTATACCAGCACTTTTATCAAAAAGTGTTGTCTTAAGAGACTTACGCATGTGCTTTTATCATAAAGTGCTTCCTAAAGAGGACTTACACCAACACTTTTATAAAAAAAATGCTCCCTAATGATGCCTTACACCAACGCTTTTATCAAAAAGTGCTGCCTAAAGAGGACTTACGCCAATACTTTTGTCAAAAAAAAATTGCTTAATGATGCCTTACGCCAACGCTTAAAAAAAAGTGACGCCTAAAGGGAACTTAAGTCAGCGTTTTTACATTAAAAAAGGGTTGCTTATACCTACAACAATGCTAGAATAGACAACGCATAAAATCGTTGTCTAAGGTAAAAAAAAAAACGTCGTCTAAGGTCTTATTTGGCATAGTGAGTCTAAATTCAAAAACCTTTTAGGCAATGACAACAATTGAAGGATGGTACGATTAAATATAAGTCTCCTTCGATTGATGTTGATGGGGAAAATAAGGTTTAATCATTTTCACCTTAAGAATAATAAAAAGATTAAAACAAGGTTTCACACATTTCATTCTATGAGATTAAGAGTCCAATCGGAGTGGATGTGACACTTACAAGATCAACATTTGATATCTTAAAATGATGAAAATATCTCCACTACTATTGTTGATGATCAAACTATGACTAACATTTGATAGTCCTATGTTCCCATGTTATTTGATGTTAAGTTATAACATTTATTATTATTATTATTCTATTTATGTTGTTTATGTCTATGTTAAGAAATTCAATTTATTTTGTCTATGTCTATGTTATGAAATAATAAGAGAAAAGTTATTATAATACATGAAACAAACTATCCATACATCATAAGTGATAAAACAACATCTAGTCATAAAATAGCAAGTCACAAAACAACAATAGGATGTATAATAAGTACAAACTTAAATTGGTCCACCATGTGCTAGATGAGAAATACTCACTATGCTTGCATATGTCTGACCATCTAGGTTGATCACACCCAGAGTCACATTTGTAATAAGGGCTATGAGTTGCATCCTCTGTTGATTAGTAATACCATGTGGTAGAGATGGTGGTAGCATAGAAGGTCCGACATTATTCGATGGTGGTAGTATAACTGCACATTGAGGGATGATGCAAGTATGTGATATCATGTAATTAAATTCTAGGTATCCATTTGTCATACCCCTCCCCTCCCTTTTACTACCTTTTTCTCAATTTCATTTGCATACATAGAATCATGTCATGCATCATCATAATATCATCATGAATATTGCATTTGGTCATTGGCTCACAAGCATGGCCACATTCTTTGTTTAATCTTAACATTAGGATTTTCACTTTGTTTCACTTGTCAACTAACCGAAGCATGATAAGAGATGGTACTTGTTTGTTATTTTGTTCATGTAGGTGATCATGCCTCAATTCAAGACAAAACAAAGGTCACTTTCGTTAATAAATATCCAACTTTTGGTTCATTGATTCAGGAGTGGTTCATGTGTTTATTTCCATGCCATTTCACTCCTTCAATCCATCCTCAAGATCATTCAAGCCTTAATCAAGTTTTATTAAAGGGATGCTCACTCCATCATCATTTTGGCTTGGGATGCAAGGAAACTTCAATTTTGCAGAAGTTGGCACAAGTTTTGGTTGACCTAATTTGCAAGTGTGGCTTACTTTTGGTCCAAACCCCTTAACTTCTATTACTAATGTTCTTTTGGTCGATAGTTTGATGCATAAATTATTATCTATTAGTCAACTTAGTGACACTGGTTATGATATCATTTTTAATTAAAAGTCTTGTAAGGCTGTTATTTAGAAAGATGGTACAATCCTTTTTAACGAAAAGAGAAAGAATAACATTTATAAAATCAGACTTTCTGATCTTGAGGATCAAAATGTAAAATGCTTAATGTCTGTTAATGAGTAGAAATGGATATGGCATAAACGTTTGGGACATGTTAGCATGAGAAGGATTTCATATATAAATAAGCTTGGATTAGTCAAAGGCTTACCCAACCTGAAGTTCACTTCATATGCTCCTTATAAAGCATGTCAGAAAGGCAAGTGTCTAAAACATCTTTCAAAGCGAAAACCATTGTTTCTAACTCTAGACCGTTAGAACTTCTGCACATTGATTTGTTTGGGCCAGTGAAAACTGCCTTTATCAATGGTAAGAAGTATGGATTGGTCATCATTGATGACTATAGTCGTTGGACATGGGTAAAGTTCTTGAAACACAAGGATGAGTCACATTTTATGTTCTCTACTTTTTTCTCACAAGTGCAAACAGAGATGGATTGCAAAATAGTCAGAGTCAGAAGTGACCATGGTGGCGAATTTGAAAATAAACATGGGTAAAGACTTTTTTCTACGTGAAAAAAATCTAAACTTTGTGCATACTTTTCTTTAAGTGTTTGTATTTCATTTGTGTAAAATCTGCTTGTGTAGAAGCAACCTATAAACATAAAACCTTTATTCAAACCTGTTATTTGTGATTCCTTAAGGAGACTAGGGTATAGTCGGATCCTTGAGAAGACAAAGAAGGTTATTATTTATAATTTTTGTAATCAGTTGATTATAGTGGATTAAGTCCTTGTGTATAAGACGAAATGACCTTGGCAGGTGGACTGGAGTAGCTTTGAGTTTCAAGCGAACGAGGATAAAAATACTTGTGTTTTTATCCCTTTATTCTTAGAATTTGTATGGTGTTCTTGAGTTGGTAAAAAGCTTGTGTTTTTAAAACCCAATTCAACCCCCCCACCCCCCACCCACCCACCCACCCACCCACCCACCCCTTGTGTTTTTCACACCTTCATGTTGAAGTTGACGAGTGGTATCCTTGAAATTATCAGAGAGGGTTGGAGATCCGATTTGAGTTTGATAGATCGTCTCATGTTAATAAACCAAGGTAACGGAGGTGATTTCTGAGTCGATGAGAATGGTGTGATGAGGTTAAGAGATATAGTTGTATTCTTAATGTACATGAGCTTAAGAAGAGTATTCTTGAGGAGGGTCACATGAGTGGTTTGAGTATTCACCCCGGTGCTACAAAGATGTATCAGAATTTGAGGAAGATATGTGGCCTTAGAATGAAGAACAAGATTGCAAAGTTTTTGTATGCGTGTATGACTTGTCAAAAGTCAAAATTGAGTATCAAAAGTCGTTGGGTTTGATGCAACCGATGTCTACTTTTAATTGGACATGGGACAACATTTCGATGGCTTTTGTTTCAAGATTGCCCTAGACTGTGAAGAATGGTGATACTATCTGGATAATTATGGATAGGTTGACGAAGTATGCTCAATTTATTCCTGTGAGTTTGGATTATCCGTTAGAGAGGTTAGCGAAGCTGTATATCGAGAGGATTATTAGTTTGCATGGTATTTTGTCTAGCATTGTATCTGATAGAGATTTGAGGTTTACATAAGGTTCTGGGAGAGCTTGCGAATGGCTTTGGGTACTAAGTTGTATTTGAGTTCTATTTATCATCCGCAGGAAGATGGTCAGACTGAGAGGAGTATTCAGTCGTAGAGGACTTGATGAGGGCTTGTGTACTTGGACAAGGAGGTGCTTGAGATAACTTTTTACCGTTGATTGAGTTTACCTACAACAATAGTTTCTATGCTAGTATTTGGATAGCACCGTATCAGGCATGGTATCATAGGAGGCGTGGGACTCCTTTGTGTTGGTATGAGTCAGGCGAGAGTGTTGTGCTTAGACCTGAGATTGTTCAGCAGATGACTGAGAAGATCAATATGATCCAAGAGGAGGAAAGCACTTGACTTCCAGGTGGAAGTCACATGTTTTTTCGATTTACCCCGGTAACCATTGTTGGTCGAGCCTTGAAGTCTCGAAAGCTCACTCCGCGTTTCATCGGTCCTTATTAGATTTTATAGAGGATATGAGTAGTAACCTATCAGATTACCTTAGTGAATGTATACTGGGTAAGGCTAGTTGGTGGAACGAAACTTGGGAGCTTGAAGAGCCAAATGAGAGATTCGTATATGAATCTGTTCACTTGAGGAAATTTTCGAGGGCGAAAATTCTTTAAGTGGGGGAGAGTTGTAACACCTCAATTTTATTAATTATTTTATTTTGAATTATTGGTAATTCATGATGATTTTAGGTGTTTTATTTAATTATTAGATGTTGGTGCGAATTAAAATAAATTATTTGAATATATGTTGTTGAGGTGTGGTAGAAATAGTAAGGTGTTGTGAGACGCTAGAATAAGTTATAAAATAATTATAATAATTAGAATTTTATTTATTATTATTGATAAAATAAAAAATTGGAGAGAATAGGAGTCTGGGTCAATTGTAGAATTTGAGGAGAGTTTGTGGTAAGAAGAGGGAAACTAGAGCTAAATTGGGCAAAAATAATAATTAAACAAAAGTAAGGAGATTATTATATATTTTAAAAGTTGGGAGAGAAGCTAGGTTTTTGGGAGATTTTGTCACTATGTGAGATTGGAGCAAAAGAGGCAAAGAGGGAGAACAAAAGCTTGACGTTGAAGAAGAAGATCAAGAGCTTTTGTTGGAGATCGGGTAAGGATGGAAAATTGCTTCAATAATGAGGGTATATGCATGAAGGGTAGGATAGAAGAATCCTTAAACTCCAATAGGACATTTGGGATTTTACTAAATTCTGAATTTTTTTGATATCTTGATGTTATATGTTGTGATTATTGATGATTCTCGTGCATTATGTGTGGTTGTATTTTGTGTTTTGAGTGTTGGCATAATTTTACCATTGTTGAGAGTTTCAAAAGTTTATGGAAGTTATGAATCACATGATTTAATTGATTCCAATATGTGATAAATCGTAAATTTGATGTTTTAATCATTGGATAAGTGTTGGGTTTCGAATTCTGAGATTGGAACTTTTTACGAAATCGAAATCGGAGGTCTGAAAGGCCTACAACGGTGAAAAGTAAGTTTCTAGGCTGTTCTTCAAACCTGTAACCAGTTATCGAACTGAGTGTAACCCATTACCACTTGAAAAATATGTTTTTGGGATGTTTTCGAGCTTGTAACCGATTACGGGTTTGAGCGTAACCAGTTACCACTGTTACGTGAAAAATTGGGAAATTGAAAATGACGTAACTTGAGCTTCGTAACTCTGTTTGACGCGTGGTTCGAAACATTGGAAAGCTAACGCATAGTACTATTTCATGGTGATACCTTAATAAGATTAATATTATGTATTTAACATTGAATTAATTGGTAATGAATTATTGTTGTAGATGCCTTAGTTGTTATATGAAAGTTGTTTATGTGAAAGTTGCAATTGTCGATTTTCCGTGTTTTGGTTGGTTGTTAGCTACTATTAGCTGTTGTATGATGTTGTTTTGATGTCAGTTGCTGATTTATCATGGTTTTAATCGGTATGATGTAGTAATTTATGAATGATGAATATATGTCAATGATAAATGATTGATTAAACATGAATAATTGTTGTGTGACAATAATGTTGTTATGTCGGTGTTGCTATAATGATGTTATTAAGGTGATTGTGTTGATGTTGTTATGTTGGTGTTTTTATGATGACGATATGAACATGATTAAATTATGTTGATGATGTGGTGTTGATGTTGACATACAGAGTCAAGAGTGGATCAGTGTGTATGTATTGATGATATTGTTATTGTTGCATGTTGGGAGTCATGCATCCATGTTGTCAGAACTTTGTTTCTATTTATTGTTGAGCCTCGATCCTATAGTGATAGATCAGGTACGAGTAGCTAATTCCTATTATGGGGGATTAGTGAAGCATTACCTATGGTTATGGTATCAATTTTGGTGTGCTCGGGTTCCAAGAGAGAATCGATCCTATGGTGGGGATCATAGAGTGAAATGAACCCGAGTGTTCATATTTGTTACCACATGCATGTCGAGCCGGTGTTGAGTCTATTGCATAAGTGTTGCATTTATATTGGTTGTGTGTAATGTTGATGATAATTGAGATGTTGTTGTGTATGATGTTGATGAGGATTTGGGTGTGAGAATTACGAAATGTTGTTGTGAATGATTATGTTTAGTACATTGCATAAGTGTTGCATTTTTATTGGTTGTTGTTGATGTGTTGTTGGATGAGATGTTGTTGCATATGATGTTAATGATAATTAAGATGTGGTTTTGTATGATGTTGATGATAATTGAGATTTTGTCGTGTATGATGTTGATTATGACTTGGATGTGAGAATGTGATATATTGTTGTGCATTATTGTGTAAATGTTGTACTCTATTCTTCATTATATACCATTTATCATTGAAATGAATTCTCACCCCTTATGTTTGAATGTTGCATTTACATGGGCATCATGCAGATACTCAAGATTAGTATTGTTGAAGTAAGTGGAAGGTAGCTCTTGGAGTGGCTTCTAATAGTTTGTCGTTTTCTTTAGTAGGGTCTTGCTCTGACCATGTAACATCAGGCTGGGAACATTTTCTTTCACTTCTTATGTCATGTTTATGCTGAAGTATTATAACTGATCTGGTTGTTGAGCTGATTTATTTAAACTCTTTATTTGTAATGGAAGTTGAAGTTGAGACTAAATGGTATGAGTGCATTATGGTTTTTAATTGCTTTAATTATGATTCTGTTGTGATGATACCCTAAGTGAAGGTGAGCATGTGATGATAGGTATTTATTTGAAATTTATATACCGTGTTACAGAGCATGATATGTTTAATGTGAGTGACACCCTTTGTGGTTGCAATTTTATTAAATTATGCATTAAAATTGTATGCGGGGTTTATGGTGTTACAGTATCCCTTATTTTGTTCCATAAGGAAGTTGGTACATTTCGCCTGAATGCATCCAAACCCTTCACATTCATGACATTAGATTCCATTGCCTTTGTTTTATTTACCTCCTTTTTTAACTTTGAGCTTAGGATTGAAGCCTATAGAATTTAGAGGTATATTGCCTTTGACATTGGTTGCGACATTACTCCTTGATCTCCTTTCAAGTATTCTCATGATTCCCAAATATTTTTGCAATAAGCACAACGAATTCAGTTAGGTTATCATCAATATCTTCTTCTACCAACTCTTCATCATCTTCAACATCAACTTTGATTGCCACACTTTTGTTTGGTTTCTCTGATTTGTCATTGATTTCCATTTCAAAGGTGAATAGCGATACGATTAGCTCATCATCTTTGATAGTGTTTACATATTGTTCTTCTTCAATGGTCGCGACGTTAATATTAAACATCCTGGGAAGAGATTTGACAATTTTCTTAGCCAACTTCTCGTATGAAATTTTCACCAAGGGAAAATGAGCTATTAGTAATGTCATGGAGACAGACATTAAATTCAACAATGGTTTGAAGAGTTGAAGTCTTGACATGCAAACCTTATAGGTGTCTTCATGTGTAGTTTGGAGAGTTTCCCAAGCATCTTTGGCACAAGAACAAGTATTAATGAGCGTGAAGATATTCTTATCAACTCAAGTTTAAATGGCATTAAGTGCATGAGAGTTACCATGTGTTTCTCCATATTCTTCTTTTGACAAGTCGCTCTCAGGCTTCCTAGATTCTATGCCATATTTAGTTGTAACCTTTGGGGGTCTCCATTATTTTATAATTGCTTTCCAAGTATTACTATCCATAGACTTATGGAATGAAACCATACGAGTTTTCTAGTAATCATAGTTCATGCCATCAAGAATAGGTGTCCGATTTAAAGATCCTCCTTCTTTATCATTTTCCATTTTAATAAAGTATATAGACCCCCTAGAGCTCACCCATCCAGAATAGGGTGCCTGCTTTGATGCCAATTGAAATTTTATTTTATAGATAGCAAGATGTCAAACACAATGTAGGAAAAATGTGTATGACAAGTATAATGTGTAACTGACAGAATAAAGGCACAATATAAATAACACACGAATTGGCAACCTAGTTCGGTGCAAAACCACTTAGTCTAGAGGGTGTTAACCCAATGAAAGGAAATCCACTCTTAATAGTCATAAGTTTAAATTAGTTTGATTTAAACTCTCCTATTTCATTGCCTCTTTGACTAATACTACCCATGAACTTTGATCCAAGCCCCCCTGAATTTGAGACTCCTCTGACTTTCACTCAAATACTTTCCAAAGTGTTTTGACAGGTACAATAGTATATAAATGATGGAAAAAATTACAACTCAAATACTTTATTCGGCTAAAATAGAATGAGGACACCATAATAGAGTATTACACAAAAACATAAAATAAGAATCAAAACAAATTAACACGTCAAGCTTCATAGTGCAAAGTCTGCGTTTTCACAATGGAGAATGCCTCCTTAAATAAAAACAAAGGTCCAACTTCAAATCCCATTAGGGTTTAGGTCTTGAATGCGGCTGAACTTCCCAAAAGCACAAGAACCCAATATTCAATAAGTTTGATTTAAAGAATCTTGAACAAATAAGAAATCCTCAAATTTTATCTGGCTAAAAGAGATTATGAATAAAACTTTATTAATCCAAAATGTACATAAAATATATATTTCTGACTGTTTATAAAAGGAAACTAGTCGTTAAAGGCATGAGAATAACTATAATAAGGTTGTGCGCGAAACAAACTAGAGTGAGACAAGATGTGTCACAGAATAAAGGTCATTATGCTTAACATGTTTCTTTTTACAAAAGTGTGTTGATTACTAAGAGATAGGATGTCTCACATCTTCCCAGAACATCTTAATTCAAATGTTGCCTACAAAATATTACCAATCACATGTAATAACAAATAAGCTTCATGAGAGGACTCATACTAGAAAAAGCATTGAGTACACCAACGAGCGTTGTTGAAAAACTCATGTAAGTTGCTATTTATATTTAATTTTTTATATAACTAAATTGTTTAAACTCTAATAGACTCTATTTTATTTAATTTTTTATGTATGTGCAAGAGGATAATCATAGAGAACTCACTCAATTCCTATATGATCATCCTGAAGTAGCTTCTTTAAGGGGCCTACATCTAGTTAATCCATATGTGTCACATCATACTCTGAGTGAGGTAAGTGGCAGGGAGAAAAATGAGAAACTTTATGGTATTGGACCTATGGCCTCTAACTACAGGAAAAGGGATAGAAGTTTATACATGAGACTTGCAAACGAGAAATGGTTGCCACTCCACCTGTATTAACCCTTGAAATAGCGGAAATAGTGAGAAAATTAGCTTTAAACGAGGCGAAACAAGAAATAGTGTAAAAGACCGAAATGGAGAAAATGAGGAAGAGAAAAATTAAGTTGGAGGAAGCCTTGATAGTTTCACAAGAGTTTTTTAAGAATATATGTTCTCATGAAGGAACCAACTTCTGGTTCAATGAGTGAAATCAAGGTTTTGGTGGATATGAAGGAGTTGGCGGATTCATAGCCATTGGTGGATAAGGAGCAAAAGAAGATAGGAGTGAGGATGAAGAAGAATATGAGAGAAATGAATTTAATATGGATGAGCGATATTCTGATAATTGTTGAATATTTTTATTTTCATTTGAATTTTAACTTTTAAATATTAATTTTTGAATTATTATTAATTATGTTTGCTTTTAATTTTTATAAATTATTAATTTCTTTAAGTTTATTTATTATATATTAAGCCTAATATTTATAGTAGTTTTATTATAATGAATAATTTTTTATTAAAAATGTCAAACGGGTAACACCACCACCACCACCCCCCCCCCCCCCCCCCCCCCCACACACACACATTGTATTTAACATGCAGTCCCTGCACAATGCATTGCCATGGGTTTTCCACTTGGAAAAGTTAATGTGTGGTGAAAGGTTTTTCACTTGGCAAAGTTAATGTGTTGCAATGGGTTTCTCACTTTGCAAAGTTGTGAGGAGTAAAACCCCTGGCAAAGCACGTCACATTTGTAACACATAGTTAATTCTTTATCTACACCCTATAAATATTGTGAGGGGTTTAGTACCTGACAATACTACATGGGGTATATCACCTGGAAAAAACTTGCGATAAGCGTTTTTGTGAGGAATTGGTGCCTCTCGTAAAATTGAGCATTGTGAGGGATTTTATCACGTTGTGAGGATTTTTCACCTGACAAACTTGATTTTTTTGTAGTGGAGTTATTAGTCGGTCCTCCGCTAAGTTTCAAATTCGACAATAAAATAGACATATGTTCTAATGAGGTTCTAATTGATGTTCTCTTCATGCTATCATTTGTAACTACTCTTGGACATATGACTCAACACAAAAGAAGGGGGTGAATTGTGGATTTTAGAAAAATTTGAGTTTGAAAAACATTTAAGATGATTTTCAGAGTTTAAAATCATTTTAAATATTTTTAGAAATAAGCAGTGGAAAAAAATCAGAAAATAAATAGTTAAGGGATAGAGGGATAAAACCAGAAATTATATAGGTTCACTAAAAAAGAAAAGACCTAATCCTCTCTCCAAGATTTGTTCTTGAGAGTATCTAGTAAATCTTAAGAGCTTTTAGTAGGTTAAACTCCCAAACCCCCTTATACAATAAAAATGAAGTTTATGGCTAACTTTCAACCAAACAAAAACCAAGCAAAAAACCATTGAGTCTTCCTTCCAAATGATAGATTGAAGTGGCGAGTCTTCTTTCCAAATAGTAACTTGAAGCAGCTAGTCTTCAAGCTTTAATCCAAGATTTTACACTAGCTAATATCAAACTTGGGTGAGCTTTTAATTCGGGTTGAATTCACGAACAGAATCGTGGTTTTGACAGGCTGACCACAAACCTATGAGGTTTTATATCGGGCTTATCTCAAACCTTAGCAATCTTTTAGCCAGGATGAGCTTACAAATTGAACTAAGATTTTACACGGGTAATCGCAAACCAACTTGAATTTTTAATACAGGGGATCTCAAACCGATGAAAACTTTTGAACAAACTATGCCTTCGAACCCAAACAACGATTTAATAACTAAATACCTAAACCAAATCTTTTAAAGGGTTTATCTTTGAACCCAAATAAACAAACCCTAATTGGATAAATTATTCAAGAAATATAAACAAATATTTCTTAGTGAATTTACAATACTACCCTTCTAGAATTACAAAAATGTTTCATTTGCAAAAGACCTTTCGAGAAAATATTTTTAGAGAGAAAGAGAGAAAGACGAGTGAGATATTTAAACACATGATTTTGGATAAGAAAATATAAGGAACCTCTATTTATAAGCTAAAGGTTAGCACAAAAAGGGAAAACATTTGCAGCCAAAACTAATAAGTCGATCAATTGGCATCAAGTTCTAATCGATTGGCTAGCCTATAATCAGTCGTTTAAAAGGTTTTAAAAGAAAAGATAAAATATGTAGTTGTTACCATTCATTAAGACACCGACCTAAATGTTTAGAGCATATTTTTGCACTAACCCAATCAATTGATTGTATGTTCAAATCGGTTGGCCAAAATAAAAAAATATCCCAAAACGTTTTTTACAACTCCCAATTCATCTAGCACGACTTCAAAAAAAAATTAGAAATATTTTCTTAGAAAAAATAAGTTTTAAAACTTATTTTATTGTGTGTGTGTGTGTGTGTGTGTGTGTGTGTGTGTGTGTGTGTGTCATTAGTTGTATACCTTCACGAGAAAGACCTTATGATTTTACAATATTCTTCACTCAGGCGTATTAGGGCGAGCTTTCACGCACTTCAAGGCTTGTCATGTACTTAAATCTTATAGATATTTGCTTGAGTTTTACATGGTATGAGGCTTGAGTTATATTCCATTTAGGTGCCATCATCAGAGGATGTTTGAAGCGATTATCAAACTCCTCAAACCCTATTTGGTCTGCTTGCATCTTTAACTGCTTTATTTTATTTTATGTGTGTGTGTGTGTGTGCGTGTGTCATTAGTTGTATACCTTCACGAGAAATACCTTATGATTTTACAATATTCTTCACTCAGGCGTATTAGGGCGAGCTTTCACACACTTCAAGGCTTGTCATGTACTTCAATCTTATAGATATTTGCTTGAGTTTTACATGGTGATGAGGCTTGAGTTATATTCCATTTAGGTTCCATCATCAGAGGATGTTTGAAGCGATTATCAAACTTATCAAACCCTATTTGGTCTGCTTGCATCTTTAACTGCTTAAATTTTATCTTTAGTTGTCATCATCAAAATCGTATTCATTTTCAAGAGATATTCTTTGATCACAAACCTACAAAATATGGTTCCACATCTCCCCCCTTTTTTATGATGACAACGTATATCTTAGAGAGATCATAAAAGAAGTAACCAAAAATGTTTTGAGTGGTTAAACTCCCCCTCAATTAAGTAAAGAGTATACTCTACTCTCCTTGAGGTTATACTTCTCCCCCTTTGTGGAAATCAAAAAGGCGGGTTGAGATACATTGTGATAATTTAAATATGTAAATATATTAGAAAATAAAATTTTTAGGAAAGTAAAAAACACATTTTAATTAATTTAATTTTGTTGGAATTCTAAGTACAAAGGGAAAATTACAGAATTAAAAGTGGTACGGAATGCAGGAAGTTTTTGGAATAAAAACAAAGATATTTAGACACATAAATGAGTCTATTCATTTCCACAAGTATCATTATCCCTTGAGATTATTTTCTTTATCTTATCCATATCTTCATATAAGTTCTGACATATCTGCAGAACTTTGTCGATCTTTGTGTATTCTACTTCTTCTGGCTCTTCTTCTTCCTTGATTATTGGGTCATCTTGTAGTACTCCATGTTTGAGAAGATACTTTATATCTTTAAGCACATTATAGGTTATGCTTTAGTTGTTTAAGTCTAAATATTTATCTATGGTATCAACATTGAAGGTTTCTAAGAGTTTGGTGATCATTGCTCCAAAAGGAAGTCTGGTTGATTGGTTCTCTTTGGAGAAAATGTTGTGAAAATTTCCTTCTACCCAATTTGTTGGAAATTCATGGGTTAAATGCTAGAGGGGCACAACATCTTCTCTAATGACATAATTATGGTTCACATTCCTTTGAAAAAGGATTCCAATTTGAAGGTAGTGAATGATACAGACCTTTGATTTTAAGTGGGTTAATTTGAAGGGGAATTTTCTTTTCTCCATGGGACTGATAACGAGGTTATTTAGTGTCGTGGAGCACTTGAGATTCCTAAATCCTATGGGTCCCTCATAGGTTTAGGATTTTACCTTAAATGGTAACTAAATATTTCTTTCAAAATTATCCTTATGGATATCTATTTTCACTCCCCTTACCAATGATCTTAGGGAACTTCCTAAGATTCTTAAGTTTAAATATAACTCTCTTACAAGGTTTGGGAAGGTTCTATCGGGTACTTGTGTGAAGAAACCTTTTAAACAGGCTTTACATATTTAGTGGTACGGTTTGTAACTCCTAAAGAATCTTGGCTCCATGTTGAATCACCTTCTTTCCTTGAATCACCTCCTTCTCTTCTTGCTCACTATTTATCAACCCGATGGTAAAAACATCCCTTTTGGGACATATCCATATTTGTGACATTTTTAAGAGGTCGTGATGATACTTACAACAAGATAAAGAGAGGTCACACAAGAAATATGCTAGAAGAGATAAAATTTTGAGATGTAAAAAGAGTGATATGGTCATACCTATTTATAGTGCGCCTCATGACAATTTGATCATGTATTTCTGGAAATAAATAAATGGAAATTTTTTTTATTTAAAAAAGATCCAACTCATTCCATAATAGGTGTGTCAATCGATTGGCTATGGGTTCTAATCGATTGGATAGTTAGATCTTTTAGGTTATTGAGCGTGCATCCTCAATGCTTGCATTTGATTACCATAGAGCACACATTTAGCTTGGATATGATTTGAAAATATGAGTGTCAAGCTTCTCCAATCGATTTCCTCAATGTGTCAATCGATTAGGCATACATCAATCATCATATTTTGTGCTTTTTGGGCTTTGTGCTAGATTTTCTTTTGGCTATTACATTTTTGCATCCCTGTTTATCTTTATTTGCACACCCTTTCTATAAACTACTTGAAAACTCATCTATTTTGTTAGTAGAATAATTTTATTTGATGAGCATAGTTAAATTCACTATTTAAAAAAATTAATCATAGGTTTCCGATCATTACATAAAATAGTGTACTACCTCAAAAAATCAAGACATGATAAACATCCCTTAAAGGGAATCACCATCACATTATGGTATGTAATTCTCTATGAAACGTTGTATATGAGAGTTGGTTAAGACAATGAGATGGGTAAATTCATCACAGACCTATTCACTCAACCTACTATGAGGTTAACTGATCACTGAGGATCGTTAAATATTAAGATCACCCTTCACTTAAGATTTTGATTTGATCATCGTCGTTGATATCCACCATCATCAGCCAATCTTGGATCAGAGACTTCAAAATACTGTATACTCAAGAGTATGCCTTTTTTTCTTTGCTATACATCATTTATTAGTTAGGATATCAAGCTTCCAAGCATACCTACAAAAAATATTATGGTTTAACCTTTGGCACCCATATTTTCTTGGGTCTTGGTGTGTTAGGTTTCCATATGTAACAACCCATATAATATATATCTAGAATATTATCATACAAGTGTTAATAATTGGTATTGATCCAACATAAGTGCCTAATGACATCAATATATATATACATGTCCAACTAAAAACATCAATGGAACATGTTATACAATAATGCCTAAACAATAAAAAATCTAAGAACTATGTGAAATATCTTCATTGCACACAACTCCACAACGGAAGATCCGAATAACCGTGTCCCTTGAAACATCCATAAACAGCTTCTCCTGAATTCAACCTGTAAGGATTACCAGAAAAATAACAGCAATAATGGGATGAGATACTAATCTCAGTGAGTTCTCCTATCCTATGGGTCCACTCGGCTCTACAGGGTTTCTAATCAATATTCAACTCATATCCAACTCAAGTCAACAAGGGAACGAAGACTTGAGCGATGGGGAAACTATCTCGCAATTGTATGGCAACATGCATATGAGTTCTCATAACTCAACCACGATCATTATTCAGATCACGGCGCACCAATCCCAGAACGGACTTACGTCTAAGCCAGGCCCGGTTCATGCATGCTCGTATGATTCGACTTTCGCGGTGGATATCAGGTTCCCCAATGGGACTCGAACCCACTTTTAAGAACCATCACTTGTATGGGACTCGAACCCACTTTGAGTATCTTTCACCGTATGGGACTCTAACCCACTTAGGTGTCCATCTTTCCCCCATGTCCGCCATGGTTGGGGCTCAAACCCAATTGAGGCTCGAATCATTGGTCCCACATCCCAATTCTTACTCATCTAAGCATACCAATAGAGATGTGTACCACCACAGAAAAGACACATTCTGAATACATGATTGGTTCCATAATCATCGGTTCCACGAACCATAACAAAATCCATCAATCATAGGTGACTTCATTCACCACAATACACAACAATAACATGGCATGTTCCATACAATACGTCTCGTTCTCAATCATGGCAATAATTCTTCCACAACCTCCACATAAGCGTCATACGAATGAATACCATATTCTCGTATTATCTAGATTATAACCCTCACTCATGACCTAATTTCAATCCTAGGTTAACTCACTAGATTCATAATGTAATTTTCACCATTAACTTGTATTCAACATAAACATAGCATCACAATTGATTAATGGATGGAAGAATGCATTTAGAAACACTTAAGAAATGGATTTTGAAGTTTTTAACTTGAGTCAATCGATTGGTTGGGGAGGCCCAATCGATTGGTTCCACTCACATTTCTGTTTTTCAAAATTTACTGAGTGTCAATCGATTGATCCTGAGTGTCAATCGATTGATCCTGCTGAAAATTTCCATTGTTCATATACAACAAGTTTGTGCAATCGATTGACATGCATTGTCAATCGATTGATCCTGTGAAAATTTCACTTTTCTGCTAAACCAAAGGCTGTCAATCGATTGATAACAGGGGCCAATTGATTGATCCACTCACATTTTCTCTCTTCACTTCACAAATACCATTTCCTCTGTTATTTCATTTCCAACACACCATCCCTTTCTTCTTCCAACAAAACTCATCATATCACATGTTCATATGTACATGTATAACAAGGATTTCAACATCATAAACACAACCATAACAAATCATGCAATCACAACAATCATGAAAAGCATATCAAGCACATGTTCATAAAAACAAAACAACAAGAGAAATATTCATCACATAGCATGGATTATTCATGATTTATCTATGATTCTTCAACCCTAATCTTCTAGAACCTAGAGTTTCTAACTAGAACTCACCTAGAAGATGAAGATGAAGATAAATATGGTGAGAAGAAGAAGAGATGTTGTTGGGGAAGATGATGATCCTCCATGGGTTTTCTTCTTTTTTCCTCCAAGCTCTTCTTTCCTCTTTCTCTCTTTCTCTTTCTTTTCTTTTCTTCTCCTTTTCCTGATAACTCTCATTCTCTCTTCTTCTATTCTTATCCTCTTTTCTTACCAACCTGCACTTTTCTTATCCACCACACACATACATATACTATATAATACATATAATATATAATATTAAGTAGTGACATAAAATATCCCAAGTGATATTTTATCTTCTAGTACCAATTGACCAATTTTCAATGTTATCAAAAATATCCTCTCTTGCACTTATTAATATTGGTTTGCCTCTTTTATTAATAATTAATCTCTTCAGAATTCACTGGTTACTCTATTGGTCCCAATTGACAACATTTAGAGCACATAGGAGCTCCAATTGTTACAACTAACAAAAAATATAGTACACAAGAACTCAATTGATCTCAACTGACAACTAATTGAGCATTTAAGGGAATATGGGATATTACATTCTCCCCCCCCCCCCCCCTAAATTGAAATTCTCCCCCGAATTTCCTTCACTCAACAAACAAATAAACCTTGCATCAACACTTGACTTCTCTTCGATTTCAAGTCTCTAACATACTCATTCTTCTAACTTGTATTTGCTATCATATTTCCTTCTTCATGAAGTCTTGAAACTTCTTGATTTCCATCATAATCTTATCTTGATATTGGATTAACATTTAGACTTACTCCCATTAATTTATCTAATATACCGCTCTACATCAGTTGGTCACTTTCCTTTCGGAACCACGACTTCCTTTCCTTGCACTAAGTTACACAAAGCATAATCACGACATCTTATCTTGACTTGGTTAATCAATACTCATTAATCCTTCATAAGAAAACTTATTGATTCCTTGACCACAAACAATATTGACTACTCTTTCCTTTTTATTCCTTCAACAAGTGCGACAAACTTGTAATCCATCTATTGGTAATCTTATAAACTTCACTTGACCTAATGCTACATGCTGCAAGCCTCTACTCCAATTGTTTCCCTTCTCTCATACTACTCCAATAAGATAGCACCATTAGCACGAGGTTGTCTTACTCCCATTCTTATGAGTAACTATCCCCATAGACTTGATTGAGCTCTTTCTTCCATCACCTTCCATTGTGCTACTCTGATTCCAATAGTGGAACACCTGGGATTCCTAGGCACTACTGTTTAGATAACAATCTACAAAGAAATACACTTACCCTCCAGAGTGCTTACCATCCAAAATGGTACTAGAACCTTACCGACTTCCATTAGTAGAATAACTTCCTTGATGACTCACAAAAGTTTAGAATAAGACCAACACTCTTCAGAAGGTAGGTATCCAGGAGTTACATTACTACAACCATAAAAACGTAGAACATCCAAATTCATCATGTGTTCGATGCAGCTAAACCAAATTAGTTCGACAATATCCGGTTCTGGTTACTATATTCCTTATCAAATCCTCTTGTAGGGCTTTGATTCATTCAAGACTTCTACCGACACATGATCTCGACCAAAAACAACATAACACCATCAAGGAACTTTAAATCATCAACGAGACACCACTTCTAAGGAACTTAAGCAATATAGAGCGTAACTATGAGTGTCCATACACCTCATAAAGTCACACACAATATCTTACACCTATCTAGAGATAACATTGCACTTCTCATCCAAAATCATTCATCTCAATCGTCCCATCCCATCTTCCATAATCTTAGCTCATGCTCTTACTAATATACAGTCCGAGTTACATGTTTAACTTCAGGAATAACTGATTCTCGTTCCTCCTGGGAAGTATAATTTATGAATCCTTCCAATAGGGTAGAGTATCGACATACACATCCATCACCATTCTCAGGGAGTCTACATCTAAGGCTATGAATCCGAATGAATTAATCAATTTCATACCATGACCAACCACTTCACACCTTATCAATATATACCATATACCTAACTAATCTCTTCCAGATCACCACTTATTAAGTCTCTTCCAACATCATTCCTTATGGTTCTCATTACCCGTAGCAGTGATACACCCAAGAGTTACTCACACCGAATATGGTTCACTAGGTTGGTTTCCCCAAATGTCTGACTTCCATGATATCTCTACAGATGACCAACTATGCACTACACCTTCAGAAATCCCAATTTCAAAACTACCAATCTGACTTGTGGTGACTTGTAATTCCATCCTCAATTTGTACATCCACAACGATACACTTATGACAATTAAGACACCATAAGCTCTAACACTGTGGGAATGTTTACACTCCGGGATCAACCAACCAAACACTCCTCAAGAAGATAAATAACAACCAGACTTCCAACAAGCCAATATTACTCTTGCAATTCAAATAAAATGCACTTAAGATGAACCTTATCATTGCCACACACTTATGACTGAAATTTTCTTCTAAACCAATACCTACTACACCCTTCATCATACTGGGGTTACTTGTCTATATGACTTGCTACGGACAACCCTCATTGTCTCCCAATAAGCTCTTGCAACATAAAATATTCTACATCCTACACTTAGTCCACATGCTCCAGCTTGGTTTATCTTCCATTGTCTATCATCAACTCAACTTCTTGGAATACAAGACTCATTGCTCAACAAAATGTATGTTACTTTACATCCATCTCAAGACAAGGAATCCATTACACTTACTTGTGACCATAATGCTGCTATCACATACTTCTCTTAATACCAAGGTATAACTTCCTCCTCTCCACTACATATTCTAGAAATCCTCGATGCGAACAATCATCAACTACACGTCCATAACTTCGTCTTAATGAATCTCAATGGTACCGTTGTGCCTCTATCTAAAATGTACCCCATTACAACAGTTATATTGCAACATCCACACTACTTCCACACTCGGTGTTCACTTGTCTTCCTATGGTAATTCTCTCAGTTCCAATTACAAAACCATTCTACTAGAATTCCTTAAATCCAACTCATTTGCTCTTCTCCTCAACCAAATCTCCTACAACCAAAACTCACTGGAGCTTCCACTACTATATAATGTGTGTTCTCCCCCTCCACGCAAACTCTTATAATTGATCCTTAGGTAACTCAACATTCCATAATGGTCTCTTTCTAACACTGAACCATTGTTGAGCTATTCCAAATCCGATCTCCCTTCTAAGACTGAACATACTTAGTTTATCTTCTAACCTCCATTTGGCCCATACATGTTTCACTTGGAATAGGCAGCCATGTCCTCGAGTCTCTCCTTAGACTTCACCACTACCTTAGGCTCCCAACAAAACTGAACGTCCTTATCCCTCAAGTCCTTAACCACTTGCAAGGTACCATTCCAAATATATATATTCCATGAAGTACTCTCGTTCTTCCAAAATGTTTTAGTGGCCTTAGAAACTGAAACACTGATACACTACCTCACTTCCAGACCTTATGGGACATGTGCAGCATAACCATCCTTTCTCCTTCACCATACGAAATTACTGAAAATACTTATTCCATATCAGGGGGTATATCTTATTCTACTAGCAAATTCACTTATTCCTAAAAATTATGGCAAACTCATCCGATAGAATTCCTTAACTTCTCAACTCCATTAACGCCACAAAATCGCTTGAATGATACACTACTCTTCAATTCCATAATACCCAAATCACAACTCCTCTGAAACTTCAACCGGCCTATCCAGTTCTCCTTACTTTCTAACTCTTGGATTGAGCTTACTCTCAAAGCACAAGTTCCACCCACACTTCGGAGTCCTCGTGGTCGCTCAACCATAATCCTACCTACCATGCACATAATATTAGGTTGATCAGGCCCAATACTACATACAGTGATATTAAGAATCATGTTGGCTAAACACACATATGAGGCAGGAATAGATTTACTTATGATGTTTCAAGGCTAGGTCGAGAATCGACCTGCTCTGATACCAACTGTAACAACCCATATAATATATATCTAGAAAAATATCATACAAGTGTTAGTAATTGGTACTGATCCAACATAAGTGCCTAATGGCATCAATATATATACATGTCCAACTAAAAACATCAATGGAACATGTTATATAATAATGCCTAAACAATAAAAAATCTAAGAACTATGTGCAATATCTTCATTGCACACAACTCCACAGCGGAAGATCCGAATAACTGTGTCCCTTGAAACATCCATAAACAGCTTCTCCTGAATTCAACCTGCAAGGATTACTTGAAAAATAACAATAATAATGGGATGAGATAATAATCTCAGTGAGTTCTCCTATCCTATGGGTCCACTCGGCTCTACAGGGTTTCTAATCAATATTCAACTCATATCCAACTCAAGTCAACAAGGGAACGAAGACTTGAGCGATGGGGAAACTATCTCGCAATTGTATGGCAACATGCATCTGAGTTCTCATAACTCAACCACGATCTTTGTTCAGATCACGACGCATCAATCCCCGAACGGACTTACGTCTAAGCCAGGCCCGGTTCATGCATGCTCGTATGATTCGACTTTCGCAGTGGATATCAGGTTCTCCTATGGGACTCGAACCCACTTTTAAGAACCATCACTCGTATGGGACTCGAACCCACTTTGAGTATCTTTCACAGTATGGGACTCTAACCCACTTAGGTGTCCACCTTTCCCCCATGTCGACCATGGTTGGGGCTCAAACCCAATTGAGGCTCGAATCATTGGTCCCACATCCCAATGCTTACTCATCTAAGCATACTGTAAGACCCCAATTTTGGGCCCTAAGATCCCCCATGGCCCATATCATTCATATCATAACCTCAAGGATCATTGCATGCCTTTGTCCCCTCCTAGTGGGTTGGTTGCCTTGTGGTTTGTTTCTTGATCACCAAGCATACTTTGCATTTGTATATTCTTGCTTTTCATATGTTTATCATTCAAAAAGTACAAAAATATTGTCAGTCTAATCTTGTTGCTTGCAGTGGAAGCAAACATCAGAAATTAGGTCAAAGATGGTCAACAGTCAGTCAAAGCAATGGATGGTGGCCATTCTTGCAGAATTTGGGCACCATGATCATTAATCAAAGGTTCATGCATCTTGAGACATCATTTGAAGTCAAGTTCTCAAGGAATTAGGGTTTGGAATTCATCAGAAGAGGATCAGTCACTCAAAACCCTAGAAAAGTCAAACTTGGTCAACTGTTGATTTAATCAAGAATTTAATGGATAGAATTGATTTGAAGGAGTTCATTCATGCTTGTATAAGCCTCATATATCATGTTCAACTTCATCATGGAAGGAAATCAAGTCAAATCAGAAATTTTCCAGAAATAGAAAGTGGACCTGTAATTTCAACTGCCAAAAATGGAAACTTCTTGATCTTAAACTTACATCATGATACAAGCTCCAAATGAATTTTTGCCCAACATGAAAGTTGAAGATCTTGTCTTCCCATTTTCAAAAAGTCCAAGAACATCAAAATCCCATGTGTGGTTGTCAAGATATGATCAAATCATTTTCACCAATTTTTAAACTTCAACAAGCCATATCTTTCAAACCATAAGGCCAAATTTGGTGGGGTTTTTTCCTACAAACCACATTTTTCACCCTCTTTCCAAAAATATAAATTTCATGACCTAAAACCTTACCATTCAAAATGGCATTTTTAGACCTTTTGCATTTGAATTCAAAGTTTGACCAAACTTTGACTTTTTGAATTTTTGACTTTTTCTTAATTTGGTCAATTGGGAAATGCTTTAAACCATATTTGTGACTTGTTCCAACCCTTAAACCATCATCATACCACCATTTTCCCATCATTTTGAATTAAAATGCAAAATGGACAAAATTGGCAATTGGCTTTCATTTGAACAAAATCAGTACAGCAGTACATGTACCACTACAAACAGCAAAGCATGATGGTCTGTATGCAGCCTGTAGCAGGCCCAAAAACGTGCAAGTAACATACCTCCATTTCACTTGTGCACATGATTAGCAAAATGCAAATGGTTCTCATTAAACTAAACCAATTTAGCATCTCTTAAACCAACTCTAAACAGCCACATATAAGGGCATTTTCCTGACATTTCAACCCTAGTTTTCAGAGCCTACACACAAAAATTCCTTACTTCATTCCTTCTTGCATTTTGGCATTTTCGAGATTCCTGCACAAACCACCAAAAATCCTGAACAACCTTCATTGTTCCATGACCTAGACAGTATTGGGAAGCTCATTCAAGCGTTACTCGTCACCCTCACAGCCATTTTCTCACTCTGTTTTCCTCATGTACATGAAATGGCAGCTTGAGATTTGAAGGGTTCCAAGTATTCTCGAGCTAGAAAAGCATCATTATCCAGCACTACAAAGCTCAAGGACCATCTGTTTCAACACAATACCATCAATACCTCACTGTATCTTGAGTTGCTTCAAAACTAAGTAAGTTTTCGAACCCCTTCTTTTGCCATGCCATGATGTACTTCTGAAAGATCTTTTTGAGCTGTTTCTAATGAACTAAAGCATGCTTGATTTGGTTGTGTTTTGGCCAAGAAATCTGAAAAATAAGTTTGGTGCTCATATGATGTTTTGCTCGATTCCTGGTACACAACATGTTTGGTTGAAAATGGATGTTGGTTTCTCATTCACCTTGCCATGCTGAGCATTTTTATGTGTGTGTTTTTAATTTCTGGAAATATCATTGAAAATTCAAATTATTGATGATGAATGTGTATGCTGTTCATGCTTGAACCTAGAACTCTGCCTATGAAATCCCCATGATTGTGCTTATGCTGTTGTTGAATGATGTTAGTTGCTGTCTATTTGTTGGTGTTGGCTGCAATTGCCCCATTTCTAAAAACCTATCACTGATGTTGCCTTGCTGCATAATCCTGCTGCAATATTGAATTGTGTTGTTGGCTGTTGTTTAGATGCTGCATGAACATACTGTAACAGTGCTATGCTACTTGCCATAATGTTTGAATGATGATTAATGATGATTGTTTGATGATGTTGAATGCATGCTGTTGAGTTCCTAAACCCTAGCCACTGCCCAGAATTTTGATGCATTGGTTGTTGCTATGTTGCAAATGCTGCATGAACATTGGCTGTTGTTTGTTTTGTTGGATAACATGATAATGATGAATACTGCTGTTGTCGTCTGTTTTAATTGCATGAACCTACTGTGCTATACCATGCTGCAATTTTGAAACGTGTTGTTGCTGTTGTTGGTTCTGTTTGATATGATGAACATGATGCTATACCAGGCTGTTATGATAAACCCTCATGTTTTTCCAGAACTCCAATCCATATTGTATGCTGTTGTTTGGTTGCATTATGGACATTACCAAGGCCATGTCAGTTATGTGTTGTTGGAACTGCAATTACCATGACCTCCATGTTGATTACATGGAACTATGCTCGTGTTTATTTAGTTGCTGATTGATATTACCTGAGCCAATACCATGTTGATTGTATGCTGATCAAATTTTGTTTGGATATGGATGAACACATTGATGCCATGTTAAACCTTGCTGCAGTTTTAAAACATAAATGTTGCTGTTGTCTGTTTGCAATATGAATATCACAATCACTTGTTCATGTTGTTTGTCTTTTGGTGCTTGAAATTCCATGTTGCTGTTGTGTATTTACATGTTATTGACATTAATTCATTACCCTGCTCCTGTACCAATGTCCTGCTAAATGACATGCTGTTGGGGTGATGGTCGATTTTTTTGTTTTGATGATTGATGAACCATAAACATGAACTGATGCTGCTATTGTTGTTTTGAATTTGGCCCAGAAATCCATGCTGTTTATATACTGTCATGTGCTTTTGTTTTGTTTATGAACATGCTGCCATGCTAAAACCATGCTGCAATTTTGAAACATGTTGTTGCTCTTGTTTGTTCTATTTGATATGATGATTGATGACTTGATGTTAACAATGCTGTTAAAGCCTGCTGCTGTTTTTGAAACCTTGTACATATGCCATGCTACCTATGTGCTTTTGCTTGGTTCGCGGTTGAATGATAATGATGCCTGTATGATGATGAATATTGTTGCTGATGAATACGCATGCTGCTGTCCTTGCCAAACCGTAAACTCTGCCCAGAATTCTTCCCACAATGCCATGTTGCTGCTGTTGTTTGTTTCGGTTGAGACTGCATGTTGAAACTCTTGCTATGCTGTTGTGTGGTTTAGTTGAGTCATGTTTTGCTTGATGCTGGTTTGAAATCATGTTTGTGGATTACATAAGATGCCTTGCTGTGTTAGAAACCCTTAGGGTTTTAGAAACTCAGAGCTTTGAAGCTCATTGACCAATTTACTGTTTCATTGGGCAACAGCCAATGAAAACATTTCATTTGCCTTGCCCAAAACGCAGCACTTCAATAAGTGACTGCATATTTACTCAATTGCCATTGGTGACCTTGTTTGCCATGCTATGTTCTTCATATTTCATCCAAATGTTCATCAACTTCCACAATTCATTTTAAATTCATTTTAACTCCAAAAATTGTGAGATTTTTTGCATTAAACTCATGAATGTGTCTAGTTTTTTATGGTGAATTTTAATTAATTTTTCATGTTCTGGATTTTAAATGATAAATGATTTTCCAACATGTGTGCATAAATGATACATTGTGCCTTTTCAATTGTGAAATACCCATGTTATATCCAATGCCTTTGAAATTTTTTGTGGTGAAACTAGACACATTGATCTTCATTTCCATATAAAGTTTGTGCATTTATCATTTGTGGAGTGATAGTTATGATTTTTTGAAGTTGTGTGTTGCATTTGGTATCACACCATGATCATGCATTTTCACAATTTTTGTTCACATGCTTCCTCTTATCCAATTGACCCCAAATTTTGCATGAATGATCCCTTGTATGTCTAGTTTGTGTATGAATTTCCTTGGAATTAATCTTGCTGTTTTCCATTTGATTGAGAATTTTCTTCCATATTTGGTCATTTGTTGACTTTTTGTGCTATGCCTTGCCAAATCTTTTGTGAAATTCTCAAATCTTATTGTATGACCTTGAAATTTCATATGTGATAACTAGACTCTTCAAGCTTTGCATTGGTGTAAATTTCATTCATTTCTCTTCTGTTTTCAAATTGATATGATTTTTTGAAGTTGACCTATGCTTGTTGACTTTCACCATGCCTACTTGAACTTATGTTGACTTCATGAATTTCATTGACTGCCTTCCTCTCATCCAAATGCCATGAAATTTTACATGTATACCATGTTAGATGTTAGGATTGAGTGTGATTTATTTCATGATTTTTGAAAATGTTTGAGTTGACTTTTGAATGAAGTCTTTGCTGTTGACTTTTGTATGCTTCTCTTGCATTGCTTTGCATCCTTTTGCATATGAAATGACCTTGATGCATGATATAAGTTTGAATCCAATTGTGTTTGCTTCCTACATGATTGAGTTTGACTTTGATTGGATATTGCTTGCTGCCTTGACTTTCTTCTTTCATCTTTGACCCTAGGCTAGTCCTAGTGGTCTTCTGAGCTTACATTTGAGCTGTTGTTTCAGGTTGAGCACCCATGCTTAAAGGATCATTCAAATGTGATTGAATTTGATTATTTGCCACATGCTAACCCTTGTTTTGTAGGTGACTCATACTTGAGTCTTTGTGCCTTGCACAATTGGTCCCTCTGTGTGACTATTGGTTCATTTCCTTTTGGTTTTGACTGTTGACTTGTTTGCTAATAAGTTTGACTTTTGCAGGTACTTTAGTTGCCTAAGTTCTTTGAACTTGATTGCTTGCTTTGCTTTTTAGCATTTGCTTTGAGGTATAAATCTTTCTTCTTCATGTAGTCTGGAGACCCGGTCTGTTATTTGACCGGGCAAACTGTCTGAAGTCCTCCTTATGAGGCAATGCCTGTGTTTGTTTATATTTGTCCTAAGCAGGAAAAGTCCTTCAAGTAAGGCAATTGGTGGAAGGTAGGGATAAGTAATCTATCCCCCACTATTCAGTGTGTCCTCTCTTTGCTCCCATTACCTGGTTGAAGCATTGAGATAAAAACCCAAGATCTAATCGAGTCAATAATGTGGAGAGAGTTCCTACTTTCTGAACTCCCACACTTTCTTTGATGCTCTCTCTGATATGAGATTGAAGCAATGAGGCACACCCCTCATCTCCTTTTCATCTGCTTCACCTGAGCCCCTCAATGGCCAGGTTAAGAGCGACCTTTACCTATTACAGTAGACTGTTAAAGTCAAACCCTCTTGTGTGAGCCCCCATTGTTTGGCTATAGAGTGTGCTGTTTGATATTCATTGATTGATTGATTGCTTCATGTGCACTTGCTTGCTTATATGTTATGCATCTATCATCATCAATTGCCATTAGTGCATGATCATCTCATTTGTTTTGTGATGTTATCATTACTGTTTGCCCATTGAGGACAATTGTAAGTCCATTGCTTTGGCATTTGCTCCTGTGATATGGAAGGATAGAGTGTAAGACCTCATTGGTCACTCATATCTTCTGTTATCTGTTTGTATGTGAGGTTGCAGTTATAAGTCCCTGTAAGTTGGCATCTGTTATCCTGTGATCATGATTTGATCTGTTTGATTTGTATGTGAGGTTGCAGTTATAAGTCCCTGTAAGTTGGCATCTGCTTTCCTGTGATCATAGTTTGTTCATCTGTTTGTGTGAGAGGTTGCAATTATAAGTCCCTGTAAGTTGGCATTTGCATACCTGTGATCATATTGCTTTTGTTCTTGTATGTGAGGATCCATTGTAAGTCCCTATGATGTGGCATTGGATTTCCTGTGAGCATACTGTGGAGTTAACCTAAGTCCAGATAGATTGGCAGTTAACTTCCATTTCTCATTCTTGTTTCTTTTGAGGAGATTAGTGTAAGACCATTGAGTGGCATCTGACATCCAGTTCTGTTTTAGGAGATTGGTTTAAGACCATTGATTGGCATCCGATATCCGCTTTTCTTTTGCTTTGCTTGTTATTATTAATTGCTATTCCAAAGGACACACTTGAATCATCTGCTATATGATTTCAAGAAGTGAACCTTCTAAGAAGTTTTACTGTCCATCCTTCATCCATTCATCATTCATTATGTCCTAAACCTTTTCACACTATACCTTTCAAACTTGACATAAGTGTTGTGCAAACATTTTCATGTTTTTCTAACTAAAACCTGGACTCAAGTCCTTGACCTTTTTCAAAACTCCATTTCATAATACTTATTTGAATTGATCTTAATTATACTTTGACTCCATTTTCATAATCATAATCAGTTAACTTCATCCACTCAATTGTTTTGGCTTTGTCCATTGTTAATGTTTTTTACATGAGCATTAGGTTTGATTTATCTTAGTGGTTGATGTTAATCTCACCTTCTGTCTTTAGTGATTGAATTGTAAGTCTTCCTTGCCTATTATAGGGTTAACCCCTCCCTGGCAAGTTGAAGCTGTTCTCACATGGTGGACGTTGTTGTCTGTATAAGGTTGAGTTTTCTCCCGTGGATAACGTAAGACCTAGGGTTTGTGTTTAAAATTGAACCTAACCCACTTTTGGAAATCTTTTAGCCGAACTACGGCGTTCTGATCCTTACCTTTGATGGAAGGTACGTAGGCAACGGGTTCATCCGTTCGAACCCAATACCCAATAATAATAAACTTGTATATTCTTTTCTCACCATCCCAATCATGTTTGCACAATCTTTATGTCATAACAAATAATAATTTTTACAACAAGTGTGAAAAGGGCTCCCTAGGAGTACCTAGGACGTAGTGGGTGCCTAACACCTTCCCATTGCGTAATTTACCCCTTACCCAGACTCTCTGATCTTTTTATTAGTTTTCTACGTGTAAAACTTCTTAGGCTTTTGTTCGCTTTTTAGCCAGTCCTTTGGATAAATAAAAGTGCGGTGGCGACTCGAAAATTTCAACGTATCTCTTAGCTTATGATTTAATCGATAGATCATATAGCGACGAATACACCGCTACAGAAAAGTGGCGACTCTGCTGGGGATCGAACCCAGAATCTCTGGTTGTATTGCCTACTTTTCACCCTTGTTGTGATATATGTTGTTATTCTTTATCTGACATATTTTTGTACAATTTGGGATGAATGTATTGATTGTAATGTGTGAATTGCTTGATATACATTTGCTGTTTGCTTTGGTGATCTCTGTGAGATGAGTTCTATACCCGAACTCGAGTGCACTCTAGGATAGGAGAATGGCATAGTCTTGTCGACTGGTGTGGAGTAGTCCTTAGCCAGTTGACTTGCGAGCCCATTCACTTGGTGGAGGTCATGTTGAACTAATAATGTCACACAAGTTATTTGTGGTTAGGCATTATTCTTTCAATCATGTTCCGCAGAAGCCAAGGACCTTAGTTTACCAAACCCATCTTGGCCTATTTTTAGGACCGTAGTGCGGAGGTCGTTCAGATGTCAGTTCTGATACGATTGTTACGCGATACTACACTCATAAGAGTTTCTCTTGAGAATATTCTTGGAATACGAGTATTCGTTCCTCCGAAAATATTCGAAAGATGGAACGATGATTATGGGAACCTCTGATAGAACATGTCTGGCAGGTTTAAACCCTAGTACACTCCCTTTGGGTGGTTCTTAACCGAGACCCCATGCTCGTGACTCTCAACAAACCCGTGATTCGTGGTTGAGTCGTTCAAACATTGTTAATATCAATGGATCCCGGATCAGGTGTAAAACCTAAAATCCATCAAAGCGGCTGGTTGATATTAAGAATGTTTGAACCGGTTCATGTACCGTTAATATCAATGGAACTTGGGTGTCGATAAGGTGAAAACCTAAATCCACCAAAATGGATGATTGATATTAGGGATACATAGAGCTTTCCCACGACCTTTGTTTGGTGTGCTTTGTTTGATCCTTGAGTGTGTTTGTTGCATTCATGCATTCACGCATTCATCCGCATTCATGTCATCAAAAGAGAAAATTTTCAAGGAACTTAAAGGGTTATTTGCAAAATTTCAGACATGGAAAGACCGAAAAGGCATACAAAGAAGTACAGCTTCAAGCAGCCCGATGTAAAAGAGTTAAGGAATCTGACATCATATGTATTAGATCCCTTGGGTTTCAAAGCTCGCTATGGGAAGCTTCTGCCGTTGCTGACTACTCAAGTGGATGAGGGATTGATGAGCACTCTTGCTCAGTTCTATAATCCGCTCTATCATTGCTTCTTATTTCCGGACTTCCAGTTGTTGCCAACCTTGGAAGAATACTCTCACCTTATTGGGATTCCTATTCTGGATCAAGTGCCGTTCAGTGGCTTAGAGAGTATTCTATCTGCTCGAGAGATTTCCAGTCTGTTGCACGTAGATGAAGATCTGATTAGAGCTAATCTGACTACCAAAGGCGGAATTCAGGGTTTTCCTTCCGAGTTCCTTATTGCTCAAGCCACTTTCTATGGGAAGGCCATGAGTGAGGATGCCTTTGAGGCTCTATTTGTATTACTCATCTATGGATTGGTGCTGTTCCCCAACTTCGACAAGTTCGTCGACATGAACGCCATTAGGATCTTTTCAGTTCTTAATCCGGTTCCGACCTTGTTGGGTGATGCATATGTTTCCTTGCATCTAAGGAATATGAAGAATGGAGGAGTCATTGTCTGCTGTTTACCCCTGCTGTACAAGTGGTTTATTTCGCACTTGCCGCAGACAGTTGCTTTCAAGGAGAACAAGGGATGTCTACGGTGGTCTCAGAGACTCATGTCTCTCACCAATGATGATATCACCTGGTATGATCGCGTGTATGATACCGTTCAGATCATCAATTCTTGTGGTGAGTTCCCCAATGTGCCTCTTCTTGGTACATGTGGTGGGATTACCTACAATCCTACGCTTGCACGTCGTCAGCTTGGGTTCCCCCTAAAGGATAAACCCCATAACATTCTGTTAGAAGGTGTGTTCTTTCAGGAGGGTAAAGATCCCCAAGGCCTGAAAGCCAGATTCGTCCGCGCTTGGCGCAATATTCGCATAAAGAGTAGGAATGAATTGGGTCCAAAGAACTGCATTGCTTTGGAGCCCTATACCTCTTGGGTCAGACAGAGGGCTGCTACCTACCTGATGCCATATGATCATCCGAGACCTACACTGTTGGATGTGGCTGGGCCTTCAACCCTCCCTACCCAACGTGTAGAGGAGTTGAGAGAAGAAGACCTTTCGCGTGCCTGGATCCGCGAGAGAGAGGAATTGCTGCAGCAGCTCAAAGAGAAGGACGATATGATTGAATTTCTCGAGCACCGAGTGATCGACGATCCGAACGACACTTGGACTTCTCTGCTTCCTCAGTCTTCCAAATTCTGGAAAAGGAAGTATGATCAACTTGCAAAGGAGAAAGCTGATATGGAGGCCGCCTATGAGAGAGAGATCAAGAAGTTGTACACTTCTCGTCTTCCAGCATCCCGAGCTAATGGGGATCCATAGGATGTTATTTACCTTTTCTCTTTGTAATATTTAAAAAGAATGCTGTATTTCTTTGTCCTAATATTTTGAATGAAATATTTTCCATGAGCAATTAAAATGTTTAAATATTCAAAATATTGCAAACAATACCCTAAGGGTTCCTTGAAAACAAAGCATTTGCACAAGCATTTCATGCATCATTCTTGCATAAACAGGTACCCCCTTTGTTTCTGGTCTTCCGGTTCTAACTTCTGTTCTTCATTTATTTTGAAGACAAGCTGACTCACCGGTATTATACGCGAGTCAACTCTGCAAGGATTATGGAGCAATTGGAACAAGAGAACCAGAGTTTGAGGGATGAAGTCGCCAGACTTGGCGCTCTGATGGAGCAACTCCTTGCTGCCCAGAATCAGCCTGCTCCCCAACAGCCAGCAACTCCGGTTCAGCGGACTGTCATATCTGAAATAGCTACTACATCGGTGCCTGTCAGTGCCCATCAGCCTAATGCCATGCCTCCCGGTTTTCCTTGGGGGATGCCTCCTGGCTTCATGCCTGATCTGCCAGCTCCTACATTCGCTCAAATGCCGGCATCTAGCCCGGTCCCTATACCTGTTCCTCCTGTCGTGCATACCATGCCTAGGGTAGACGACACCATTTATCACTCTGAAGCGTCTGAGGGCTCAGATGTACATGAGAAAATGGATGCAATGAATGATCAATTCCTTGAGCTGAGAAAGGAATTGAGAACTCTTAGAGGCAAAGACCTCTTCGGCAAGTCAGCAGCCGAACTTTGTCTAGTTCCCGGTGTTAAAATACCAGTCAAGTTCAAGGTCCCAGACTTTGAAAAGTATAAGGGGAACACTTGTCCTTTGGCACATCTGGTCATGTATGCCAGAAAGATGTCCACGCAGACAGACAACGATCAACTCTTGATCCACTACTTTCAAGACAGTTTGTCTGGTGCTGCCCTCCGTTGGTACATGAGCCTAGACAGCGTCAACATCCGATCTTTCAACGATCTTGGCGAAGCTTTCGTCAAGCAATATAAATACAACGTTGACATGGCGCCTGACAGAGATCAACTCAGGTCTATGTCACAAAAGGACAAAGAGACGTTCAAGGAGTACGCCCAGAGATGGCGTGAGCTGGCAGCTCAAATTACTCCACCATTAGAAGAGAAGGAGATGACCAAGATCTTTTTGAAGACGCTTGGGTCATTTTATTATGAGAGAATGGTGGCCAGCGCTCCCTCTGATTTCACCGAGATGGTGAACATGGGGATGCGTCTTGAAGAAGGTGTCCGCGAAGGACGATTAGCTAAGGATGATAGTTCTTCCTCTAAGCGTTATGGAGCGTTTAAGAGAAAAGAAGGCGAAGCGCATGCTGTGCAGTCTCAGCCAAAGCATCGAAGACCCTCTGTTCAGAGGAAGCCTGCACATCGTGCCGGACATCAGCATCAGGTGGCTAGTGTGGCGCCTGTATTCAAGGATAATGCTCAGCAGTATCAGCATCAGCAGCAATATCCACAACCGCAATATCAACAGCAACAGCAACGTCCACAGCAACAGGCTTACCAGCCTCGTGGAAGTACAACCAATCAAGCAAATGTGAACTATGATAGGAAGAAGGTCAGCTTCGACCCTATTCCGATGACATATACAGAGCTTTATCCCTCCTTATTGGAGAGAAAATTGGTTTCTCCCAGGGATCCTCCTGCTATTCCTGCCAACCCGCAATGGTGGTACAAACCAGACCAGCATTGTGTCTACCATTCCGGTGCTCCGGGCCATAACGTTGAGAACTGTTTCCCGCTGAAGAATAAGGTTCAAGACCTTATGAGAAGCGGAATTCTGAGTTTTGAAGACTCCAACCCGAACGTCACCAGGAACCCATTGCCTTCGCATGGGAAATCTGTGAATATGATCCAGGAAGACCTTGGGAAGTACAAGGTTAAGTATGTCAGTCATATCCGGCAGTCCTTGGTTGGATTACATAAGATGCTGTGTCAGCACAGCTATTTGAAGCATAACCATGACCAGTGCCGCGTCTGTGCTGTTAACCGCTTGGGTTGTGATCAGGTTCGCTGTGAACTTCAGAAATTGTTGAATGAAGGTACCATTGAGATTCTCCAGAATCGCAATGTTGATGTTGTTGAGCCCGAGGTGAGTGTTATCTCCCCGGTGTTCAAGTTGCCAGAGCCAGTTGTTATTCGTTATAATAGCAACAAACTGAAGGCTTCACCTGCTTTGATCATCAAACCAGCTGGCCCTGTGCCGTATTCATCTGATAAAGCTGTACCTTTCAGATATGGTCCTGTTGCTGTCCAGGATGGGGTAGAGGTTCCTTTGCCTTCAACTTCCGTGACCACTATTGCTGATGTTAGTGGGTTGACCCGAAGTGGTCGTGTATTTTCTGCGCCTGCCAAGGCTGTTCCTTCTGACACTGTTGTGCACCCCGTAGGGAATGCTGTGGATGTTCAGAATCCGGCACTTGATGTTGCCAAACCCTCCTCGTCTGTACAAAAGACTCCTGTTTCTTCAGTTGTTGGCCCGAGTGGCATTGTTGATGAAGAATCTGATGAGATGCTGAGGCTCATCAGAAAGAGCGAGTACAATATTGTAGACCAGCTTCTACACACGCCCTCCAAGATTTCCATCCTTTCTCTATTGCTGAACTCAGAGCCTCATAGGGAGTCTCTGCAGAAAGTCTTGGACCTGGCATATGTCGATCACGACGTCACTTTGGAACAATTTGATAGTATTGTTGCAAACATTACCGCTTGCAACACTCTGAGCTTTTGTGACGCTGATCTCCCGGAGGAGGGAAGAGACCACAACATGGCTTTACATATATCAATGAATTGCAAATCTGATGCAATGTCCAATGTACTGGTGGACACTGGATCGTCCTTGAATGTGTTGCCAAAATCCACACTCTCACGATTGTCATATCAAGGTCCTCCTATGAGGCAGAGTGGGGTTGTTGTTAAAGCTTTTGATGGGTCGCGCAAGACCGTGATTGGGGAAGTTGATCTCCCGATCAAAATCGGACCAAGTGATTTCCAGATCACTTTTCAAGTAATGGATATTCACCCATCATACAGCTGTCTCTTGGGCAGACCATGGATTCACGAGGCTGGCGCCGTGACATCCACCCTACACCAAAAGCTGAAGTTTGTCAAAAACAAGAAATTGGTTGTAGTAGGGGGAGAAAAGGCTCTCCTGGTCAGTAATTTATCTTCTTTCTCGTACATTGATGCAGAGGATGAAGTTGGAACTCAGTTCCAAGCTTTATCTATTGATAAACCAATCGAGAAGAAGTCTCCTTCATTCACTTCCTACCGTGATGCTAAACTGGCCATTGAATGTGGTGCAGTTGCTGGATTAGGGAAAGTGCTTGAACTTGAAGATAATCGATCCCGGGCTGGCATTGGCTATGGTTCTGGGGCATGCAACGAGCAAGGTCTGTTCACCAGTGGAGGATTCATCCATGCTGATAGACCTGCAGAAGACGAAGCTGCTGCTATCATTGAAGAAGAAGATGCAGAAGATTTGAACAATTTTATCATTCCTGGTGGTGTCTGCCACAATTGGGTCGCTGTGGATGTTCCTACAGTTATCCATAGATCAGAGTAAATTGTTCACTTTTGTTTAAAACCCTTCTCCCATGCCAAAAGGAGAAGTGATGACATTGTTGGCAAAGCATATATACAATGATATTTTCATTCAATTTTTGCATTGTCAAAACATTTGTTTTTCCTTTGTTTTCACTTTTTGCTTTTCTTTATGAAATCAGTGATCACAAAAAACCATAAAAACAAAATAAAAGCTGTAAAAACAACATTTTTTCATCTGCATAATGATTTGCTTGTGTAAATTCTGAAATTTTTCTTAACCAAAATCATTATGCAGGTTGATCCTAAAACCCATTGAACATAATGATCCAACGGCATCTCCCAATCTTGAATTCCCTGTATTTGAGGCAGAAGAAGATGACGTTGAAGAGATTCCTGATGAGATCACCCGTCTCCTTGAGCACGAAGAGAAGATCATTCAGCCGCATCTCGAAGACTTGGAAACAGTCAACTTGGGATCTGAAGATTGTGAACGCCTGGTGAAGATTGGGGCACTTCTTGAAGGGTCTGTTAAGGAAGATTTGATCAGCTTGCTACGAGAATATTCAGATATCTTTGCTTGGTCCTATGAAGACATGCCGGGTTTAGATACAGATATTGTGCAACATTTCCTGCCTTTGAAGCCTGAGTGCGTGCCTGTGAAGCAGAAGCTCAGAAGAACTCATCCAGATATGGCAGTGAAGATCAAAGAGGAAGTTCAGAAGCAAATTGATGCGGGTTTCTGGTGACTTCGACATATCCTCTATGGGTGGCCAATATTGTGCCTGTTCCTAAGAAGGACGGAAAAGTCCGTATGTGCGTTGATTACAGAGATTTGAATAAAGCTAGCCCAAAAGACGATTTCCTCTACCACACATTGACATGTTGGTAGACAATACGGCTAAATTCAAAGTCTTTTCCTTTATGGACGGATTTTCCGGATATAATCAAATCAAGATGGCACCAGAGGATATGGAGAAGACAACATTCATCACACCTTGGGGAACATTCTGTTATCGAGTGATGCCCTTCGGTTTGAAGAACGCCGGAGCCACGTATCAACGAGCTATGACTACCTTGTTTCATGACATGATGCACAAGGAGATAGAAGTCTATGTTGATGATATGATTGCTAAGTCCCGAACGGAAGTTGAGCATATTGAGCATTTGTTGAAGCTTTTCCAGCGTTTGAGGAAATTCCAGCTTCGTCTGAATCCGAACAAATGTACTTTTGGAGTTCGTTCCGGCAAGTTGTTGGGTTTTGTGGTAAGTGAAAGAGGTATTGAGGTTGATCCTGCAAAGGTCAAAGCAATACAAGAGATGCCCGCACCCAAAACTGAGAAGCAAGTCCGAGGTTTTCTTGGCCGCTTGAACTATATTTCCAGATTTATATCCCACATGACTGCCACATGTGCGCCGATATTCAAGCTCCTCCGGAAAGATCAGTCTCATGATTGGACCGAGGATTGCCAGAAAGCTTTCGACAGTATCAAGGATTATCTGTCTGAACCTCCGATTTTGTCTCCGCCAGTAGAAGGAAGACCTCTGATTATGTACTTAACAGTTCTTGAAGACTCGATGGGTTGTGTACTCGGTCAACAAGACGAATCAGGGAAGAAAGAGTTTGCTATATACTACCTCAGTAAGAAGTTTACTGATTGTGAGTCTCGGTACTCTATGCTTGAGAAGACGTGCTGTGCTTTGGCTTGGGCAGCTAAGCGTTTGCGCCAGTACATGATTAATCATACGACTTGGTTGATATCCAGAATGGATCCAATCAAGTATATATTCGAGAAGCCTGCTTTAACTGGGAGGATTGCCCGTTGGCAGATGTTGTTGTCTGAGTATGATATCGAGTATCGAGCTCAGAAAGCTATCAAAGGTAGTATCTTGGCTGACCATTTAGCGCACCAGCCGATTGAAGATCATCAGTCTGTTCAGTATGATTTCCCTGACGAGGAAATTCTGTATTTGAAGATGAAAGATTGCGATGAGCCTACACTTGATGAAGGTCCAGAACCTGGTTCCAGATGGACGATGGTGTTTGATGGCGCTGTTAATCAATATGGAAATGGAATTGGGGCAGTAATTGTTAATCCCCAGGGATCGCACATTCCATTTACAGCAAGGCTAACTTTCAAATGCACGAATAACATGGCGGAGTATGAAGCCTGTATTATGGGACTTGAAGAATGCATTGACTTAAGGATCAAGTATCTTGATGTCTATGGTGATTCAGCTTTGGTTGTCAATCAGATCAAGGGTGAATGGGAGACAAATCAACCAAGTCTCATCCCATACAGAGATTATGCAAGGAGAATTTCAACTTTCTTCACAGAAGTTGAATTTTATCATATTCCTCGAGAGGATAATCGGATGGCAGATGCCCTTGCTACACTTGCTTCTATGATAGTTGTCAGATGGTGGAATGATGTTCCCAACATTACTGTGATGCGCCTGGACAGGCCCGCTCACATATTTGCAATCGAAGACGTGAAAGATGACAAGCCTTGGTACTTTGATATCAAGAATTTCCTCCAGAACCAGGTCTACCCGCCTGGGGCATCTGTGAAGGATAAGAAAACTTTGAGAAGGTTGTCAGGCAGTTTCTACCTCAGTGGAGAAGTGCTGTACAAGAGAAATTTTGATATGGTTCTGCTTAGATGCGTGGATAGACACGAAGCAAACCTATTGATGACTGAAGTCCATGAGGGTTCATTTGGTACTCATTCCAATGGACATGCCATGGCTAAGAAGATGCTGAGAGCAGGCTACTATTGGCTGACAATGGAGTCTGACTGTTGCAAGTATGTGAAGAAATGTCACAAGTGTCAAATTTATGCGGATAAAATTCATATTCCTCCAACACTCCTGAATGTGATTTCATCACCATGGCCTTTCTCTATGTGGGGAATCGACATGATCGGCATGATTGAGCCGAAAGCGTCCAACGGACATCGTTTTATTCTCGTAGCAATTGATTACTTCACCAAATGGGTTGAAGCCGCTTCGTACGCGAATGTAACCCCGACAGGTGGTTGTGAAGTTTATCAAGAACCAGCTGATTTGCCGTTATGGTGTGCCAGAGAGGATCATTACTGATAATGGATCCAATCTGAATAACAAGACGATGGATGAGTTGTGCGCTGAGTTTAAGATTGCACACCATAATTCCTCTCCTTACAGACCTAAGATGAATGGGGCTGTTGAAGCTGCTAACAAAAAATATCAAGAGAATTATCCAGAAGATGACTGTCACGTACAAAGATTGGCATGAGATGCTGCCATTCGCTTTGCATGGATATCGTACGTCTGTACGCACTTCAACAGGGGCAACCCCTTTCTCTCTTGTTTATGGTATGGAAGCCGTTCTCCCAGTAGAGGTGGAGATCCCATCAATGCGAGTCTTGATGGAAGCCAAGTTGACTGATGCTGAATGGATTCAGAGTCGTTATGACCAGTTGAATTTAATCGAAGAGAGACGTTTAACTGCCATGTGCCATGGTCAGTTGTATCAACAGAGAATGAAGAAAGCATTCGACAAGAAGGTCAAGCCTCGTGTGTTCCGAGAAGGTGACCTTGTGCTCAAGAAAGTTTTGTCTTTCGCGCCCGATTCCAGGGGCAAGTGGACTCCAAACTACGAGGGTCCATATGTTGTTAAGAGAGCCTTTTCAGGCGGAGCTTTGATGCTTACAACAATGGATGGGGAGGATTTCACTCGTCCTGTGAATTCAGATGCAGTTAAGAGATACTTTGCCTAAAGAAAAAAAAAGTATATGCAAATGAAAAAAAAAAAGAATGAAAAAACAGAATAGCTCGCTAAGTTGAAAACCCGAAAGGGCGGCTTAGGCAAAAATGAGCGTCTCGGTGGAGAACCCGCAAGGGTAATTCAGGCAAAAATTAGAGACTTTGAAAAAGAGAATATATTTGCATCCCGCTAGATTGAGTACCTCACTCTGGGGCAATCTAGGCAAAAATTAGGGATTTGGCAAGTAACTGCATCCTGACAAGACTTTCTGTTCATCAGTCGTCATTTCGTCAGAAGATTCTCGATTCGTCATCAATTGAAGCTTCGGATACATCGAGATTCAAATTGGTAGAGAAAGGATCATTATGTTCAATGTAGCCCTCTTCCAATATATATCACTGATTTCAAATTTGTACAGATCTATGGAGTCTTGCCATTTGCAGGCTACCATTCCATCAAATCAATTTGAGCTTTTTATCCAATTATTTGCACTCGTATTTGTTCCAAATCAACAAATGTTTTGCAATGTTTTAAATTGATAAAATATCATTGTTTTAAACAAATCAAATTTTTTCAAATTTTTTGTTTTATACAAAGTGAACATTCACAAGATTGAAAGGATACTCAAGAACATCTCAGTGCTCTCCCGAGGGTGGCATGATTTCCAGCAGGTAAGACATTGGTTCATATTCCTGGTTTGGTGGTATCTTCTTTCTTCAGATCTTTGTTGAGGATGTTCCTCAAAACAGAGTTGTTGTTGGGGCTGTTCCCCAGTACAGTCGCAAGTGATGTGTTGTTGAAAACTTTGTACTCTCCAGCAGCAGTTTTCCCCTAGCATGGATGTTTTTCTTGTAGAAGTTTCGGCGGTTGATGGTTTGTCACCTTGGTGCCCCGTCACTTTCTCCAGTGGGTTGTATGCCCCAGATTTTATTTGCCTCAGCGCAGTCATGAGTATAACTGACTGATTGATACTCCCCTCGGAGTCACGAGTAGAGCTGTTATTGATGTCCCCACCAGGGTTGCAAGTGGAGTTGTTACCGCTCTTTTCCCCATGCAGTTGCCAGCGGAATTGTCTGTTTCCTCAGCATGATCGCTTCCTTTTGAAAACTTGGTAAGTCAGTGGTTTGATACCCGATACTTTACCTTCTCCCCGGCGAAGTCGTCTGCGGAATTATTGCTATCTCTCCATCAAAGTTTTTCTCTTCAGCAGAGCAGGATTTATTTTCCTGAGCAGTTGTGATTTGGGTTGACATCCCAGTATTGCAACCATCTTTTCCTCAGCTTAGTCTGCAGGATGTTTGTTGTGGCAGTTTCGCCCGTTGAATACTCCTTCAATCCCAGTATGGTCGGATGATGGCTCTAGCCTCCAGTGAACGGATTTGATTTCCTGACTGTTTGTGATCCCCAGTAGAGTGGCTTATATTGCAGAATCTACTTGTCGTGATCAGTTTGCTGTGTATTCTCCCCAAGTGGAGTGGTTCGTTGCAGAATCTATTTGTTTGATCTGTCCTCCCTCAGTGGTTTGTTCCCCAAGAGAGTAGCCGACAGTTTTCCCCAGTAGAGTTGCTTATGCAGTTAGATTCTATTTGGATGATATCATTCTCCCTCAGTGGGTTGTTCCCCAGTGGAGTTGTGTGGATTTGCTTCTACAGCAGTTCGTGCTTATGCACTTTTTGTTTCTCAGTTGACACTGGGATCCCCTGCAGATATCTTTGGGATTTCTCTTGTTCCCCTACAGATTTGTCTTGGTGGCTGTTTTCCCCGTTGTGACTTTCTGTACCCTGATTGGGTTGTTTCCTGTTATTTTCTGATTCTCTGCTTCTTCAGCAGTACCTGCAGATCTTTGCTTTACAGCATGTGGATCGCCGCAGATTGGCTCTCCAGCTGGTTTTTCCCCTGGAAGTATAATACCGGACGTTTTGTTCCTGAACCTGTTTGTGTTAGAATTGTCTGTTTTGTCAGCATTCATCAAACATAAATCACGCATATTCATGCATATTCATAAACATTCAGATATTCATGTTGCATTTTTTTTGCCATATATCTTTTGTTTGTCGTGTCTCCTGCTATGGTGATATAGATCTCTTTACAGATCTCCCCAAGCAGATGTCGGGTGTTTTAAATCTCTCCATATAGAGTCAACCCCATAAGCAGAAAATGTGTCTGTCTTTCCTTCTGCAGTTCCCCACTGAGATATATCCTCGTGGATGACGGTTTCTTCCGTTTCCTCCCAACACATATATTGGGATGGATTTTCCTATTTGAGTTATATCCTCATTAGGACGTGTCTTGATTCAGTCTGTCTTTGCGGATTATTCCCGAATTGACTATTTGTCAGATATCTTGTACTTCCCAGTGGGTTGTTCCCCAGCGGAATGTTTTTGGGCCTCTGCCTACAAACCAGCAGTTGTAAGTCCTATCTTTCCTGGCTTTCTTGACAGAATTTGTGGTTATACACCTTTTATTCTCCAGCCAGAGTTTTTGGTTTTCTACCTACTACCCGGTAGTTGTAAATCCTATTTTCCTGCTCTTCAGCAGTTTGTGGTTTGTTATAAATCCTATTTTGGTTTCCCGTGCGGATTTGTGATTTGTTCTATCCCACGCGGAGTTGTTGGTCTTCTACCCCGTATTCGGTAGATGTAAACCCTAATTTTGTGGTTATCTTCATTCAATATTTGATGATGATTTTCCTTTGCTTGTGTAAGTTGCTCAGATCAGCACTTATATACTCAGCAAGTCTTTTGTGGATAATTGCCGTATGCTAGCAATTTTATCCCAATGGGTCTTTTCACCGTATGCTAGTGATTTGTTCCCCGGATCATTGGTTGTTTACCAATACATCCCCAGCTAGTCTTCTGTCGATAATTGCCGGATGCTTGCAATTTATCCTCAGCAGTTTGCCTTTCATTTACCCTTTTGTCGGTAATGTCTGTTGCTCCTTTTTTGGTTGGTTATCATTATATACCTAATTTGGTATCCCGATGCCTTTCTGTTCGGTTGATTTATCCTTTGTTAACCCAGTAACCGGTTGGGGATAGTCTTCCATGCGAGTATATTATTCACGGTCTGCCGGTAATGAATAATATATCTCATGCACTCTTCAGTCGAAGCCTTTTGTGTTTCCCCAGTCGAGTAAGATTCGTTATTTCCCTTTGCGGAGTCGAATATTTCTTTGTTGTCGGATAATTGCCGGATGCTTGCAATTTATCCTTTGAGTTGTCTTTCGTTTACCCGTATGCTTGGTATCGATTGTCTCTCTGTTTTGGATAGTCACCTATTATATACCCAGTAACCGGTATCTCTGGTGTCTTTTCCTTTCGAGTGTATTATTCACGGTCTGCCGGTAATGAATAATATATCTCATGCGCTCTTTAGTTGGAATCCTTGTTGATTTTCCCCAACTGAGCAAGATTCGTATTCGTTGTAGAATCGAATATCCATCCTTTAACCAGTTTGTGTTTCGGATGATGAGTGTTTTGGAAGTGAAAACCAGTTCACGATTTCGGATTTTATCCTTAAACAACCCAGTAACCGGTTCAGGATAATTTTCCTTTCGAGTATATTATTCACGGTCTGCCGGTAATGAATAATATGTCTCATCTGAGTATTCTATCCACGTTCTGACGGTAATGGATATTATATCTCGTACGCTCTTGAGTCAAATCTTTTGATTGTTTTCCCCTCAGAGTGAGATTCATTTTCCTTGTGGAATTGAATGTCCATCCTATAAACAAGTTTGCTTCTCTGGCTTTCTTCAGGATGATGAGTGTTTTGGAAGTGAAATCCATTTCACGCTTTGGTCGGTCACCTATTATATACCCAGTAACCGGTATCCTTGGTGTTCCTTCCTTTCTGCTCCCTATTATGACCTCGGTCCCCCTGTGGAGTCAGATTTTCCGGAGTTTGTTACCCGTATGCCTGGTAACATCTCATTTCTTTGTTACTTCCCCAGTGGAGTTTTCTTTTGTTTCTCCTCAGGAGTCAGCTTGTGTCTTTCCAATGGATTTATTTTCCATTTGGAACCTTTTCCCAGTATGAGTCATTCACTCCCCAGTGAGTTCTCCAGTCTGTTTTTTGTTTTCCTAATCAGAGTCGTGTTTTGTTCACGTTGTGTCAGTTTTGTTTTTTCCCCAGTTTGGAGTCGTGTGTTGTCCACGCATTTCTTTTTCTTTTATTATCCCCATAGAGTCTTATTAGAGTCTCTGTTCCTGGTGAGTGTATTACTCCGATGGATCGTCTTTTCTTCTGTGTGAATCATACTCCCCACAGAATTTGTGTCTTTTGCATACATACATTTGCATCATGAGGTCTCTTAGGGACCAAAATTTGTCTCATTACTGTTATTTAAGTCCATTCTACCGCGTCGAGATGAAGATTTCTAAACTTCACTTCTCCGGCTAGAATGACCTTAAATAGGGGCATCTGTAAGACCCCAATTTTGGGCCCTAAGATCCCCCATGGCCCATATCATTCATATCATAACCTCAAGGATCATTGCATGCCTTTGTCCCCTCCTAGTGGGTTGGTTGCCTTGTGGTTTGTTTCTTGATCACCAAGCATACTTTGCATTTGTATATTCTTGCTTTTCATATGTTTATCATTCAAAAAGTACAAAAATATTGTCAGTCTAATCTTGTTGCTTGCAGTGGAAGCAAACATCAGAAATTAGGTCAAAGATGGTCAACAGTCAGTCAAAGCAATGGATGGTGGCCATTCTTGCAGAATTTGGGCACCATGATCATTAATCAAAGGTTCATGCATCTTGAGACATCATTTGAAGTCAAGTTCTCAAGGAATTAGGGTTTGGAATTCATCAGAAGAGGATCAGTCACTCAAAACCCTAGAAAAGTCAAACTTGGTCAACTGTTGATTTAATCAAGAATTTAATGGATAGAATTGATTTGAAGGAGTTCATTCATGCTTGTATAAGCCTCATATATCATGTTCAACTTCATCATGGAAGGAAATCAAGTCAAATCAGAAATTTTCCAGAAATAGAAAGTGGACCTGTAATTTCAACTGCCAAAAATGGAAACTTCTTGATCTTAAACTTACATCATGATACAAGCTCCAAATGAATTTTTGCCCAACATGAAAGTTGAAGATATTGTCTTCCCATTTTCAAAAAGTCCAAGAACATCAAAATCCCATGTGTGGTTGTCAAGATATGATCAAATCATTTTCACCAATTTTTAAACTTCAACAAGCCATATCTTTCAAACCATAAGGCCAAATTTGGTGGGGTTTTTTCCTACAAACCACATTTTTCACCCTCTTTCCAAAAATATAAATTTCATGACCTAAAACCTTACCATTCAAAATGGCATTTTTAGACCTTTTGCATTTGAATTCAAAGTTTGACCAAACTTTGACTTTTTGAATTTTTGACTTTTTCTTAATTTGGTCAATTGGGAAATGCTTTAAACCATATTTGTGACTTGTTCCAACCCTTAAACCATCATCATACCACCATTTTCCCATCATTTTGAATTAAAATGCAAAATGGACAAAATTGGCAATTGGCTTTCATTTGAACAAAATCAGTACAGCAGTACATGTACCACTACAAACAGCAAAGCATGATGGTCTGTATGCAGCCTGTAGCAGGCCCAAAAACGTGCAAGTAACATACCTCCATTTCACTTGTGCACATGATTAGCAAAATGCAAATGGTTCTCATTAAACTAAACCAATTTAGCATCTCTTAAACCAACTCTAAACAGCCACATATAAGGGCATTTTCCTGACATTTCAACCCTAGTTTTCAGAGCCTACACACAAAAATTCCTTACTTCATTCCTTCTTGCATTTTGGCATTTTCGAGATTCCTGCACAAACCACCAAAAATCCTGAACAACCTTCATTGTTCCATGACCTAGACAGTATTGGGAAGCTCATTCAAGCGTTACTCGTCACCCTCACAGCCATTTTCTCACTCTGTTTTCCTCATGTACATGAAATGGCAGCTTGAGATTTGAAGGGTTCCAAGTATTCTCGAGCTAGAAAAGCATCATTATCCAGCACTACAAAGCTCAAGGACCATCTGTTTCAACACAATACCATCAATACCTCACTGTATCTTGAGTTGCTTCAAAACTAAGTAAGTTTTCGAACCCCTTCTTTTGCCATGCCATGATGTACTTCTGAAAGATCTTTTTGAGCTGTTTCTAATGAACTAAAGCATGCTTGATTTGGTTGTGTTTTGGCCAAGAAATCTGAAAAATAAGTTTGGTGCTCATATGATGTTTTGCTCGATTCCTGGTACACAACATGTTTGGTTGAAAATGGATGTTGGTTTCTCATTCACCTTGCCATGCTGAGCATTTTTATGTGTGTGTTTTTAATTTCTGGAAATATCATTGAAAATTCAAATTATTGATGATGAATGTGTATGCTGTTCATGCTTGAACCTAGAACTCTGCCTATGAAATCCCCATGATTGTGCTTATGCTGTTGTTGAATGATGTTAGTTGCTGTCTATTTGTTGGTGTTGGCTGCAATTGCCCCATTTCTAAAAACCTATCACTGATGTTGCCTTGCTGCATAATCCTGCTGCAATATTGAATTGTGTTGTTGGCTGTTGTTTAGATGCTGCATGAACATACTGTAACAGTGCTATGCTACTTGCCATAATGTTTGAATGATGATTAATGATGATTGTTTGATGATGTTGAATGCATGCTGTTGAGTTCCTAAACCCTAGCCACTGCCCAGAATTTTGATGCATTGGTTGTTGCTATGTTGCAAATGCTGCATGAACATTGGCTGTTGTTTGTTTTGTTGGATAACATGATAATGATGAATACTGCTGCTGTCGTCTGTTTTAATTGCATGAACCTACTGTGCTATACCATGCTGCAATTTTGAAACGTGTTGTTGCTGTTGTTGGTTCTGTTTGATATGATGAACATGATGCTATACCAGGCTGTTATGATAAACCCTCATGTTTTTCCAGAACTCCAATCCATATTGTATGCTGTTGTTTGGTTGCATTATGGACATTACCAAGGCCATGTCAGTTATGTGTTGTTGGAACTGCAATTACCATGACCTCCATGTTGATTACATGGAACTATGCTCGTGTTTATTTAGTTGCTGATTGATATTACCTGAGCCAATACCATGTTGATTGTATGCTGATCAAATTTTGTTTGGATATGGATGAACACATTGATGCCATGTTAAACCTTGCTGCAGTTTTAAAACATAAATGTTGCTGTTGTCTGTTTGCAATATGAATATCACAATCACTTGTTCATGCTGTTTGTCTTTTGGTGCTTGAAATTCCATGTTGCTGTTGTGTATTTACATGTTATTGACATTAATTCATTACCCTGCTCCTGTACCAATGTCCTGCTAAATGACATGCTGTTGGGGTGATGGTCGATTTTTTTGTTTTGATGATTGATGAACCATAAACATGAACTGATGCTGCTATTGTTGTTTTGAATTTGGCCCAGAAATCCATGCTGTTTATATACTGTCATGTGCTTTTGTTTTGTTTATGAACATGCTGCCATGCTAAAACCATGCTGCAATTTTGAAACATGTTGTTGCTCTTGTTTGTTCTATTTGATATGATGATTGATGACTTGATGTTAACAATGCTGTTAAAGCCTGCTGCTGTTTTTGAAACCTTGTACATATGCCATGCTACCTATGTGCTTTTGCTTGGTTCGCGGTTGAATGATAATGATGCCTGTATGATGATGAATATTGTTGCTGATGAATACGCATGCTGCTGTCCTTGCCAAACCGTAAACTCTGCCCAGAATTCTTCCCACAATGCCATGTTGCTGCTGTTGTTTGTTTCGGTTGAGACTGCATGTTGAAACTCTTGCTATGCTGTTGTGTGGTTTAGTTGAGTCATGTTTTGCTTGATGCTGGTTTGAAATCATGTTTGTGGATTACATAAGATGCCTTGCTGTGTTAGAAACCCTTAGGGTTTTAGAAACTCAGAGCTTTGAAGCTCATTGACCAATTTACTGTTTCATTGGGCAACAGCCAATGAAAACATTTCATTTGCCTTGCCCAAAACGCAGCACTTCAATAAGTGACTGCATATTTACTCAAATGCCATTGGTGACCTTGTTTGCCATGCTATGTTCTTCATATTTCATCCAAATGTTCATCAACTTCCACAATTCATTTTAAATTCATTTTAACTCCAAAAATTGTGAGATTTTTTGCATTAAACTCATGAATGTGTCTAGTTTTTTATGGTGAATTTTAATTAATTTTTCATGTTCTGGATTTTAAATGATAAATGATTTTCCAACATGTGTGCATAAATGATACATTGTGCCTTTTCAATTGTGAAATACCCATGTTATATCCAATGCCTTTGAAATTTTTTGTGGTGAAACTAGACACATTGATCTTCATTTCCATATAAAGTTTGTGCATTTATCATTTGTGGAGTGATAGTTATGATTTTTTGAAGTTGTGTGTTGCATTTGGTATCACACCATGATCATGCATTTTCACAATTTTTGTTCACATGCTTCCTCTTATCCAATTGACCCCAAATTTTGCATGAATGATCCCTTGTATGTCTAGTTTGTGTATGAATTTCCTTGGAATTAATCTTGCTGTTTTCCATTTGATTGAGAATTTTCTTCCATATTTGGTCATTTGTTGACTTTTTGTGCTATGCCTTGCCAAATCTTTTGTGAAATTCTCAAATCTTATTGTATGACCTTGAAATTTCATATGTGATAACTAGACTCTTCAAGCTTTGCATTGGTGTAAATTTCATTCATTTCTCTTCTGTTTTCAAATTGATATGATTTTTTGAAGTTGACCTATGCTTGTTGACTTTCACCATGCCTACTTGAACTTATGTTGACTTCATGAATTTCATTGACTGCCTTCCTCTCATCCAAATGCCATGAAATTTTACATGTATACCATGTTAGATGTTAGGATTGAGTGTGATTTATTTCATGATTTTTGAAAATGTTTGAGTTGACTTTTGAATGAAGTCTTTGCTGTTGACTTTTGTATGCTTCTCTTGCATTGCTTTGCATCCTTTTGCATATGAAATGACCTTGATGCATGATATAAGTTTGAATCCAATTGTGTTTGCTTCCTACATGATTGAGTTTGACTTTGATTGGATATTGCTTGCTGCCTTGACTTTCTTCTTTCATCTTTGACCCTAGGCTAGTCCTAGTGGTCTTCTGAGCTTACATTTGAGCTGTTGTTTCAGGTTGAGCACCCATGCTTAAAGGATCATTCAAATGTGATTGAATTTGATTATTTGCCACATGCTAACCCTTGTTTTGTAGGTGACTCATACTTGAGTCTTTGTGCCTTGCACAATTGGTCCCTCTGTGTGACTATTGGTTCATTTCCTTTTGGTTTTGACTGTTGACTTGTTTGCTAATAAGTTTGACTTTTGCAGGTACTTTAGTTGCCTAAGTTCTTTGAACTTGATTGCTTGCTTTGCTTTTTAGCATTTGCTTTGAGGTATAAATCTTTCTTCTTCATGTAGTCTGGAGACCCGGTCTGTTATTTGACCGGGCAAACTGTCTGAAGTCCTCCTTATGAGGCAATGCCTGTGTTTGTTTATATTTGTCCTAAGCAGGAAAAGTCCTTCAAGTAAGGCAATTGGTGGAAGGTAGGGATAAGTAATCTATCCCCCACTATTCAGTGTGTCCTCTCTTTGCTCCCATTACCTGGTTGAAGCATTGAGATAAAAACCCAAGATCTAATCGAGTCAATAATGTGGAGAGAGTTCCTACTTTCTGAACTCCCACACTTTCTTTGATGCTCTCTCTGATATGAGATTGAAGCAATGAGGCACACCCCTCATCTCCTTTTCATCTGCTTCACCTGAGCCCCTCAATGGCCAGGTTAAGAGCGACCTTTACCTATTACAGTAGACTGTTAAAGTCAAACCCTCTTGTGTGAGCCCCCATTGTTTGGCTATAGAGTGTGCTGTTTGATATTCATTGATTGATTGATTGCTTCATGTGCACTTGCTTGCTTATATGTTATGCATCTATCATCATCAATTGCCATTAGTGCATGATCATCTCATTTGTTTTGTGATGTTATCATTACTGTTTGCCCATTGAGGACAATTGTAAGTCCATTGCTTTGGCATTTGCTCCTGTGATATGGAAGGATAGAGTGTAAGACCTCATTGGTCACTCATATCTTCTGTTATCTGTTTGTATGTGAGGTTGCAGTTATAAGTCCCTGTAAGTTGGCATCTGTTATCCTGTGATCATGATTTGATCTGTTTGATTTGTATGTGAGGTTGCAGTTATAAGTCCCTGTAAGTTGGCATCTGCTTTCCTGTGATCATAGTTTGTTCATCTGTTTGTGTGAGAGGTTGCAATTATAAGTCCCTGTAAGTTGGCATTTGCATACCTGTGATCATATTGCTTTTGTTCTTGTATGTGAGGATCCATTGTAAGTCCCTGTGATGTGGCATTGGATTTCCTGTGAGCATACTGTGGAGTTAACCTAAGTCCAGATAGATTGGCAGTTAACTTCCATTTCTCATTCTTGTTTTCTTTTGAGGAGATTAGTGTAAGACCATTGAGTGGCATCTGACATCCAGTTCTGTTTTAGGAGATTGGTTTAAGACCATTGATTGGCATCCGATATCCGCTTTTCTTTTGCTTTGCTTGTTATTATTAATTGCTATTCCAAAGGACACACTTGAATCATCTGCTATATGATTTCAAGAAGTGAACCTTCTAAGAAGTTTTACTGTCCATCCTTCATCCATTCATCATTCATTATGTCCTAAACCTTTTCACACTATACCTTTCAAACTTGACATAAGTGTTGTGCAAACATTTTCATGTTTTTTCTAACTAAAAACCTGGACTCAAGTCCTTGACCTTTTTCAAAACTCCATTTCATAATACTTATTTGAATTGATCTTAATTATACTTTGACTCCATTTTCATAATCATAATCAGTTAACTTCATCCACTCAATTGTTTTGGCTTTGTCCATTGTTAATGTTTTTTTACATGAGCATTAGGTTTGATTTATCTTAGTGGTTGATGTTAATCTCACCTTCTGTCTTTAGTGATTGAATTGTAAGTCTTCCTTGCCTATTATAGGGTTAACCCCTCCCTGGCAAGTTGAAGCTGTTCTCACATGGTGGACGTTGTTGTCTGTATAAGGTTGAGTTTTCTCCCGTGGATAACGTAAGACCTAGGGTTTGTGTTTAAAATTGAACCTAACCCACTTTTGGAAATCTTTTAGCCGAACTACGGCGTTCTGATCCTTACCTTTGATGGAAGGTACGTAGGCAACGGGTTCATCCGTTCGAACCCAATACCCAATAATAATAAACTTGTATATTCTTTTCTCACCATCCCAATCATGTTTGCACAATCTTTATGTCATAACAAATAATAATTTTTACAACAAGTGTGAAAAGGGCTCCCTAGGAGTACCTAGGACGTAGTGGGTGCCTAACACCTTCCCATTGCGTAATTTACCCCTTACCCAGACTCTCTGATCTTTTTATTAGTTTTCTACGTGTAAAACTTCTTAGGCTTTTGTTCGCTTTTTAGCCAGTCCTTTGGATAAATAAAAGTGCGGTGGCGACTCGAAAATTTCAACGTATCTCTTAGCTTATGATTTAATCGATAGATCATATAGCGACGAATACACCGCTACACATACCAATAGAGATGTGTACCACCATAGAAAACACATACTCTGAATACATGATTGGTTCCATAATCATCGGTTCCACGAACCATAACAAAATCCATCAATCATAGGTGACTTCATTCACCACAATACACAACAATAACATGGCATGTTCCATACAATGCGTCTCGTTCTCAATCATGGCAACAATTCGTCCACGACCTCCACATAAGTGTCGTACGAATGAATATCGTATTCTCGTATTATCTAGATTATAACCCTCACTCATGACCTAATTTCAATCCTAGGTTAACTCACTAGATTCATAATGTAATTTTCACCATTAACTTGTATTCAACATAAACATAGCATCACAATTGATTAATGGATGGAAGAATGCATTTAGAAACACTTAAGAAATAGATTTTGAAGTTTTTAACTTGAGTCAATCGATTGGTTGGGGAGGCCCAATCGATTGGTTCCACTCACATTTCTGTTTTTCAAAATTTGCTGAGTGTCAATCGATTGATCCTGAGTGTCAATCGATTGATCCTACTGAAAATTTCCACTGTTCATATATAACAAGTTTGTGCAATCGATTGACATGCAGTGTCAATCGATTGATCCTGTGAAAATTTCACTTTTCTGCTAAACCAAAGGTTGTCAATCGATTGATAACAGGGGCCAATCGATTGATCCACTCACATTTTCTCTTTTCACTTCACAGATACCATTTCCTCTATTATTTCATTTCTAACACACCATCCCTTTCTTCTTCCAACAAAACTCATTATATCACATGTTCATATGTACATGTATAACAAGGATTTCAACATCATAAACACAACCATAACAAATCATGCAATCACAACAATCATGAAGAGCATATCAAGCACATGTTCATAAAAACAACAACAACAACAAGAGAAATATTCATCACATAGCATATATTATTCATGATTTATCTATGATTCTTCAATCCTAATCTTCTAGAACCTAGAGTTTCTAACTAGAACTCACCTAGAAGATGAAGATGAAGATAAATATGGTGAGAAGAATAAGAGATGTTGTTGGGGAAGATGATGATCCTCCATGGGTTTTCTTCTTTTTTCCTCCAAGCTCTTCTTTCCTCTTTCTCTCTTTCTCTTTCTTTTCTTTTCTTCTCCTTTTCCTGATAACTCTCCTTCTCTCTTCTTCTATTCTTATCCTCTTTTCTTACCAACCTCCACTTTTCTTATCCACCACACACATACATATACTATATAATACATATAATATATAATATTAAGTAGTGACATAAAATATCCCAAGTGATATTTTGTCTTCTAGTACCAATTGACCAATTTTCAGTGTTATCAAAAATATCCTCTCTTGCACTTATTAATATTGGTTTTCCTCTTTTATTAATAATTAATCTCTTCAGAGTTCACTGGTTACTCTATTGGTCCCAATTGACAACATTTAGAGCACATAGGAGCTCCAATTGTTACAACTCACAAAAGATATAGTACACAGGAACTCAATTGATCTCAACTGACAACTAATTGAGCATTTAAGGGAATATGGGATATTAACCAGAAGGTTTAAGGTTGTTACCTTTAAAAAATTTCAACTTATCAAAATAGAAAGGTTTCAAATGATCAAACTTCTTACAGTGTGTGCATTTATAAACTGGACGATTATTTTTCTTATGATTTAAAACTTTACAAGGTGTTCTAAATTATTTGAATCCTAATCCATTTTTATTTAAGGAAGGTCTTTGATATTTAGGATCAAGTCAAGGTTTTATTTCCCTTTGGTAAATTATCTTAGAGTTTCATGCAAGTCTATTACTTTCTTTTTCAAAGAGACACAACTCTCACATGTTTATATTGAGTTTAACATTACTTATTTCTAATTTAAATTATTTATTGCTTTTTTCAAGAAATCCTAAATATTCCTTAAGTTCTAAGTTGTGTTTTTTTATCCCACCATTTTCTACAACCAACTTAGCACTAATTTTAAATTATTACTTATTGGATGGTTTAGTTGCCTCATAGTCATCTTCCCCATATGATACCTTTAAGAAAACTTCATCTTCTTTTTTTGAAGAGGATTTTTCTATGATTCTTCTCGAGGTTAAATCTTCTTTGTTTTTGAATTCTTCGTCTCTTCTTCTTTCTAAAATTTCACTGGATGATACTTCTCCTTCACAACTTCTTAAACAAGAGGTCCCTTCATTTGATGTTGAATTCTCCGAAGATCGTTTAACTACTGAGTATGTTCTTCCGAAGGAAACCATGGAGTTGTTTTATAGGAGTTTGATGAAGTTGATGATTCTTCAATGTTTGAGATTGTGCCTTCATATTAAAGTAATTGAACTATTTCATTCAATTTCTTAATAATTTCCTCCTCCTTTTGATTTTTCCTAATATTTACAAACATTCTCATCTTTTGATTTAAGGATTAGATCGTGTTTCCAGTTCTTAATTCTTAGATATTGATTAGTGATAAAAGTTCCAATATAATTTCTAACATTTCTAAAATTTGAAGAGCATTTATGGAAGAAACCTTCATCTTCTTCTCCTTGTATGTTCTTCTCCTCTTGTTCGATACTTGGAGATACTTCATATATCATCTCAAGAGTATCCCATATTTCCTTGGCGGTTTTACAATTATAAATATAAATAAGTTTACTATCATCTAAAGTCATTACTAAAAGTTTTCGGCTTTATAATCTATTTCAAATTTTCTCTTTTCTTCTACAATCTAAAGAGAATCGAATTTATCTACTACTTCTCCATTTACTCGGTGAGTATGGATAAAAGGATTGTTGATTATAGTTTCCCATAATTCAAAACTAATACTTTGAATTAAAATTCTAAATCTAGCTTTCCATATTTCAAACCTAGCACCATTAAATGGTGGAGGTGTATTTAGGAAAGAGCTCTTACTTAAAAATGTGTTGAAATTCTTCTTTCTCCTGAGACGAATAATACTTAAATAAGAGTTAGGCTTTGATACATGTCGTACCTCGAAAAATGAGAACACGACACTCGCGAAGCGCAATCGCACGCTCGTGGGATGGACTTAACAGAGTCGCTACCGAACTTTATTTATTCCCAAAGAGTGAAAGGGAAAATATCGATAAAACCCCTAAAAGAAAGGATAAGATATGGTCATCGCAGCCACTATTAGGGTTCGGGAGTCAGTTACGCAAGGAAAACGTATTAGCATCCCTCACGTCCGTTGTACTCAACGGGAACCATTTAGTTAGTTTCGATTTGAATGTTAGCTTATGTTAGTTTTTGGTCTTCAGCTTATTTGGGATAGAAAAGGAGAGAATATAAATATTTTTGAATTTTTTTATTAATGAGAAATGACCTAAAAAGGTTTTTATTATTAGGGGGCAGAAGAAAAGAACTAAACCTAAATTTTTTATTAATGGGCCTGACAAGATTTCACAATCCCGCTCCTACGTATCTTCGGGTGCAATAGAGAATTCAAGACTTATGTAGTAATGGGTATAAAGATGTTTGTTAGTTGGTTGATTTTAGCGAAAGCTATCTTGTATTAATCGACGAAGAACATTATTTTACCCAAAACAAATGAGGAAAGGGTGTATGCATCACATCAAATGGATTTACAAATCAACATTTGGAAAAACGTCACTTATCTCAACTTAACAATTATGGATGGAGTATTGATTTGCATCATCTTAAGACAAGATCTCTTTCATTTATGAAAAGTTTTTGACGATTAATTGCACGACGGCAAGAAAATAGTTTGATTGGTTGAATGTATTTTAAATTAAGGATGAATGCTCGATGAGAACGATACTTATGCCTCGGGATCAATCAATCGGGGTTCCACTAAAATGCTAGATTCCAACGGTCCTTTTTCATTCGAATTATTTAAGAAAATTGTTTGATGGACAACGAACACTTGATAAGAATCAATTGTTCAAAGAGTTGCGTCAGAATGCTTGATCCCAACGGCTCTTATTTGTGAAAGTTTATTTAAGTGTTTTAAGAACCGAAAGAAAAGAATGAATGGTTAACACAAAACACGTGGCTCGGGATCGATCATTCGAGTGTTCTCACCAGAATGCTAGATTCCAAGGATCCTCTTCTTTTGTATTTGTTTAGAAAAACAGTTTGAATATTGTATTTGACTTTAAGAAAAATCACTCGACATTTGATTGAGGTCTGATTCGTGTTTTGTAATTGGTTTGAAGTTGAAATTGAAATGTTAGTGAAGTTAGTGAGTATGATTATGTACATGTGAGGGTATGAACATGGATCACTTAATTAAATGAGTAAACAAATAATCTAATAATATAATTAGTAATTAAACAACAATTAATTAATCGAAACCTAATCAACTAATCAAATAAACATTTAATCAACTAACTGACTACTAATTTAAATAATTAAGTTAATAAAATAAAAAAAGTAAAAAAATAAAATTAAAAGAATAAAATAAATAAATAAAACAACATAAAAGGGGTGTAAATATAAATATAGGATGCTAATGAAAAACTAAGTAAATGTGCCTAAACTAAATCCAATGGAATCTTTATTTTAAGCTAGATTCTAATATTAAGAATAATAATAAAAAAATGGAAAATTAGAATAAATAATAATAATGGTGGGTTGACTTTTTAAACTACAAAATACAACACTCCAAATAATAATAATGTTGGCTCTTTTCTTCCTCTCTCATTTATTTACCAAAGAGTAACGCATATAGATATTTTAAGACATCGTGCTATCATTACTACACCACACATGAAGACAAATTCCTAAAATTAAAAACAACCTCATACATGAATATTTAAAACTACTACAACATCAGGCATGACTTTTTGAATAATAATGATCTTACAACAACAATGACAACAACCTACATACTCTAAAATACGAAATAACAACTTACAACTCCAAAAAAATGACGGAGGAGATGATATATGGTATGTGTTGGTTGGTGAAAATGAGATAATAAGGGTTATGAAAATGGTGTAAGTTGTTTATGCCATATGGAGGAGTGGAGTATTAGTTTCTCATGGAGATAAAAGGGTAGGTTGAGAAGGTTTGTGTTGGAAATAAACCGTTTTTGTGTTTAGAGAAAGTGTGTGAGAATATTAGAGGCTTGAATAGAAACTTGGTAGGTAGGAGAATTATTTATGGAAGAGAGAATTTTGTATTTTTTCTTGATCCAAAAGTGTAAGATTACATCTCTATTTATAGTACTCTAAGGAGAACTCTAGACACATTAATTCTAGAGAGTTCTCAACTCTAGATATTCAAAGAGTATTCTAGAAAATATTACAATCTTAAAAAGTATCTAGATACTCCAAATACTACAAGACTTTTCTAGAAATATTACCCAAAATAAACTAAGCCCAAATAACTAAGCCCAAGATTAAATAATAAAATTAGGCCCAAATCAAGTTTAATATTTCAACATCCCCCCTTAAACTTGATTTGTGACTCCAAGCATATTCCTTAGCTTCACGAAGGTTTCCAATTTGAGTGGCTTGGTGAAAATGTCGGCAGCTTGACCTCTAGACATCACATACTTCAACTTCACCTTCTTCTTCTCGATGCATTCTCTTATGAAGTGGTAACGAGTGTCGATGTGCTTACTTCTTTCATGAAATACATGATTCTTTTTCAAAGAAAGTACTGATTTATAATCAACACATATTTCGACAGGATCTTCTTGTGGCATTTTTAATTCTTTCAACAAATTCCTTAGCCAGACTGCATGACAAACACATGATGTGGCGGCAACATACTCAGCTTCACAAGTTGACAGTGTGACGATAGGTTGCTTCTTTGACATCCAAGTGAAAAAAATGGTGAATGGAGGTTTCCCTTTCCAAATTTCGATGCTCACAAAGAACAAATATGACAATTGGAGTATCAAGATGAAGGCGCTACTAGGAGCTCAAGATGTGTGGGATATCGTTGAGAAAGGCTTCAATGAGCAAGATGAAGCCTCGCTAAGCCAAGGTGTAAAGGAGACATTGAGGGAGTCAAGAAAGAGAGACAAGAAAGCTCTCTTTCTTATTTATCAATTGGTGGATGAAGATACATTTGAGAAGATCTCCAACGCAACAACGACCAAAGAAGCATGGGATAAACTTCAAACTTGCAACAAAGGAGTGGAACAGGTGAAAAGGATCTGTCTTCAAACTCTTAGAGGTGATTTTAAACGTTTGTTTATGGAAGAGTCCGAGTCAATTTCTGATTATTTTTCTCGAGTATTGACCATAGTCAATCAACTTAAAAGAAATGGCGAAGATGTTGATGAGGTGAAAGTCATGGAGAAAATACTTCGCACTTTAAATCCAAGTTTTGACTTCATTGTTACCAACATTGAAGAAAGCAAGGATTTAAAGACCATGACTATTGAGCAACTCATGGGTTCCTTACAAGCATACGAAGAAAAACAAAAGAGAAAAATTAAACAAAAGGAGGCTATGGAAAAACTACTACAAATCAACATAAAAGAAACAAACTATGCGAATTACAAGAGTCAAAGAGGACGAGGTCGTGGTCAAGATCATGGGCATGGACGAGGACATGGAGGAGAAGGAAAAGGAAATTACAGCAACTACTCTAACAATGGAGAAAGAAGTTGGAATCCACAAGCAACAAGAGGTCGTGGAAGAGGAAATTCATGGTTGAGGTGTGATAAATCACAAATCAAGTGTTTCAATTGTAACAAGATCGGTCACTATGCATCTGAGTGTAGATTCTCAAAGAAAGTTGTGGAGAAAGCTAACTTTGTAGAAGAAAAAGGTGGAGAAGAAGAAACTTTGTTGCTCGCGTGCCAAAACCAAGTTGAAGAGAAAAGAAACAAATGGTACCTCGACACCGGCACAAGCAATCACATGTGCGGCGATCGAAGCATGTTCGTAGAGATCAATGAAGCGACAACTGGAAATGTATCATTTGGAGATGACTCAAAGATACCAGTCAAAGGCAAAGGTAAAATTCTTATACTCTTAAATAATGAGAGTCATCAATTCATATCCAATATCTATTATGTTCCTAACATGAAGAATAATATTTTGAGCTTGGGACAATTATTAGAGAAAGGCTATGACATCCACTTGAAAGAACATAGTCTTTTCTTAAGAGATTGTAGACATAACTTGATTGCTAAGGTGCCTATGTCAAATAATAGAATGTTCCTCTTGAACATTCAAAAGATGTTGCAAAGTGTCTCAAGACTTGCTATACCGACTCTTCGTGGCTATGGCATCTATGATTCAGACATCTCAACTTTGACAGTCTAAAACGTTTGTCAAAGAAGGAAATGGTGAGAGGCTTGCCTAGTATAAACCACTCAGACCAACTATGTGAAGGATGTCTAGTTGGGAAGCAATTTCGGAAAAGCTTTCCAAAGGAATCAACTTCAAGAGCGACAAAACCGCTAGAGCTCATACACACTGATGTTTGTGGACCAATCAATCCAAACTCTTTTGGTAAGAGTAAATACTTTCTCCTCTTTATTGATAATTATTCTAGAAAAACATGGGTTTATTTCTTGAAGGATAAGTCAGAAGTGTTTGAAAACTTTAAGAAGTTCAAAGCCCTTGTGAAGAAAGAAAGTGGTCTTTCCATCAAGACCATGAGATCTGACCGAGGAAGAGAGTTCATTTCAAATGAGTTCCAAAAATATTGTGAAGACCATGGAATCCGCCGTCCACTAACAGTGCCAAGATCACCATAACAAAATGGAGTAGCAGAGAGAAAGAACCGGACCATACTTAACATTGTGCAAATCATGCTTAAGAGCAAAAAGATGCCTAAAGAGTTTTGGGCCGAAGTAGTGGCATGTGTGGTTTACCTGACACACCATTCCCCAACAAGAAGCGTGCATGAGAAGACACCACAAGAAGCATGGAGTGGAAGGAATCCTGGGACCTCTCACCTCAAAGTGTTTGGAAGCATTGCCTATACCCACGTTCCAGATGAAAGGAGAACAAAGCTCGATGATAAAAGTGAGAAGTATGTATTCGTGGGTTACGACTCAAGCTCCAAAGGATACAAGCTCTGATACCACTTTGTTGTAAATAAACCCTTTTTGTGTTTAGGTAAAGTGTGTGGCAATATTAGAGGCTTGAATAGAAACTTGGTAGGTAGGAGAATTATTTATGGAAGAGAGAACTTTGTATTTTTTCTTGATCCAAAAGTGTAAGATTACATCTCTATTTATAGTACTCTAAGGAGAACTCTAGACACACTAATTCTAGAGAGTTCTCAACTCTAGATATTCAAAGAGTATTCTAGAAAATATTACAATCTTAAGAAATATCTAGATACTCCAAATACTACAAGACTTTTCTAGAAATATTATCCAAAATAAACTAAGCCCAAAGAACTAAGCCCAAAATCAAATAAAAAAATTAGTCCAAAATCAAGTTTAATATTTCAACAGTTTGTTCATGGAGTTACAATGGTGTTGAAGTGTGTTAAGTGGTTATGGTTATATAGGGAGCTTGTGAGAGTATATGAAGACGAGGCTTATGGTATGTTTGTGTAGTATAATGAAGGTGGGAGAGAGGTTGTATTATGAGTGAGAAAAATGTAAATTGTGGTGTATGTGTAGTTTTATTGAGATCATGTTAAGGTTCCAACGAAGAAGGCAAAAAGTTCTTATGTTATTCACTTTTTTTTTATTTTCTACTCAATTTTTTTTTCAAAACAATAAAGAGACCATTAAGATATGTATAGAAAAAGTGGGTTTTTTTAGAAGGAAGATGTTGGTTGTCTAAAATGGTTGTCATGTGTGTAGAAAATGGTTTTTATCCAAGTTTAGTGTGTTTGTTGTTTTGTTCTTATGTGAAAGAGGGAGTATGTATAAAAACAAGAAAAGAGACAAAACAAATAACTGACCAAAATAAATAAATAAATTTATGTTCCAACCATTCTGCCACCTTCTTTTTCTATGACCAAAGACACACTTTCATTTTTTTTTAAATTTCAACAACAACCACATCATACTTTCCAGTTGGCGCCGTGGTGCATATGTTTGTGATGTCCCTCTTTCATGCAATGCTTATACTAGGGTTTTCAATAGTTGACACAATTCCACAATTACCTCCTTTAACTATTACTTTTTATTAAAAGAATTTTTAGTAATTAAATTGACATGAAAAATCAAATAATTCAATAAAGCAAAATAACATCAAACTAATTATTTCAATAATTCTATTTATTTCTTATAAATATTTTGATAAAAAAAATTAAAATAAAATGACTCGACACGAATAAAAGTCGGATGCAAAATTACTAAAATAAATAATTTGAATGCGCCAAAATGATCAGCGCAAAATAATTTTTTTGGAAACATACAGGTTTTAATCAATATTTGAAATCAAATTTGACGGTTAAATTGCTCAGACTATTCAAAATGCGATCGAAAAAATAGTCAAAAAATTAAAACGAGCATGCCGGATTAAACTACGTGAACCATAGATTAAGAACACTGACATCTGCAAGCTCGATTTTAAAACTTTTCGCCCGCTAATTTTATGCAGAATTGAGAATCAGATTGACCGACATGTTTGTAAATCCAAAAAATTATTCTGGTTGACATTTTAGGCATAACGAGATGAAATACATGTTATGTTGTGCAGATGATGCAAATGTCATGATATATGTATTGATTTAATGAATGAGGGTCAAAATTGGGGTATGAAAATACCACTTGTTAGACATATGACTCCTCACATAAGAGGGGGTGAATTATGGGTTTTAGAACTTGAGATTGAAAAAAATTTAGGATCATTTTTCAGCATTTAAAATCATTTTTTAAGATTTTAGAAATAAGTAACGGAAAATAAAATGCGGAAAATAAATAGTTAAGGGATAAAAAGATAACACCAAAAATCATATAGGTTTTGTCAAAAGGAAAATATATAATTCTCTCCCCATAATTTTTTCTTGAGTGTATCCAAAAAATCTTAAGAACAATCAGTAAGTTGAACTCTCGAACCCCCTTATACAACAAAAATGAAATTTCTTGCTAACTCTCAACCAAACAGTAACCAAGGAGAGAAGCGATGAGTCTTCCTTCCAAACGATGAATTGAAATAGTGAATCTTCTTTCCAAACAGTAACTTTAAGCGGTTAGTCTTCAAGGTTTAAACCGAGATTTTACACGGGGTAATCTCGAATATGTGTGAGTCTTTTAATCCGGGTTAAACTCACAAACTGAACCGGGATTTTGACGGGCTGACCACGAACCTATGAGGTTTTATATCAAACTTATCGTCAACCTTAACAAGCTTTTAACGGGCTAAGCTTATGAACCAAACCCAAGTTTTACACAGGATAACAACAAAGAAACTTGAGATTTTAATACGGGCTAATCTCAATTTGATGAATGCTTTTGAACGGGCAGAGCCTTCGAACCAAAATGGAAACTTAATAACTAAATCCACAAACCTAAGCTTTTAAAGGGTTTAACTTCGAACCCAAATAAATAATTCCTAATTTGATAAATTATTCAACGAAAGTAAAAAAAAAATGGTATTTGGCTAATTTACAATACTACCCTTCCAAAATTACAAAAATGGCTCACCTGCGAAAGACCTTTCTCGAAAGCACTATAGTTAAATTTCTAAGAGTATGTTTGTTTGGCAAGAAAAAAAAAGATAAGTTGATAGGAGAGAAGAAGGAGAGAAGTATCTCATCAAACATGTTTAATGAGGAGAGAAATAGCAAGGAGAGATTAAAAAATGTTGGGACCCGCATCAAAACCCTTTCTCTCCTCGTGAGCGAAAAAACATGAAAGATCGTGTGATTTGGGATATTTTTCCAAATATGGTCTTGCTAATAAATGATTAACACGATGTCATTTTATTTTTTTAATATAAAATTAAGCTGATGTAATTAATTCAATGTTAAGTAATAAATTAATTTAACTAAATTAAAATATTTTTATAACTAATTAAAAATTAATTTAATTTTTATGTAGAAATAATTAATTTAATTTATGAATTGATATAATAAAATAATAAATTAATTTATACATGAAATTAAATTACTATTATAATAAAATTGAATGATTTTAGTACAAGGACATTTAAGTCTTTTCAAATATTAAGCACATTTCTTTCTCTTCTATCTCTTTCTCTTTTCTCTTGTTCCAATCAATATGTTAAATCTACTATATTTCACATCTATTTCTCTCTTTTCATACTTTTTCTCATCTATTTCTCTCTTTACACTTTCTTCTTATTGCCAAACATACCCTAAGTGAGAGAGAGTGATTAAAAAAATTAGAGGGAGTGTGAGGAGTGAGCTATGAGAACTCACGATTCTGGATATGAACATATGAGGAAAAAGACCTCTATTTATAGGTTAGAGGTTGGTACAAAAAAGAAAAAAGTTGTGGCAAAAATTAATGAGCGAATCGATTGGCATCATGATCCAATCAATTGGTTAGCCTAAAATTAATCGTTTAAAAGGTTTTAAAATAAAATAAATGATATATAACTATTACCATTCATTAACACAATAACCTAAACATTTAGAGCGTATTTTTTTATCTAACCTAATCGATTTGGTATAATTGTCAATCAATTGGCTAGTACAAAAAAAATTCAATAACTTTTTTGACAGCTCATAATTCATCTGACACGACTTCAAGACATTTTTTAAAAAAAAATCTTAGTAAAAATAGGTTTTAAATTTTGTTTTAGTGTGTGTGTGTGTGTAATTAGCCGTATAAATTCATGATAAAGACATTATAAATTTAAAATATATTGTTCACTCATACGTATTAAGGAGAGCTTTCACACCTTTCAAGACTTGTTAGGTAGTTCAACCTTATAGACACTTGCTTGAGTTTTATTTGGGGATAAGGATTGAGTTATATTACATTTAGGTGCCATAATTTAAGGATGTTTGCACTGGTCATCAAACCCTATTTGGTCTGCTTATATCTATAATCGCTTTATACTTATCTTTATTTGTCATAATCAAAAGCATATTCGTCTTTAAAATATCTTCTTTGATCACTAACTTATAAAACACAGTTCCACAATTACACACCACAATTTTTTTATATTCACATCTTCATGATGCCTCTCATAAAAGTGTTTCCTAGTTGTAAATCATCATATGGTTCAGAACCTCTATTTCGCATTTGTTGAAGGGAAAACAAAGACCCAGGAGTGAGAAAGTGCACCCATAAAAAGGAATAACACACTCTCATACTCGCTGCAAATCCTTTTACCTTCCTTAGGGATAAGCATACCTCATGCCAAGGAATGAGCTATGTAGAGGAAGGCCCCCTCTGGACTACCTTCATGAGCAGATATAGAGGCAGGTGTTGAATTAGAGGGATCAACCCAAGAGATAGAAACGTCCTCCTTCAGTTGTTAACTTATGATGTGCACCACTTCCTTCGGCTAATGAAATCAAAATGTTGTGGAAATACAGATAAAGAAAAGAAAAAAGATAATGCCTCAAGAAACTGTATAACTTACTCCATAAAGATCGTGCAATGACTTACCAAAAGAACGATCATAAGTACTATCAAGACCCAAATTGCTTCAAGAAAATAACCAAGTACTTCAGTTTCCAAAGGTCATTATGTTACAACCTACGAGAAGACATCTGAAGAATGTGTCACATTTAAGGCTCGAGTTACCAATGACATTAATTTCACCTCTTGATTTTCCACTCAAGTCAAATTACGGCGGGCGTAAAAGGACCAACGCAACAAAGCCCTCACACTACAAAGTTGAGGCAAGGGCTTTGAGGGATAACTATTGTGAGTCAGTCAGAAAACCCTACAACCTCCTCTCAAATAAGGCAACAAAATGCAAGGTCATTTGTAGAGTTAGAGTGTTATCATATGCTAGAGTGTAGAAGATTTGAATCCAGGATCCATCCAATAGCTCCTCGCATCATACTCTAATGATCATTAAGTTGTTATATTTGTTATACTATTTAAAGATGAGGCGCATCATTATCCAAGTACAATTCAAATTCAAACTTCATTCACCCATATTACTCTCATACTGACTTAAGTGTTGAAGTGTTAACTTTGTAATTCAGCCTCATTATCACCTTACCGAAAACTCAAATTCATCGTTGTGTTACATAATCTTCGATCTCCAATCAATTTTGATTCTTTAGCCAAACAATACCTTCTTGTGACCAAAGGATAAAGCAATTAATTGAGCAGATTTTGTTTGTTTGTTACATAAAAACTTGAGAACATATATGGGTTATTAGAATAGTGATGGGAGAGGCCAGAACATTGCACTGATGCAACATGGTTGAGTATGTTTGAAGGATGTTGTGGGTCATTTTAAACACACAAATGAAAAACCAAAAATAATAAAAGAGAAAATATGTGTTAAGTTCAAAGATGCTATGTGCTCCATTGCTTGCTATAACCTTTTTTTATTATTATTTATTTGTTTTTGAAATTGCAATAAAAAACGTTAATGTTATGCATTTTGATGCAATGGTAGTAAGATAAAATAGTAGGAATACTGTTTAATTTTTTAAAACTCCAAATGGAAAAATGAAAAATCAATTAAAAAAATGTGAAAATGAAAGATGCTGACCCATTCTGTCACTGATATAAAAAGGCAACAAAATTATCTTAATAAAAAGCTTATTGCTAATTATATATATTTTTGTTTTTGTAATTAAAATTAGAAATTAATATTTAAGATAAAAATATTTTGTATAGATTTTAAAAGAAAAATAATAATAATAATTCCCAATTAAAACTTTTTTTATATTTTAAATTCATTGTTATATAATTTTATAAAAAAGATTAATAATTGAAATAAAATATTTTTAGATTTGTGATTAAACTAAAATGATGGTAAATAAAACAATAAAACAAATTAGAAAACATAAACAACCTTTTTTTTTAATAATTTTTTTAATTGTTCAGAAAAAAATTATAGTATTATAACTAATTTCAATTTATTTTTGTAATATTTTAAACCTTTTCAAACTAATAAAAAATTAATTAACTAAATTTACATTATATTTTAGTAAAATTCTTTAGTAATTCTTTTTTTATTTATAAAAAGCATAGTAATTGTCTTGAAAAAAAGAGAGTATCAGACAAACATTTAATTAGAGTTGTCAAAATGGACCTGATTTATTGGACTGATCAAGGAACCCTATTTTTTAGTTTGAGTTGGACTGCAAAAAACCTTTAAAAAACATGATCTTATCTTTTTGGTCCAACCTATTAGATATGTGTTTTAGATAATTTTGGAGAAAAAAATTGAGTTAAGATATGTATACATGTGTTTTCAAGTAAATAAGAAAAATTAAAAATGATGAAGATATGTTTTCAAAGACGATGTGATCAAAGAAATGACTGTGAAATGAAGAGAAAGTTTGATAAGTATTGGAGATAATATTTAGTTACTCTACTTATACATAATTGTATTCGAAATCGAAACAACTCAATAGAAAACCGCAAACAAACCAAACCAAAATCGCAAAAAACTACATTTGGTTCGGATGTATTCAGGTCATTTTTTAACAAAACTACGCAGTTCGTTTTGATTTTGAAAATCAAATTAAATCTAACCAAATTGCATTATGTTACAACCCAAACTTCACTTATTCCACATCCAACCCAAAATCCAAACCTATTATGCTTTAACCTTACAATTATGAATGATTTTCTCTTACTCACATTTAGGATTTCAATTTCAACATTCTCAAATCTCTTATAGTAGTATCACGCATTTTTCTCATCTTTTTTGCTATGTACATCTTGCCTTTTCTACTTTAATCTCTAATCTCTTATATTTTTTCTTTTTCATCTTCACATTTTTATGCTACTGTTCTATCTTCCAAATACGTTTTTATCGCATCTTTCTTTTCTAATCTCGCATCTCTTATGTTCTTTCTTTTTCATCTTTAATCTCCCATCTCCTCTATTTTTTCTTTTTTATTATAATATTTTATATATTATTTTATGCTACTCCTTTATATTTTTTATTCCATTTTTGTCTAATCTAAATTTTGTATATTGAATAAGAGATTTTTGTCTAAATATGATAAGTTTTATTGTTATTTGATAATATATAATGAATAAATACAAAATTATCTTATTCTCTATGATAGATATTTTTGTGATGTTCATATATACGGATTTGATGAATATTTTAAAGATCACTTAAGTAAATTTATGATTATTCTCTATTTATCTTATGTAATTTTTTTTCAATTAATTCCTTTTTATAAATTTAAAACTAAAATATTGAAATAAGGGTTGGGCTGACCTATCAGATTGGTCCATCAAGCCACATAACCCATTAGAAACTAGATCTGATCCATTTGTGCAACCCATAAAAATATCTTGCCAATACACTTCAGGCCATTTATTTGATTTGACCCACGGGACCCATTTGACAGCTTTACGTTTAACTAATAGCGAAACTCTTAAAAATAATTAGACTCCATGCTAGTGATATTTTGAGTAGGTGGAAAGCTGATTTTCAATGAACCTCATTACTTACGCTATCTCTATTGGATTTTTATACAGATGGACGATAATGGCACTTATCTGAAAGATTTGACTTTTCTAGTATGTCGTTTAGTGATTTCAAACATAAAAGGGAGAAGTGACTACTTTTATATTATTCACCCTATAAAGTACAATATAATTACACAGATTGTAAAATCACACAGCAATTTAATTTTCCTTAAGATGAAAACTAAATTCTATTATAAACTATGGTTGCTTGACAATTACAACAGGACATTTTGCATTCTTAGCACAGTAATCACTCACACTTCCAAGTAGTGTCCTGCAAATTCACACCATAAAACTTAATTACACCATTGAATTATCCATAATTTCACACACACCAAGATTCCTTAAAAACACCAAAAAAAACCAAGTAACTAAACAATACCTTTTAATAAATCCATAGCCATGACTTCCCATAACTAAGGTGTCAACCCCGAGTTTCTTTGCTGCGTTGCATATAACACTCTTGGCTTCTCCAGTTCCAACTACTTTCTCAATATTTATCTGCAAATTAAATCCAAAATTCGTAAACCAACTAAGAAAATCGGAAGAAAAAAATAGAGTGAGATTCATGAGTTGAGCAATACATTAGTAGCATCAAAGTTTCTGCAAATAGCTTCAGCTCTTTTCATCACTGATTTAGCTAACTGTGTACTGAATCTTTCCAAAGCATCAACTGTCTCACTGGAAAATATATACCCTATAATCAAAACATCACACCAATTAATAACAATATTTAATAAACAAGTACTCAAAAGCTGAGTGAAGAGATGAATGAATTATATACCTGCGGAATCCAGTGAGTAGACAGCAGAAGGTGGTTTGACATAGAGAAGAACAAGCTTGCTATTGTTGTTTGTGTCAGAAATAAGGTTGGAGATGGACCATGAAAGTGCGTACATGCTTTCTTCACTTTCGTCAACAGCTACCATAATCTTCCGTTCTCTGTTTTCCATTTTTATGAGATGATTAATGATTGTTGTGTATTTTGAGTTTTTGATAATAGAGAAGAAAGTGGAGAATGGATTATATAGAAAATATAGATGATGCGGTACCAAGGTTGGGTTCTGGTTTAAAGCCGTGGGTTCTTTGTCGTGGTTTTGATATTACAGCGGTTCGTGCTAACTCGGCCAACACAAATTCAACGGTTTTCTACCCATTCAATGTTAATATATTCACGCCTATAGATACTTTCTTATTTTGAGTAAAAAAGGGTATTTTAATATTTTGAAATTAAAAAGTTTGAAAGAAAATTTTGATTTTTGATTTTATTTTATTTTAAGTAAAGTTCTTGTAGTCTATTTTTACAATAAATTTTTTGAATAAAATTATTTTAAATTTATTTTTACTATTAATGGGGTGTGATTATATGATCACGACTTCATTTTAACATAACATAGAAAATATTTATAAAAAAATAAATGTTAGAGAGAGAAGCTCCATCATCTCCCTAATTTTTTAATCTTAAGTCAAAGTTCATCCATATTTTAGGAGAATGAAAAACCCAACTTCCAGAGTAGGTGAAGATGGTTGAAGGCGATTAAGAAGAAAGAATCGTTATCACTCTTCTAATTGCACTCATTGGGACAACGAATGAGGACAAAGATCTGACCTATGGTAAATAGGAGCCAAACCTCGTTCTTTTTCACATCATTTCTAGATAGATATGAAGCCAAAGAAATGTATTAAGAGTTTCAAGGATTTGGAGTGCTCAATGAAGTAGCGATTACATTCAAATGTGGCATAATGGGAAGGAGTTATGGCTTTGTCTGGTTTTTTGATGTTATAAATGTAGATCTTTTGGCCACCAAGCTGGATAACATCTTTATTGAAGGGATAAAGTTCCTTGCAAATGTTCCTAGGTTTCAAAGGAAAAGCGCCCAACAAGTTCAGGGAGCTTAGAGAAACTTGGGGCATTTGGATAGAGGAAGGAAGATTTCGTATCCTAAGTTGTCCAGAGTAGTGAAAGATTTTGGAGAAACAAATTAGGGAATTACCTATGCAGAAGTTCTTAGATCAAGTGAAACACCATCACCCTGTACCATCAATCCTCAAGTGAAGTTTAATATGGAAGACAATGTGATCTATCAAGATTCCGAAAAGCTTTTTTAGGGTTTGCCAAAAATTCTGGAATGTCTTCCAACATGCAAGAAGTATTCAACACAGAGATTTACTTCTCAATCCAAGTCACACCTTTAGGAGCTAACATATGTTTGCTTGAAGATTGAGTTACGGGAGAAATGAAGGCCTTGGTGAAGGACAACAAGCAATGGCTGACTCATTGGTTTAAAGAAGTTTGAACTTGGAAACATACTAATTTGGATACCGAGAGAGTCATCTGGATTCGTTGTTATGGCATTCCCTTCCAAGCGTGGAAACTCAGATTCTTTGAATCCTTGGTTGAATCCATGGGTGAATATCTCTGTTCAGATGATGACACAAGACTTCACACTAAAATGGATGTGGCCTACTTAATTGTTTGAACGAAACAATCAAAGGTTTTAAACGAAGTTCTAGATGGTTAACTTAATTTGTTTATCCTTTAAAGTTAACTAGTTGAGGACTCCCAAGGTCCACTTAGAATCAACCTTCTCAAATTTGTTGAGTCGAATTCATTTGCTAGTGAAGAAGAAGATTGACATGAAGAAGATGACGATATTGACATTGTTGAAGATGAAGAATTACATTTACAAGGAGGTAGCATAAAGGAGAAGCAAAATCATTCCTAATAAAAATTTGGTGATTTTCAAAGAAAATGATAACAATCCTAGGTTTTCCAAGTGTCAGGGATTGGATGCGGAAGTAAAGGAAAAGTAAATGGAGGATGCGTCTTGTCACCCCGAGACTTGTGATTCCTCTCAGTTAAAACAAGAAAAGGGCTTATAAAAATTTCTCTCTCTCTCTCTCTCTCTCTCTCTCTCTCCCTCTCTCTCTCGGTCAACTATTAATGAGAAATTTTCTAACCCTGAGCTTTTCTTGGTGGATCACCAATGACCTAGTTTATTGGGGCCCCTGGTGATGTGGGCCTTCAATTTGTTAATATTAGGTTCCAATCAGATACCTTGGAGATGCGTCCATGTACAGTTGCAAGCAGCTCGGTGGATATCCTACTCTCTTACAGGTATATAATTTAATTTAATTTATTAAGTGTTGGATTCATTTTATAAAGTATATTAATTTAATTTATTTTGCTTATTATGTTTTTATATTGTAACAATGTTGGATTCACGAGTACTTTCCAACTGTTGGAAAAAGAGGAGAGAATTGGAAACCAGCTGATAATTATGGTCTTCCTCGAGCGATGAGATGGTTTTATAGGCAAGGAGTCCTGAAGGTGGATGATTTGCGACCTATTTTGTACGAGCTGACACCTGCCGATGTCATATGGCATCCATTTGAGGATCATAGAGGATTGCGTCAATTTGATGAGTTATATCTGTACAGGGGGTGTTTGAAGTAGGGTGACACAATTGTTCCATACTTGCCTGACAGATGTTTACGTCAGTTCGGGTACAAGTAGTATGTTCCATCCCCACCTCTTGATTGTATGATGGCTAATGATATTGATGTTGATTGGATTGGTTACCATCAGAGAGTTCTTGTTGTGATCCGTCCAACAACATTGGCCACCACCCCATCTGATATAGAAGATGGATATCTGGAGTGATATTATTGTGTTTTGCATCCACGTTTGGTCCCGCCCCATCATGGCGAACCAAGAGAGGTGACAGTTCCTGTTTACGATGCAGGACCATCTGATCCTAATTGGGCTCGTGTATCTACATTGATTCATCTTTATCTGAGACTGGTTAATGTCGAAGAGGAAGATCCATAGTTTGCTGATATATTTGAAGCTTTGCATATTTCTCGTTCACATTGATTTATGTATTAACTTTTAGAACTGAATGTAATAAAATAGACATAATATAATATTCATGTTTTGATTACATATTCATGTTTTGATTACATATTCATGCTAATATAGGCGTAAGTAATTTACAATGTTGTAGACGTCCTGCAAATTCTAACATCCAAGACGTTGCTGCTTGACAATGAAACTTCTTCCAATCTAATGTGACTGGTGGCAACGGAAACCCCTCTTTCATGTTAACCTGATAACAATAATTAAAACATATATTTAGTAAAGTGAAATAATTAAAACAGTAAGTCATATAAAATAAAATACGTACCTGAAACCAATGATTTTGGTTAACAAAACCAATGCAATAAATAGAGACATTTGGTGAATGTGAACTTGTCATAGGAAAGAAAGTCATGCACAGATTGCCTAAACAGACAAGTATAACATTATAGTGATTCGCTATCAAGTAACCCATATATGGTAGAGTCAACCATTTTTCTGGTGACTGTGAACCAAAGGTGTAACACCCCATTTTCTACCCACGAGTTATAACAACAAAATCAGAGTCGTAAAATTTTCTATAAATGGAATATTACATGTTCAACTTTAAACAATTTCCACTTTAAGGAATCATAACAATATGTAACACTTTTCTTAATTCGACAAAACAATGTCATTCACTCCAATAATTCAACTTCATAAAATCTTACGCAGCGGATTCATAACAAAATTCTTATCATCTTTAAGCAACATAAATACGACTTAACTTAAAGAGTAAACAACTATAATCCTTCAAACAATTTAAATTTTAGTAACAATTAAAAGATCCACAAAGCAGACACACGACAATCCCCCCGAGTGCTACGTATCAGAGCGACTGACCACTGACCCGACCAACGGTAACCGGCTACTTCTCAGGATTACCTGCACGTTGTCACATAAGGACAACATTCAACAGAAGGGGTGAGTTACAATAATTATAATCAGTATATGAAAAACAATACAGTAATTAAGAATCGTACACAAACACCACTTCTCAATTAAATTAAATACCCATACAACAAACCAACAAAAATGCAACTCTAATGAGACTCGACTCGTCATGCATGTGGTACCATTCGGAGTAAAACTCCCAACTTAAAATTTGCCGATTTAACGAGGCATCAAGGCTTAAGCCTTCAACTTTCAACTTTTGCCAATCCAGGCCAACGTGGTGTGAGCAAAGCTCCGACTTAATGCATATGAATTTACATGACATACACGACTTTAAAATTCCGACAACGTAATAATAATAGCAACACAACAATGTTTTCAACATAATCAACTTATAATCAACTTTGGCTCACCAAGCTTACAACTCAGTATCTTTAACAACTTTCCGTACACGGAATAACTTAACAACTCAGTCATACTTGTATCGACACTTCATAACATAAACCCAACAAAATTACTCATCAAACTTAACTATAATATTACCCGACTCACCCCGACGAACTTCATTAAATTCTGAGCAATTCGATTTTTTTTACTTTTCCAACAGCGTTAACCCGTTAACGCCCTGGGTTAACCCGTTAACGCAAGACAGAATACAATTTTTCAGCTTTTCAACAGCGTTAACCGGTTAACGCCCTGGGTTAACCTGTTAACGCAAGACAGAATGCAATTTTTCAGCTTTTCAACAGCGTTAACCGGTTAACGCCCTGGGTTAACCTGTTAACGCAAGACAGAATGCAATTTTTTCCAGTTTTTCAATAGCGTTAACCCGTTAACGCCCTGGGTTAACCCGTTAACGCAAGACAGAATGAAATTTTTCAGTTTTTCAACAGCGTTAACCCATTAACGCCCTGGGTTAACCCGTTAACGCAAGACAGAATACACTTCCTGGCAAATTTTAACAGTGTTAACCGGTTAACGCCCTGGGTTAACCGGTTAACGCAAGACAAACAACAATTTTTCACAATTCATAACAGTGTTAACCGGTTAACACCCTGGGTTAACCGGTTAACGCAAGACAAAAAGCTGTTCCTGCGCTAACACGAAGCAGAATGCAGAATTCTCCGCATTTTCCGCCGTTGGAGGACTTCCGGACCTCCGATTCCAATTCCGTAAGAAGCTACGTTTTCGGAAAATCACTACCCATCCAATTACAGATTCAATTTCAGTTTTAACACAACTTATCCAACACAATTTTTCAGCATTCAACATCCCAATTAGGGTCAAATCAACGGTTCATCACTACCCATTACATGTTATCCCATAATACCCATTAAACGACGATAAACCCCCCCTTACCTTATTATTTTGGATCGAAGGTTGCTCTAAGAATCGGATTCCGGAAGTTTTCTTCTCCTTCCCTCTCGTTCGTACAACAGTTCTCAAATTCCTCTTCTGCTAACTCCTCTCCACTACTGTTTCTTTTTTTTTTCTATCACTTCTTTTATTTTCTCTTTATTAAATTTACTAAATATCCTAATCTCTAATGGGCCTAATATAACACCTCTCATTTTACTAATTAGCACACAATGATAAGCCCACTTACTCAAATAACACCACAATTATATTATTATTTCTTATAATAATTTCTACGACTTTCGACTAATTTCCGACTAACCACAATAATTACGTAAATATTAAAAATAACAAATAATTATTTTTGGGCGTTACAACTCTTCTATCATTAAAGATTCTCTCACTTCTGCCAACGGATTACAAAATTGTCATACAAAGTTGACTTATCCTTGTCTATTATTTCCAACTCCAAGTCTTGACGAACCATTGACCAATCCTCACCATATCCATGCAATGATGCAATGACTCTAAATCCATAATTACCATCTGATACAACATTAACTACATCTTCAATGTATGACCTAATATGATTAGGAAATTAAAGAGTGAAATGTTTCTTTGATTGTGGTTGCTTCTTTGATACTTTTAACTTCTTCGAATTCTGTGATGATTGAGATTGCCTTTGTGAAGATTGATATGCCTTACCAACATACTCATGATATGAAGGGTCCATATAAACATCATATCCTGCTGGTTTTTTTCCTTTCTTCTTCACTTCTCCTTTGGTTTTTAATTTCTCGGGTGGTGGACAAAATGGAGTCATTATGGGGTATGCAAGTTCACAAACCCTACTCTTTAATGCCCTTTTCCCAACAACGTATAATGACCTAAACCGTTTCCATAATTCATCTATTGCACAAGTCATATCCACCTCTGATCCATCATCTGCACCTACCTCTAACTCAACTTCCATAGTTAGTTTCCTCCAATGAACATGAACAACATATATGGGTATCAGTATACCACCTAGTGCGTATATTCCTAACTTACAAGCACAAGGTAACCCATAAGATATTCTAAGAGTACAACCATATATTTGCATGTTAATTCCAACATAATCAACTCTCAATAACTCTTCAGCAATACGTCTCAAAGCAGCTTGAGACACTAAACCATGCAAATTACCATAAAATGGACTTATGTGTGCGTGCTCAACTTCATAAAAACGTTTTTGAAAAGAAGCTCTAATGTTGCCCAGTTGTAACCTCTAGTTGTTATTCATAGCTTCCCAACATTTGACCATGTCACCTATATTATTTCCTAACATTTGCTTTAACTTCCAATGAGCAGATTCAACCCTAAAAATAACATATTGAAAATATTAAAAATATCACATATAAAAAAAATACATAATAAAAATTATAACACGTACCAATTAGTCGTCGTGTTACCCAAATGTAGCACTCAATTAATCCATGCTCCAATAAATCTCGGTCTATGTGGAGTCAACCATGTGTCTTTCACATAATTAATAAATCCACTATAATCAACACATGTCTTCTCAAGTTGATGCAACCGTTGACCATACTCAACCTCATCACTAGCCCAAACAACTTCCATCCATAATGTGTCTATCGTCTTTTGTATGTCATTCACCACATATTGTTTGCATTTTTCAGCAACGTTTTTGTTAATGTGAAATCTACATAGAAAATTAATCGGCCTGAGAAGCACAATTTCAATTGCTTTCATCAAAGCAAGATCTCTATCTGTCAAAATCACTTGTGGACACAAATCTTTCTTCACAAACAATTCTTTAAGTTTCTCCAATACCCAACAAAAATTCTCTGTCTGCTCAGACTCCATATATGCAAATGCGATAGCAAAAGTCAACTCGGTTGATGTCATGCCAACAATTTCAAACAAAGGTTGTCTATATTTTTTTGTCTTGTAGGTGCTATCCATAACTAACATAATAGGAAAAATATTCAACAACTTAACTGAATCAGGATGGGCCCAAAATATCTCTCTCACAACTTCCGAGTCATCCTTTTTTCTACTCCAATACACATAACATGCATCCTCAATAAGCTTAAACATATGTTGTATCTCACTTCTATGACCTCTTATCTCTTTTTCTATCATACTCTTATGCTTCTATATTTTCATAATCCGAGTGACATTCTCTGGATCTCGGTCTTGCAAGGAAAGCAATATATGTCTAGGTGGTACATGTCTCTTTGTCAAATCAGTGACATGTTCCTTCTCATATGTGGTCAACCTACCAAAAAATGAATGACCTTCTAATCTATCAGGTAAACCATGATTATGGACCCCACATTTTACATCAATCTTCCAACAAGACCCATCTTTCGCCGGAGTCAACCGGATTTTAAATGGGCATCCACATTTCTAGGACGCACTTTGGGTCCCACTATCAGTAGCCTTGTGTTTCCCACCTTTATCACAACCAAATATTAATTTGTTACTTCTCCCTCTCTTTCCTGTTTCAGTATCTGAACGAGTGATAATAACGGTTACTTTATTATCGATTTCAACCTCTTTAATCCATCTGATCACCTCTTCTCGTGTACCAAATCTTTGAGTGGTTAAAAACGCATCAGAAGTATCTACAAATATTTGGGGAAGATTTTCCATTCCCGCACAATTAAAAAAGTAAAAAAAATTAAAAATGAAAACCGGAAGTCTTCAACGAAGAGTTCCGAATTACAGAAATATAATACCGGAAGTCTTCAAGGAAGAGTTCCGGTTTATGTCACTTTGTTAACCGGAACACATATGATAAGTGTTTTGGAATGTTTTTTTCTTCAAAAAGAACTTGAACTCTTTAGATAACTCTTCCGGTATACTGTTTTCAGTGTTCCAAATGTCTTTCACAAAGACTTTCGGTTTGAAAAAAATACATATCGGATGTCTTTTTCAAGGAGTTCTCGTACGAGGATGGAAAGTGTAATTTTCGGAAGTCTAAATTGAATGGTTAAAAATGAAATGGTAAATTGGTTAAAAATAGTTAAGAGTAAAGTTGGTATTTTTAAAAAAATTGTAGGGGTATTAGTATAAGTGTAGGGGTACGAGGTAAAACTTTCTCTTCTCCTCCTCTAGTGGCCCAGCCCAAGCGAAAGTGCAAAAATATGAATGAAGTGGGAAAGGCTAACAACAACAACCCAGATGCTCCTGATCTCATTCCACCCATATCCAAATCCCTACCTTATGCTAAACCTTCTTACTTCTCCTCCTTCCATCCAAGAAAATCTTCAAATCGAAAGACCCTTTTTGTTCATCTCAACCTCTCTCCTCGAATGCATCTTCGGATAAATTTTAAGGTGGATTTGCATTATGTTGTGACTCCACTTCTGACAAAGATATTATTCAATGAAATAAGAGGTTTAGGGCTAAGTAATAAGAGATTATTGCTTCAAAAAAATTAAAAAAGGATTCTGATTTAGGCATCAGGGAAGATGATGATAAAGCATACATATTTGAAATCAAGCGCTTGGAAAACAAGACCAAGACAAGCTCAAAATGAAGGAAGATAAGAATAGGTGTAAAATGAATTTACTGTCTTATAATATTGGGGGGTAATTCAATCAAGAGGAAATTCTTAAATAAGTTAATCTTAATAGATAAGGTAGATCTTTGCCTAATTTAATAAACGAAGCTTCAATTGATGGAAGAATTTTTGGCGCATTCTTTTTGGGGTAATAAGGAGGTAGAGTGGTATGCAAAAAAAATTATTGATAGGTCAAGAGGAATGATTACGTTGTGGAAACTTGGTCTTCTTGAATTTCTTTTCAGCTTTGAAGATGAAGGTTTTGCGAAGATTCAACTTTAATGGAAGGATTTGTTAATTTACATAGTCAACATATACTCATCGCGTTTCATCAACAATAAAAGGAAAATATGGTTGGAATTAGTTAGATTTAAATCTCTTTTCCAAGTAAGATATTAGTGTCTTAGGGGAGATTTCAACACCATTAAGAGGGAAAGTGAAAGGAAGGGCCTTATCTATGTGGTATAAGAGGTTTGGAATTCTTCAAATGTCTAAGGCAAGAAACTATTCCTTTTTAAAGAGAAGCTTAAAATTCTAAAATCAAGACTGAAATCTTGTAATTTGGAATTTTTAGGGAGACGTGACTTGGGTTTTGAAGAAGTAATTAACGACTTAAATGTTTTGGATCATTTATTGGCTAATGATGCAACTCCAATTAACTCTAATGTATTTAGAAGGAGATCAAAAGCTCAATCTCTAGTCAGGGAAAACCCATTTTTTTGTGAATCAATGATTAGACAGAAATCCATATGTAAATGGCTTAAGGAAAGGAATCAAAATTCAAAGTTTTTTCATTCTTTCATGAAGTTAAGATTCAGGCGCAATGGCATATCAGGTTTGAGAGTCGAAGACCTCTTGATAGAATATTTATATGGCATCAAATCCCTTGTATTTGACCACTTCAAAAACAAATTTCACGAATGAGCACAAAGGAGACCTAGATTGTAAGGAGTGGGATTCAAAAAACTATCCTTAGAAGATAGTTCAATCCTTGAAGCCTCGTTATCTTTACTTCATATAAAATAGTTTATTTAGAACTACGTGCGACAAAAGTTTGGGTTCAGATGGCTTCAACATGCGATTCTTCAAAGTTACTCGGGACATTATTAAAAATGATATATTTGACCGTGTTAACAAAATTTTATTTTTAGGTCATCTTCCTAAAGCTATCACAACATCCTTTCTTGCTCTGATTTTGAAAAGCATAATATTTAGGATCTTAATGACTTTTGGAGAATTTGCCTAATACGAAGCATTTATATAATTGTGTCTAAATTGCTGGCATGGAGATTGAAGAATGTGATTGGAACTCTTATCTCAAATAATAAAAAAAAAACTTTCATTCTTAATCGTAACATGTTGTATTGTGTTCTTGTGATCAATGAATTGGTTTATTATGCCTGAAGAAACAAGAAATTTTTGTTTTATTCAAAGTCAACTTCGAAAAAGTATTTGGTATTATGGGAGTATCCGTTGTATGTTCTCAAGCAAATAAACTTTGGCAGTAAGTGGATTAAATGGATTCAAGCATGTGTATGCTCCATTTCCTTTTCAGTTTTAATCAATGTAAGCCCCACCATGCACTTCCAAGCAAGGAGAGGCCTCTGCCAAGGGGACCCTCTTTCCCCATTACTATTCATCATCATTGTAGAAGTTCTCGCTAGATTAATGAAGAATTCCATTTACCAGTTGGCCTTCCACCCATTCTCTCTTTCAAAAAAACCTTTATTTCGATCTTCTTCAATTCGTAGACGACATTGTCATCTTGGGAGAATCAAGGTGGGAAAACATTTGGTCTATTAAAGCAATTATGTATGGAATTGAAATTGTTTCAGGGTTAAGAGTAAATTCTCATAAAAGTATAATCTCGGGCTTTAACCTTTAACCTGGTTTCTTAGGGGAAAACCCTATGACTTCTTGGAAGTCCAATGAATAATCTACCTTTCAATTTTCTAGGACTCCCGACTAGGATCAATCCTCTAAGGTACAACTCTTGGGACCCAATCATTGATAAACTTTGCTTCAGAATTTCAAGTTGGAAAGGTAAGTTTGTTTTGTATAGAGACTGTGTGATGCTATTAAATGTTGTTTTGAATTCAATTTCACTATATCCCTTTTTTGTCTATAGAGCACCTAAAATTATGACCCAAGACATAATCAAAATCCAGCAAGACCTTTTTTTGGAAGCGGGAATAAAACAAGAGGAGGATCAATTGGTACTCTTAGTTAACTATTTGTAAATCAAATATTCAATGAGGATTAGGTGTAAAGAATTACGAGTATTTAAATGTGGAACTTTTTAGTAAGTGGGCCTGAAAGATTCTTGTTGAACATAAATCACCTTGGTCATATCTTCCATCCTTCAAATATAGAGACCTCAACGGCCAACTACTTGATTCCTCTGGGTCAATGCACAATAGAAAAGCCTCCTTATGATAGAGAGATCTTAGGGATATAATGGCTAGTTAGGGGAATGATGAAAATTGGGTTAACAATAGCATCTCTTGCAAACTTGGATTTGGTTCAAACATTGATTTTTTTAGGTTCATAGGCTTAGTTCTCAACCCTTCAAAGAGTTGTTTCCTAGTTTGTTTGAATTTGTTTAGGATCTTAGGCTCAAAATTGGTGATGTAGGTATGAGGATTAATGGCATTTGGAATTGGAATCTTGGGATCAACTTCTCTTAACTTTTTGTTCTATCCTAAATTGAACGAGAAGACCTTCACACCATCCTCATAAGTGTGCTTCATATACCTCATTTAGAATATTCCTTTATTTGGTGTTGTGATGCATATTTTTTCCGGTTGAGGCGGCTCATTCAAGGTTGGCTAGCATCTCTTCATCATGTTCTCATTTGGATGTTGATTTTTCTTATGCTCTTAAGTCCATTTGGATTTCCCACATCCCAAGCAACATTTAATTCTTTTCTTGGATACTCCATTTGAGTAGGCTTGCAACAAGAGATGACTTATCCAAAAGAGGGATTCCTAAATAGTGTGTACAATCTAGTTCATCCTCTTTTCTTATGGTCTATGAATGACAATTGCCCTTATTCCTTTTTTGTCTGGTAGCTACTCGCGTCTGACTTATTATTCTGGAGTGAATCGGTCTTCGTTAAATGGCCACCTATTTTAGGATTTTGTAGAAGGCATTTTGAAATCTTTTGAAAGGAAAGATCAAGAAAATTCTACAACTTATGTTTTTGTTGTCAGTTATTTGGTCAATTTGGTTGATTAGAAATTACACCCTTTTAAACGGAGGTCATAAAGTTATGTCTGAACTCGTTGCATTAGCTAAGAATTTATCATGGGATTGGTTTGGAGCGAGGTCTAAGGGGCCCATAGGCTTTGACTTGAAGGATTGACTGTTAAATCCTCTAGTTTGTTTTCCTTAGATTTTTCATATTCTGGGTTCTTTCCTTGTTTTCTTTGTTCTCTTTGTATATGGTTTTAGTATCTAGTGTACTAAAGTTAATACAATATCCCTTATTTATAAAGAAACTTAGAAAATATTTAAAAGATTGATGTCGAATTGGAATGAAATGAAAATTTCAAAATGAAAAATAAAGTGAAATTGAAGACCAATTAAGATTTCAAATATGTCAAATTGAATAACAAATTAACTTGAAGGATGATTTGTTAATTTTGTACAAAAATGGTAGAGTAACTCATAACAAGAAGAAAAAAATTAGAACTCAAACGCACCAAGAAATCTGATGTGTGGAGACAAAGAACTGCTGGAACAGATGGAACAATTAGGGTTTCAAGAATAAGAAGAATAGAGAAAAGAGATAATATTATTAAGTAAAAATGAAGTGATTAGAATTAAGTTGTTATTTGAAAACTACAAAGATATGCTTATATATAGGAAACCAAGGCCCAACTCAAAACATACAACCCAAGCCTAAAACATACAAAGTTATTTGGTTTTCACAACAACTATATGTAGTATTTGACTCTGTCGAATACAATTGACTCCTACTACTTCGACTAACTACTTTGATAAAGTCGAATACTTCATTTTCTACAAAGTAACGAATTACAACTTCTAACATACCACCTAATTCATGTTTTTGAGACTTCTCATCCCAATGCCTCTCTTTAACTCATCGAACTTGAATTTCTTCAGCAGTTTGATGAGTATGTCAGATAGTTGCCATTTTGTCTTGTAATACTCAAGTTCAAGTTTTTATTTGTTAACTTGATCCCTTAGAAAATGATACATCCTCTCTATGTGTTTACCTCGACCATGACACATAGGATAATTCGCCATATCGATATCTGACTTGTTGTCGATAAACAACTTTATTTTCTTAGATTCCATTATCTTGAGCTCTTCGAGCAACATCTCTATCCACACTTATTGACATGTTGCATATGATGCAGTCACGTACTCAGGTTCACAAGATGACAAATCCACAATGCTTTGCTTTCTTGAACTCCATGAAATTGTCGCACCTTTAATCATGAATATGTAGCCTGAAATGCTCTTCTTCTCCTCTTGATATCCACTAAAATTTGAATAAGTGTAGCCATATACCTCTGCATCTGTGTTGGTCTTCTTTTTTCTTAGCATCAACACACAATGATCAATCATATCTTTGATGTATCTCAACACTCACTTGACTACTGTAAGATGACATTCTTTAGGCTTCTCCATGAACCTGCTCAACAATCCGACACATTGACAAATGTCTGGCCTAGTATTTCAAAGATATCTCAAGGATCCAATGATTTGTTTGTACAATGTTTCACTTACAAACACATCATTTATTTCCTTTCTCAACTTTACTCCAGTCTCTAATGGTGTAACAACTGCATTACAGTTACTCATCTTGAACCTCTTCAAGATGTCTTGTGAAAACTTCGTCTGATGCAGAAACACTCCTTCACTTGTGTCTTTAATATCCATCCCTAAGAAATATGACAAATTTCCTAGGCCGGACATGTTAAACTCTTGCATCGGCTTTGACTTGCCTCCTTTTATTTATGCCTCTTCTGCCCTTGTAATCAGCAAATCATCCACATACAATCATACGATGACTCGACTGGGCATGCTTGCATTATTGACATACACTTCATGTTCTGAGACACATTTTGAGAAACCTGCATTATTAATGAAGATATTTTTTCTTTTGTTCCAAGCTCTTGGAGCTTGCTTCAAACCATAGAGATCCTTCCTCAATCTATATACATCTGACACCTTCCCTTTGATTTTGAATCTTGGTGGTTGACTGAAATATACTTCTTATTATAAAGTTCCATTCATAAATTCTGACTTTACATCTATTTGATGTATCTTCGATCCTTTGTATACCGCCTTCGACACAATAATTCTGATGGTTTCCAACCTTGCCACAGGTGCATAAACTTCGTCTAAATCCATACCAGGATTTTGCAGAAAACCTCTTGCCACCAATATTTCTTTGTGCTAGCAATCTCACCATTTGGCCTTAGCTTCAACTTGTAGACCCATTTCACATCAATTGGCTTCTTGATTGCTTTTTCGACAAGTTCCCAAGTCTTGTTCTTCTCGATTTCCCCGAGTTCTTATTGCATGACTACTAGCCAATTAGAATCATTCATGGATTGATCTAAATCGATTGTTTATGTATCATCCATCATCATTACTTCTTCTATTAAATCACCATATGCATTAACTGCTTGATATGGAAATATCTCATATCTAACTAGCTTCATCGACTCAGTTATTGCCTTAGTTGGTATCCTAACATTCTACTCAGGTGGTTCTTTGTTTCGATTGGTTGTAACTTTAGTCTGTTAGTCTTCATCAGGCATAGTTATGATTGTCATCAAGCATAATTGTGATTGTTTCTTACTCCTGTCGAAATGGAATTTGATTCCAATCCCATCCTTTGTTTTATCCACTAGAACATATCGATTGATCACAAGTTTATCATCATTTAGTGAATACAGTTTGTATGCACCAGTCGAATGATAACCTATGAGCACCATAGACTGACTTCGATCATCTAGTTTCTTCCTCGATTATTCAAGCACATTCCTGAAGCACGTTGATCCAAAGACTCTAAGATGACTAACATTTGGCTTCGGTCTTGTCCAAGACTTATAAGGTGTCTTCTTTACTATCTTTTTTGTTGGACATCTGTTTAATATGTATACTTTTGTCAAAGTTTCATCACCCCAAAATCTCTTTGGCCCTTCTTTATCTTTCAACATGATCATAGTCATGTTCAACATACTTCTATTCCTTCTCTCAGTTATACCATTATGCTCAGGTTTATAAGGTGCAATGATCTCATGCTTTATACCTTCATCTGTGCAAAATCTTGCAAATTCTCTAGAGGTGTATTCACCACCACCATTCGTTCTCAGTTTCTTTAACTTGCATCCACTTTATTTCTCGACATGCAATTTAAAATTCTTGAATTGTGTGAATACCTCACTCTTCCTTTCAATAAGGTAAATACACGCTCGTGCGCACACAGACATACACAGACATACATACATACACACACATACACACACACACACACACACACACACACACACACACACACACACACACACACACCACATATATATATATATATATATATATATGAAGGTTAGGAAATAACAATTACCACCATTTGACCTTACTTCAAAAGGTCCACACGTCAGAGTGAACAAGCTCTAGCTTTTCTCTAGAATTCATGGATAAGTCATATTTTAATGCCTTCATAGCCTGATTTTCTTTGCAGTATTTCTCACAGAATTTACTTGGTTCTTTCACTTGAGGTAAGTTGTACACCATTTTCTTCTAGTTGAACATACTTAGACCTCTAAAGTTTAAGTTCTTGTACCTGTGATGTCATAGCTAGTTCTTATCTTTGACAATCGTCGAAGCAAGACACTGATGATCAACCATGTTGATCTCAATCTTAAAGGTTTTGCTATCTGCCAATAGTTCCTTCAGGATCATCCTTCCTTCACCACCGTACACCTTCACTATATTTTCTTCCAACTTCATGTTATACCCTTTGGCAAGTAATTGATTTATGCTTATCAAGTTACTTTCCATTGAAGGTACATACAATACATCAGTAATTCTGGCTCTTCAACCATTCCTTCGCATCACAACTATATTTCCTCTTCCCTATGATGTAACATGTCTACCATATGCAAACTTAATCACCTTCTTGATTGATTCGTCTTACTCGGTAAACTAGTTTTTATTTCCAGTCATGTGGTTGTTACATCCGGAATCCAGATACCACATATTGTTTTGTTAATTATTTGATTGAGTATTTGTCATGAGTAACATATCATTAGAGTCATTTTCTCCATCATGTTCATATTTCACTTTTCCATCATCTTTTGCTCTTGATTCCTTTATTTCTTCTAAAATCTCGAGGATAGTGACCAAATCCTTGACAATTGTAACACTGCACCTGTTGGTGTAAGCCCTAGAGGCCAATACTTTTGGTACTTGTATCGAATTATTTATTAATAATAAAAGACTTTTTCTTTATTATGTTTGTTTAATAAAGTTCCTAGAATATCTAGAATGTTTAATGTATCAAGTGTGACTTAATCATGAGATCCCATTAAACATAAGGATATTATTCTTAAAGTATATGTAGTCGAGCTTTATTGTGAAGTAGGATAACATTAAAGCATTAAGACTATTATGTATATAGACTGATGATCACATCTCATGGATCATGGATAAGGAGTTATCAAGTCTTAAACATAGGTATGAATATTAGGAGTAATATTTATACTGGATTGACCCGCTATGAGAATACTACATAGAATGTTATGCAAAGTATCATATGTTATTCTCATGGTGATAGTGGTGTATACCACCCTTCAACCTGAAACCACTATGGACCCTAGATGTAGAGTCGAGTGCTTTATTGCTGATCAAACATTGTCCGTAACTGGATGACCATAAAGACAATTGATGGGTACTCCACGAAGCATGCTGAGGGACATGAGTGACCTAGATGGAATTTTACCATCCTGCGTAATATGATAAATGTCTAAGGGCCCAATATTGAACTGGACAAGGATGACACGGTCTATGCCTTGTATTCAATATAGACATAAGGGCAAAAAAGGTAATTGTACACACATGTATCATCACAAAAAGTATTTGTCAAATCACATGACATTATCGTGTCTTGAGTAGCAGTGATGTGTTGCTAGATACTGCTCACTGTTTATTATGTTAAATACATGATTTAATACAATTGTCAATGTCGGGAAAACCTACAGGGTCACACACAAAAGGACTGATTGATGGTAGATAGAGTAAATAAGGAACACCGTAAGGTACGATGCACTTAAGTGAATTGTAGAACATCGTAAGGTACAATGCACTTAAGTGAATTGTAGAACATCGTAAGGTACAATGCACTTAAGTAGAATACGAAATATGGTAAGGTACCACGCGCTTAAGTGGTTTTTGGTATACCATAAGATATGGGTCACATACACTTCAGTGGGCTTTTTAGCTTGCAGTCCACACAAGTGGTTCTATAAATATAACCCTTGTGCAAAAGCATTTCATTGGATGAAATTTTGTTTCTCTTTCTCTCTCACTCAGCTAGCACTGAGACTGAAGGAGTCTGTTCGTGTGGACTGAGTAGAGGCGTTGTCACCATTCAATGCTCGTGATCACTCCTTAGATATGCATTAAAGGTTTCAATCGCCACAAGATTGTTAAACATGCTTATGGATGAAAATTTTGCTTGAATTATGGAACATGTCTCACCTTGTGAAGAAGAAACTCATGATCATCGAACTTTTAAGTATAACCATACCAATACCATAAACTCTGCAAGCCTTATCGTTACTAAGCCAAACTACTCCACTTTCCTCCAACTTCAAAGTATTCTTTTTTTGAACACATGTGATTAGAGCAACTCGAGTACATGACCCAACCTTTTTTAGTTTCCTAAATCAACACCACTAATGCACCCAAACACTTATAACTACCCTCATCTAAGGTAACTGCAATTTAAATATAATCATGATTGTCCCTCCTCTCAGAATAATCTATAATGAAGTGACCTTGGTTTTTTACAAGTAGATAACTTTACCTTTGACTTGCCAAACCTCTTTTATTTGGACATCCATATATGACCATTTCCCCCTCTTGAAAAACTCAAGCCTTCACCATTATCATCAATATTCAAATCTTTCACCTTTGAAAATTCTTTGGATCTCACAGTCGTTTGAACTTTAACCAAAGTAATAATACCTTCCTTACCATAAAGAATTACATCCTTAAAGTGTAAAAGGATATAGGTAATGAGCTCAACAAAAGTAGAGCCTTGTCGTCATCTTCAATCTTCACCTCAATAATCTTGTGAAATATTGTCAACTGTTCCACTATGAATTTGTCATCTACCATTCAAAATAAGTATAGTTGTTGTTTCAACTAGTGAGTCAAAGACTTGGTTATATACAATGATTCAAAATTTCCCCACATCAAAGTCACAATCTTATCCCTAGTGACTTCTCTTAGAACTTTATCCCTAAAGAGCAAGATAATGGCACTTTTGGTCTTATCCACCATCTCAATCTTCTCTACATGTGTTATGCATGAAGGTATTGATGCATCACCCTTCAATGCTTCAATACACTAAAGTTGCTTGCATCTTCACTTTACAGAACCCCAAATTATTGTCTTTAAAAAATGTCTCGATCTACCAATTTGAACTCATGGTGCTCACTTGTAAACAAAATTTCTTTACTCCACAGTGGACGTAACTTGTTT